>NC_137707.1:15050588-15370588 GCF_964034855.1 Anser brachyrhynchus | reverse complement strand
TCTGAACACCAGTGCTTACATCAAATCTGTCCGATCCCCACCAGGTCCAGCATGCTTATGGTATCAGAAATGTTAATGAAGTAAAAGCTTGAAATTTTCTCTGGAGTTTTGCTGTCCCTGCCTGAGCAGTACAGAGCTCCTGAGGTTGGGGATCTGTCCTAGGGGTAGTACAAGCAGCATCTAGCAGTGCCAATGCATTGGGAAAGCTCATCACGCTGTCAGGGAGTTCCAAAATCTCCTTGTAGAGAAAGCATATTGTGAAAGCTTTATGTTTACCACTTCTTGTGGACAGAAATATCAGTGCATAAAAACTGTCATGGAGTATAATAAAACTAAAAAAAAACTAGCTTTAGAAATAGGGAAAATAAAAAGAATGTTATTTGATGTCATATTACCTCAGGGTAATATGATTTTTTTTACATGCTACCGTCATATTTCAGATCTTTTCTGTATGTACAGCAACTTCCATTTGCATAGATTCACACTTCACAGTAACAGACAATAATAAAAAACCAACAATTTGTAAAGCTCCCTCCCACACTTCCTTACTTTGGTGCAAAGGCAGCAATAGGATTTCAGGCACTGGAAGTGCACACAAGTAAAACAAGTACGAGCGAAGGCAGAATACAGTTTATTTAGTCTACAGCCCAAATAATTACTTGCACACTATGTTGTGTTTTTTTTTTTTCTTTTTGATTGGCAGATTTCATATGCATTATTTATTAAGTTGCACTAAGGTCATGTCCTAGCCTCGATGTTTTTTTTCCTCCATTTATTGTTATTTATTATTTGCACTGTAGTAGCACCAAGCAGTTCAGCCATCGACTGGATCCCATTCGGTTACATACTGCAGCAGCCAGACCAAAAGGTAGGGATGCGCACGCTCTGAGTACAAGGCAAAAATGTCTGAAGCTTTCAAGCACAGGCTTTCTGAGCTTCTTGTACATTTCTGACAGATCTGTGGAAAGATGGGTGCTGGTAACAGGATCCCACTAAATCACAAGTATCGATAAATAATCAGAAAGGAACCAGCATTTGCATACTCGCACAATTTCTCTACCACTGTTTGTAATACACCCAATACGCAGCAGACCTTGGCACGTGAACATGAACCCTGAAAAGATGGATCCTTTTCCACAGAATGACACATTTTGTGCTCACACTTTAACAGCCATGAGTGTGGGACCTTGACTTTGAACAGAGCAGACTGATTTTCCCCAGAACTCAGCAATTTTCTGTAAAGAAATTAAAACAGACAAATAGAAATACAAAAGCACTCTCTCTTTGGAAAGATGTTGCGTCTGAAGGAAAGCATCAACACAATTATCAAAGTGTTTGTTACCATTTCTTGATGTCTAGAACAGCAGACTGGAGACTGAAGCAGGAAGCGCCTGCAACTGCTTCTGGGAACTTCTGGCACCACTTGGTGACGCCCTTTCAAATTTTAGGAATGGGAAGGAATGGAAGTGATGAGACAAGTGGAAATGGCCTCAAGTTGTGCCAGGGGAGGTTTAGGTTGGACATTAGGAGAAATTTCTTTACTGAAAGGGTTGTTAGGCATTGGAATAGGCTGCCCACGGAAGTGGCTGAGTCGCCATCCCTGGAGGGCTTCAAAAAACGTGGAGGTGTAGAACTTGGTAGCATGGCTTAGTGCTGGACTTTAGTACTAGCTTAAAAGTTGGACCGTATGATCTTAGAGGGCTTTTCCAACCTGAATGATTCCGTAACACTATGAAAGCTGCTAAAAAAAGGCATGGAAAAGTTCATTAAAGGGCAAAGGCCCCATCTCCAGTAGCAGCCGTGACCATACTGTCAGAGACTGTCTGCATGGCCTCACGTTGAGCGATGCGTTCGGTCTACAAAGGCTAGTTTGAAGGCAGTAAAATGAATACAGGATTCAGAGATGTGTGCAAAAGCCTTCTGGACTAGTATACATGCTTTTTTCTTTAATATACTTGAGAACATAAATACACCTCTCTGTAAATTTTCTTAAAATATTTTGACACACAAATTTTGGATGAAATGAATAACATCTGCAGGCCAAACTGCAAACTTCTCATGTCATGCCGAGCTCTAATCCAGGCAAAAATGAGTGTATTTCCTTCACTTCGGCAATTGTGGTCACATTCTTTGCTTTCTGAAGGAATGACATGGCCTGTGCACTCTACTTTGTTTCCTCAGCCAGCACAAGCCTTTTAGCCTCTGTTTCTTCATCTGGATTCTCTTCCTAGAGGCTCTGCAGGAGTCTCTGCAACCCAACATCAACGCGTCCCGCCCCACGCTGCACGCCTGGGTTGTGTGGTTTGGAGCAGCTCCCCCCTCACACTCAGCTTTACATCGCTGGTTCTTTGGTTTCTCTCCCTTTTGTGATCTCTTCTACTTCTGTTTAGGATCCTTCTCCAGCCTTGTGCAGTTTTCCTGGAGAACAGAATCATCTGCAAGGTGCACAATCCCTTCTAATCCCTCTCTGGCTGAGATAAGGTGAACTACAATAAATCCCAGCAAAGCTAACGCCTTTATTCACACATTTGTATCCCCATCAAATGCCACCTAATAAATTCTGCATCGTGAAAAATTGAAGTTGGAAAGGGAGGAATGAGAAACTTCTGTGGCACCTCTGAAAAATCCAGCCAGTCTAGCTGAGGGGAAAGCATAGTGGAAGCCAAAGCAGGTGAAGGCACACTGCTGCCTCCCTTAAATTTATTGGAAAAGCACCAGTTCGGTCTGCTCCAGCAATGCTTTGAGGTCCAGGAGAGCAAGTTCAATGAGGTCAGAAAGGCATAGCTTATAGGACTGCCAGGGAGCTGTTGTCAGGTTTACTGGGTTAAAGCAGAGAGGAAGAAATACAATACTATTGCAAAAATTAGCAGCGTAGTGTGTTTACGTATTGTATTAGTTCATGTTGCACTTCTGGAAGAAAAGACAACAGGGAACAGAAAGAGCAACAAAAATGAGACCAATAGAAAGCTATCAGCATGTGGAGAAGTGACTTTGAACACGAAACTGCAAATAAAGTGCTCGAGACAAACAAAAACAAGTAACTGCGCAGGAAAATCTCACGGCACAAGAGCCAGGCAGTCCTGGAAACAGCAAATGGGCACAGAACGGGGCTACCCTTGGGTCTGAACCTTCCAACCCCATCCTGAGGGCATGAGATGCCCAGCTGTTCCCCAAAATACCTAGTGCCATCCCCTTTCTCGCCCAGCAGGACCGATAGCACAGCTCCATGTCCACCAAACGCCGTCCGCTCTGAATCGCGAGCCATATTTCTTGATGCCCGATGGGAGCGCACACCTAAAACACGTTTTGAAGGCACAGCAGCTCTGAAGGAAACCACCAGGCACCCGAGAAGGCCCTGCCACTCATCCGCAAAGCAATTACAATAAAAATGACTACGTTTAGCAGTGGCAGAAGTGCTACGAGCAAGGCGACCGCGGCAAGCAGCCCTCTTTATTCACGGCGGCCCCTCATTATGTATCACTCCGAGAAATCCTGCTGCTTTCCCTGGTTGCAAGGGAGCCTCGAGCCTTTTCTCAGCAGCTGTCACTTGGTTCACAAAAAAAAAAAAAAGGGCCTCTCAGCACCATGGCGATTAAATACCATTATAACTTTCCTCCTTCTGCATACTACAGTAGGCAATCAATATGGGCTTACATTTTATGAGACAAGGAGTTAACTTGTTCAATTACGGTGCAGACAGCTCTATTCTTTTGTAACAAGTAATCTGGGTAGGGAAATCGATACTGACAGGCCCGATGCACGCCAGCTAATTTCATATTATCCTCAGCCAATCGGGTACCTGCGAATAATAGAGTTGTTGTTCCAGTTCATTATGGGGAGGTGGGATCAATATCTGTACAATAAGAGGATTGGCAATGCATCTGCTGCAGAAGGAGCCCTGCAGGGAGAGCGGGTCCCCCCCACGCAGCCTGCGTGCTCCCATTTACATAGAGGGGAAAGGAGGAGGGCGGCGAGGGCCCTGCTCCCTGACCCGCAATTACAGGGGGAAACACCCCAGGCTGGGAGCCACCAAACCACTGAGAGCGGGGCAGAGGCGAGGAAAACGTTACCGGCAGATTAAAAGACGTGCATGTGCTTCGTAACACGGGATAACGCGGGAAGGGCCAAATGAAGCAGAAACAGTTTATTATTTTTGAAGCGTTGCGTTAATATACAGTGATGTACCTGACAAAACGCGGGGCGGAAAAGGGAGAAAACAGGCAGTCGTATTCCGAGGGAGATGATAGATATTTTATACACATGGTATTTCATGGAGCATGTTGTCTTTGATGATGCAAAGCCCTACCTATGTTACCTTTTATTATGCAGGGTGAGCAAACAGGGCGTAAGAAAAATGAGATGGTCTTGTACTCACATTAGAAGAGAAAGAAATCTGGTGTGCTTTTAAAAGAGCTTAGGAAGTAACAATCTTATTTAGTTGGTTCAAGAAATAAAATGGAATTTAAAAAGTTTAAAATGTTTTTGACAATAGATTGGTGTGTTCCAACACTACCATCAGTTTTTACTCTTACAAGGGCACCAGAGACGGGGATATTCGTGCACCAGGACTAGGCTGTGCTGGCACAGCTGCGCAGAGGAGCTCAACCAGCCCATGTTTGGCTCTCCGGTCACTCTCAGCAATTTCTGAACACCCAAATATCTATCAGCTCAATCCCTTCCTGCTTCTTGTAATCCCAAAATTCTGGACAGAATGCACAAGTGCCGGTAATGTTAATGGTCCTTAAGAGAACTTTGGTTAATTCTGCAGTTTCTTTTAGCACATTATAGCCTTTGGAATAGGTTAGTGGCAGTCTTATTTGGCTCATTATTTATCCTGGGCATTTCTTAAGTCCAGTAATTATTTTTCACGAAAATGCAAAACCATGCACACTTGAAGAGTTCTTACTCCTAATTCTCACCAGCAAAACTTCTGCAATAAACACAGAGCACAGGGGACAGTTTCTGAATCTGTTGTAACCATGGGGCGAAGCCACCAAGAGCAGAGTTTGGAGCAGGCTCAATGGTAACAGAACTGACCTTATTTGTGTTAGAGAAACCAACTGCTTTCATCTGCACCATGGGCACAAAACAGCTGCCACCCACCTTCATAGGTGCCAGGTAACAGGGCACACACAGGGCCTCAGATGGCGACCCCGCTTAAAGCAGAGTCCTGTCCTTGGCTGTGCAGCACCTCGATCCACTGCCGACATTGAGCAAGCCGTATTTTTCCCTCACACGTGAAAATCTTGCATGGTATATACAAAGTAATACGCATGAAAATACATGCAAATGTAAACATTTCCAAATTACATCCCTTTAATGTGGAAAAATAGCGTAAGGGTTGCAAAAGAGGAGAGAGGAGTTGCACATGGCCTTACTGCCTGGCCAGTGTAAGAGTTAGGTGAGGTGTACGCATAGCGGAGACCGCAGAAGACGGATCAGCAGGTTCTGATCTATCCTCGTGCACTCCAGAGTAAAAGTAAATCAATGTATATTAGCTGGGAGCTACCGGCAGCAGCCAGACTCAGAGTCTCTGCAGGTGCCCGGGTAGGCGTAAGTAAGAAATATGCGCGTTTCGCAGTAAGGGATAAATGGCTCTAACTTGTCCTCAGAGAGCCCTCCTATGTATCAGCGTTACTATTCTCCTGATAGATGCTC
This sequence comes from Anser brachyrhynchus, assembly GCF_964034855.1. NCBI lineage: Eukaryota > Metazoa > Chordata > Aves > Anseriformes > Anatidae > Anser > Anser brachyrhynchus. Next base: position 15,364,930 of record NC_137707.1, on the reverse strand, counting down.
ATTTCTTACAGTAGAGTGTCATAAATACGGGCTAACTTTTATATCACAGCTCCCAAGTGGCCATCATTTTAAATCCTGAATCACTGGAGCTCTTCAAAACCTAGTTAAATTAATAGAAGGGTGAAAGAAGGTTTGGTTTCAAATCCTTAAAACCTGTGGATCTGGAGCACTACAGATGTGTTCCCCCCCCCATCCTGCCATGCTCCTTGTGGCTGTGGTGGCAAAACGCATCCAGGTTTTTTGAAAAGGGCTCAATCTGTAAATTGTATTTATCCAGACTATACGAAACCCACCTTGAGCAGGTAATTTTTCTGAGACAGCAAAAGCAGGCAGAATTGGAGAAGAGGGTTCCTCTCCCCTACCAGAGTGGCCACCCCAAGTACAACGTCCCGGAGGAGAAAGCCAGGCTCAGTCTGTCATGCTGCTGGCTCAGGCCAGCTCATTCGTGAGCACTGTTCAGACAAGCCTTTGTGGACTCTGCTTATCCCTTGGTAAAATAAAGATAATTACCCTCCTTTCATTTGATTCTCTTAAAATTCAGCTTTACAATCCCTCCCAACAAGGACACCTGCTGTGACTCTTGCAACCAAAGCAACAATTGCTGCATTTGTGTAATTATGTGCCATATAAAACATTATTGTGAAGTGATAGCTTCACGCCCCAGCTATGGGTACTATGCATAAGTATTTCTAACAGTCAGCTACTCCATTTACCAGCTACTAAATCCTCGGATATATTTATTAAAAGGCACTGAGCAATTCACATTTAATTACTTCATAAAAGAAACAGAAGGAGCGGTGGAGGAAGAGTTAAATACTGTACTAAAAGGAAGAAGCTACAACTAATCACAATTAAGAGGAAGTCCCAGGCTATTTAAATGCTACAATCCAATTATATCAGGTAAAATGAATTACTCCTTTAATGCTGACTTTATATGAAGATACCTTCTTATTGCTCTCATTAATAATCATCAGACATCATTTTAGCCCATATTGGCTGCAATAACATTTCTATTAGCATCATGGTGTAGCAGGGCTGACAATTAAAATAAAAAATAAATCAAACCCAGAACTGAATAAATGTAATTATAGTTCAGAAAAGAGCTTTTATGACTATTTGATTAGTCAACTGAACAGTACTTATCTTTTAAATCTTAAACTTCAGCTAAATGAAATTTTTTGACATTATTACTGTAGTCCCTGAAAAACTAAGATACAGGCAGCAGATGTTTTCAAGAGTTATTTAGCTGCCTTAGAACCAATACATAATAGATTACTTGAGAAGCTTCAACTAAAACGGACTTAATAGGACTGCATACTACCACCAGAATATATGGAATTACAGGAGACATTAATTAAAGAAAACTGCTACTGAAGATATAAAAAATCAAGCTCCTTGGTTGTTCTCCCCTGGACGCCGGGCACCATTTTGTGCCTGGAAATCTTACCCTGGGAAAAATCGAGTGCTAAATAATACAGCACAAGAACATGCATCATAATCAGTGCTGCCAGTGCCCAGTTGAAGAGGCCTATCCACAAACAACAAGAGGAGCAGCAAACATTTTTGGCTCAGAGGATTTCCATGGGATAAATAAGGGCTATAGGACCAGTTCAGGAGTCGTGGCACACAGCGATCAGCCACAGCTCCCTATGCGTTTTATGCTAAAACCAACAGTGCTTGCAATGAGCTGGGACTGGCTGCATCAGAAAGGTGACAATTTACTTGTGGGCAAAGAGCAAGTAATTGTGGCAGCCTACCTGTGCTGGTGCATGGAGCGCTGCCAGCCCAAACCACGCTCAAACGGTTGTGTGAACGTCTGGAAACTTATAAAACAAGTATTTGATCAAATACGCATCATTATCAAATTTCCTCCAGGAACAGGCAGGATTTTTACTTCCAGCCCTGAATGTTTGATGCTGAGAATTTGTGAGTAACTCATTTACACAACAAAACACGCAAAACTGTTCTTAAAAAAGGGGGGGGGGGGGGGGGGGGAACTATTTTGATAGGGAGTTCTTATGTATTCAAATTTTTCATCTTACACTGAAAACTCGAATTTTAAACACCCTCTAAACTTCAAGAGTTTTATACTTCAGCTAGAAATCTAATCCCCGTTGCTGCAGAAGACCATCACAACAATTATATTCTCATCTTTTACACCAAAACATCTTTACTTAAACCACATTTGAAAGTAAAGTTCCACTCTCCCCCAGGGATAAAAACAACTATAACTTCAGTTGTAGAAGCATTTCCAATTTTCTTCTCTGAAAAGTCACCAGGCAGCAAAAAACAATCCACAACCCAACTGAAAAGTTTCATGTTAACTGCATTTTCAGGGAACTAAAGTACAATTCAGTGTAAGTAGATGTTATGGTATTGTCATAAGAATTCACCATCAATAGACAGGAAGGAATGATTTTAAGAGAAATTGCTAGCAGGCTGTAAAGTCCCCCGGGTCCCACAAATCTGTCAATGAGAACTGGGTGTCCCAGCCCACCTATCTACAGCTCTGACAGCCCTCCTTCCATCATGAGCTCCAGAAACAAGAGGTATTTGTCCACCATACAAGCTATTCATCTCCTTTAAGCTGAGCAGTTCTATAAAGAAAACTCAAGTAGAAGCATCTATGTCGCAAAAGGATGACAGGTGGAGCCAACCTGGCAATTTTGGCTCCATATCTCCTATCTCTGCATAGGAAATCTTTTACATTTCGGTGTTTTCAGATTAAAACTTCACCGAAGTCTCTTTTCTACCTTGCATGCACCACTGTTGGCGAACGACAGCTTGAAACACCATTACTTCGGGTGCCTGGGTGCACGCAGGGACCCATGCACCCACATCTGCGCGTCTGGGAGGAGGAACAGGCGGTCCTCGCCTTCCTTTCTCCTCTCCGGGAGAAATTCAGCACTGAATGCGGATACTGGGAGAAAAATGTATGTAGAAGCTTAGATTCAAAGCCTCACTTTGAATTTGTCGTTTTCTATATTGCTTTTTGAATGCAAAAGAATTTTAAATCAGCAAGGCAGGCTCTTTTCTCCTCTTTTACTCATCATTACCCCCAGAAGGAAGGGCCCTGCTCTGAGCACAGTAACACCGCTACATTTCAGAGGCTGTGCAGGCTCCCCGAGCTCAGTTTTAACCCAGGCTTGCTGGTGCAGGCTGACTGGACACAACTCAGGTGTCCAAGAGAGGGGGATGCACCAGGCAGAGGCAGAGTGCAGGGAGATCTAGCAGCTCTCCCTTTCCTGAGTTCAAGGCACAACAGACAAGTTGCATCTCTTTGAAGAGATGAACATTTGTTCTGCACAACTCCAAGCTGCTGGCAGAATGTAATCCTTTGGATTGGATCCCATTCAGACAAAGCGGGCTCCTTCTCCTGCCTTAGTGACACAAGTGCTTACCAGCCCCTGAAGTACCAAAATGTTCCCTCAGGTGATGGGCTCCCACCAGGCATTTCAGCTGTTACTGCTATGTCTGAGTAGGTAAGACGAGACAGAGGAGGGCTGGAGCATTCAGGTGGAGTTTCCGTGGCTCTGTTCCACAAGCAGTTGATAATGAAAAATTGTGCTGCTGACTGGCGGGATCTTTGTATGCAGTCCAAAACGAATGTATGAGCTTGTGTCTTATTACAAGCAAAACATCCCTACTACACTTGATCGCACAAAAAAAAAATCCCAGCTTGGCCACCCACCCTACTCCACCCCCATGTCATAACTTCAAGTAATGCTATCAATATGGATCTGGCAGAGAAAAAAAGGCAAAAGTGGGAAGAGAGATCTCTGATTGCTGTTTCACAACAGCCACATTTTCATCACTATTTGGGAGTTTCAGTTTACAGTAGCCCAAGGTTTGCCAGAAAACGTGGCAGTGCTGCACCAGAGCTGCTATGGAACCACACTGCTGCCCCATCTCCTCTAGGTCCCTTTGAAAATCCCAGGCTGGATCTATTTCTTTTGTTCCATGACAGACACTTACAGCATGGTAATGCCTTTGTTTTTGATGCCCCACTGCCTTGGTTTGCTCAGAACTTTGCATCACTGTTTCTTTCAGAAACATCCAAATTCCTAATAAAAGTCCTGAGCCCTCTGTAATACAAATATAAGTAATAAATATCCAATATACTAATTTCTGGACTACTCATGTATTGATTTTTAACATCTCTAGACAATTTGTTTTGTGTTCTACTGTTCTTGGTGTCTTTGAAAGAAAAAAAAACAGGCTTCAATTTCAATATAGAGAACTCCTTAAATCCTTGCAGCTTTGGCTGTTTATTATTTTATAAAGCCACAGAGAACAGTTTACGAGGAACCAAGTGGGTAATCATTATTCCCCATCAGCAATGAGCTGTGACTTGTGTAAATTGCATAATAAATTAGGTATTTTGAGATAAATGAATTTACAATAAACAATCATGGACTGAAAAGCTCTACTTCTTGTCTCCAAAGGCACAAGCTCTGGTTAAAATCAGCCACAGGTAGTTAAGTGATTATAAACTGTAAAAATAAATCAACCTGATATAATTGCTCCAAGGAAAAAATTACCAACATATTTAAAATTTCAGCAGTGCACCTTTTCCCATATCCATTTGGCATTATCTAATTACCTTCACATTTCATTTCCATCAATGATATGACCTGTATTTTCCTTTTATAACTGTCAGGGAGGGGGTGGGAGGGTGGAGTGAAGGACCACAGTGATAAATCAACCTCACCATTAGGACCGAAATGGCTCATCGCTGCAGTTCTAAATCCAGGATTTATAAAGATGTCTAGGCCATATAGCACACTTGTGGACACCATAATAAATTCATGAGCACATTGCCAAGGCAAACTACTTCATTATGTGGCAGGCTGCTAGCCATTAATCTAGCAGAGAGAGATTCCTGGGAAACTGAGACTGCTTGGAAATTTATGCAGGCCTAAAGTTACCCATTTCATTATGGATTTAATCTGCTCTTTCTGCCAGAGTGCATGAAAGGTTTTTACAGTTTAGATCAAGTGCTTGTAACTCCCTATTTTATATTATTTCTTCAACAATAATGTCCTAATTTTCTTCTCAAAAACTATTCAAACTGAATGCCTTCACGCTTGCCTTCCTCTAATATTACACTAGATAAAATATTTATACAATCAATTGACAAAGAGCAATTTTTTCCCTTAAATGTTCCATTAACATGTAAATTTTCATATGATCTTTATCTCATAGGCAAAATGTGCTTCGCAGTGCCCACCTTCTTCCAGGCAGTTAACCCTTTTGTTGGCTGTAAAGAATCCAGATCAAAACAGATTCAGTGGCTTCATTTCTAAAGCTCCTAAAGAGGTCCTGTCTTTAAATTGCTATTCATTGAAAGGAGATGTAGCTCCTCAAGTAATTTGCTTTCCTTTTTTTGATGACTCATTCTATCCCTCTCATACACATACACAAGCAAAGACAGACATATGCATTTTAAGTCCAATTCCTATAACTAAGGTATTTCAAATCACCATTTTCAACTTCATAACAGAATTTAATAAAATGTCACTAATCATGTGGAATATTCCAGATGATGCTGTGACTCTGACATATGGAATTAGATTAATGAGACCAACTATGAAAATATTTTATGCTGAACTGAGTAATTAGAGATTACCATCTTCTGTAAATAAAGATTTCTTCACATTCCAGGTAGCCCTGTTGATTTATGGCCAACTTATTTATGTTACTAAGTGAGAAACAGAGACCAAAATGTTTTCAGTGATTTGATTCCTATCATAGCACATAATGGGAAGACCAAAGCCAGAAGCTGGAACAATAAATGTGTACAAAAGATTTCCTAGTATTCCATTTTCTTCTATGTTCAGTATTCTTTGCTGTCACCCCTCTAGAACTCCAAGCCATGCATTTAAGAGCACATTTTAATGCCTTGGTTGAAAGGGGTCTAAGAGGTTATATTTGCATGTTAGGGTGGTTCTCATTAAATGCCTGAAGCCATTATTGATGGACAACTCCATCAAGTGGATGCCTTTGGAACTATGATGGCAAACACCCTCTCAGTCATTCTTCTTACTAGCCCTGGTAATGTGCAAACGCACACAAGTTCTACTGGTTAATAAATCCATCACCGGCTGAGGGCCAACCTACTGCCATGATTTTAATAATACAATTTTATCTTCCACATCAATCTTAATATTCGAAGATGATTATGGAGCAAGAAAACACGTGAAAACAAGCAATGTATGTAATGCTTTCCTCTTACTAAAACTTTTCATCATTCCCTTGTCTTGGATAAGAAAAGTGGCGGGTTGTCTTGCCCACATCAGTAAAATAGTTTTTCTTCCCCTGTTTGAAGCATCTGGGTTATAGGACAATTGCACCCCCAATACTGAACAGGTCTATTTTGGTGATGACTAATATCCTAGTCTTTCAGATGTGTGGACTTCATGAATAAAATTTCCACCCACACTGAAGTAGCTCTCTGATAAGATTTATCATCCTTAGGATAAAATTTACATTTGGAATGGAAAACCTGTGAGCCATCTGTTGGAAACAAACAAACAAAAAAACAGAAAAGCCCTTCCTTTTCCTTAGCAGATGAACTCAAGTCTACACTGCAGATGGAAGACCAGATCCAATTTTTATACCTAATAAAGGGACACTACCTTTTATATAATTCATTATTCTACTACCAAAGAGAATACTGAACTCAGAAAGTGCATGATCTCCATATCACAGTGGGAGAAAGGTTCCTGTGCAAAGAGATGGAGGTTCAGATTCAATAGCTCCTTACAACTCTCTGGCTTGCAAAGACATCACAGTCCGCCTGAGCTGGGTTCTCATGCCCATGTTAATCTGCATATTCCTTTTACCTGCTATTTCCCCAAAATATTATCAGCTTTCCTCTAACAATGGAGGAGGCATCTTCAACACAGGGATCAACTCTATTTAACTCTGATTTGAAAGTCTCATATGGAATTAAACTGACCATAAAAATATAATAAATCAGCTTTTGTTAGTCATTTAATTACTAAACCTGAAATTACATAACAGATATATACTGTAGAAGGTTGATCTGAGCACAAGAAACTGAATCAGAAACATGCAAGGGGCTAAAAAATTAATTTCAACAAGTTAGTAAAATTCCATTTTTTTTCCAGCAGAAAGGGAGACAGTATCAACCATGAGGTTAGGCCTAAAGTGTTTGTTTTTTTTAAAGTTTTTTTTTTTAACTATTTATTAATAGATTTAGTTTCCTAAAAGTGAAAATAGTAGGAAATAGTAGGACATCTTTCACACAGTTATCCTCAATCTGAACCAAAAAATCCTTAGAAATTGGCTGCACGGACCTTAATTGTGGTATACTACATTCATAATCCCCAAATCATTTCATTAGTCTTTCACAGACCTTTGCAGTTCCAGTTTCAATTTGGACACTTCAGACCTCAGAGAGCGGCCAAGACCATCTCTAAATGTTACTAGAGGTACTCTTGGCACTGCTGACATGACAGCAGATATATTTTAGGAATGAACAATAATGGAATTTTTCTAAGATAAGAAAATTACTTTTTGCACTGCAGTCAGATCTTTCTCCATCCAATCAATCTACCTTCTACCTTGGGAAACAGTTCATATAAGCAACTGGGATGCATCAAACCTGAAGAAAATAACTCGTCATAACTTCATTGCCTATGAAAACATAGCTATGATAAGCACACACCTCAGACACATGTAGAAAAACTCCTGCCTGCAGACAATCACCTGGAAGAGAAACAGTTTGAAGTTAAATTTGGTGGAGCTAATGAGCTCTATATAATCGAATGAAGTAATTCTTCTCAACTAGATCCTGACATGGTAGATAAGGGATCTCAAAGTATAAGGAGGGCACTTCACCTCTTTAAGAAAAAAGTTAAAAACAAATCACTTCAGCGACATTGCTTAGAAGTCACTGAAGATCACCTGTGGCACGACTAATTTTCTAGGTATCTCTGCCTTTCATCACTTCCTTACGTTTTCTTTTTCTTTTTCTTTTTTTTTTTTCTTTTTCAATAGGTATTTTCTAAGGTCTTATCTTTGGTAGGGAGGTTGGTTATTTTTGTTCTGTGTAGTTTTTGTTTGTTTGTTTGTTTGTTTTTTAAGTACAGCTTTTACTTTATCAAGGCAGGCACTAAGGCCCAGACCATCAAGCATGTAGGCCTTGACCTGAGATCTGCCCCAAATTCAGGAGTCTCCCAACTAATTTCACCAAAGTCTGAGTGTCCATCTGAAGTATATAGCAAGTACACCCACCAGATTTCTGAAATCCACCAGATTTCTGAAACACACCTAGCAGCCAGCAAGTCCTAACGTCTCTCTAGGCTCCAGTGACCCCACAGGCTACCTGGGCCTTGCTTACCCGGATGCCAGATCACACTGATGGCTTTTTTAAAGCCACAAACCATTGAATTCACCTTGGGTGGGACTTCTCATGTAAATGGCAAGCATTTTAGAGGTTCTCAGAAACTCCAAGCTCGAGTTAAATAGAAAGGCTTCCTTACAACACTTGTAATTCTCATCTTCAGTACTTTTATGGCTTTGGGCCTAGGCTACTGCAAGGCCGTGTAACGCTGTGTTCTTTTTGGGATACTCTAAGCAAACAAGCAACCGATTCTCCACACCCTCTGTTTCTCAAGACTTTGTATGTAACTGGCTATACAATAAAAATAAATTTCTACCAGAAAGCTGAACAAAATCCAAGGTTTTAGCTAAATTCAATCCATTTAGGCCAATGCAAATACAGGAAATATAATACAGCTTAGCAGTGTAAAAGCACATAAAACCTACAAAATATTTCTGGAGGCAGTGATCCATGCCAAAACGCCAAGAATAATATGTCCAATAATACACATACCAATTTTTTATGTAGACAACACAGCCCACAAGAGTCGCATTTGTATATCTAAATTGGTATCACCAGCACTGCCTATTCCAGAGCAAAAGGAGATTAGTTAGATGCTATGACATATGTATACATCACCAGTGAATTACGTCTGAGTAGAGTGAAGTGCTTGGCAATAAGATATGCCTGAAGACAGCCAACTCGATAAAAATCACAGGCCCAGATAGCCAGGGTCCTGACTGATTTCTTCAGTCTTGCAACTTCATGAGCATACCAGTCATAATCAGACTGCTACCTTTGTTAGGAGACCCATTAAATTGAGGGCCAAGACCTCAAGCACTCTTTCAAGCACCTAACAATCTGACAGGCTCAAGTAAATAAATGGCCAGATTTTTATTTTTATTTTTTTTAAAACATTTTGGCTTATGCCTACCTTGTCCCTTGCTTTGCTCTTGGCTGGTACCACACGCCTAGATGCGATAGGCACTGAGTGGGTGCCTATAGTTTCTTGTCCCTGTCCAGGACAAGAAGTATAACCACAGCGCTTGCCTGCAGTGTGTCGAGTGTAATCCTGATTTCTGTGATGAGGGTTATATTCTTTCAACCAATAATTTACAGAGGAAGTTTAACCAAACCTCTCTGACAGACCAAGATAGACTGAAACACAAGCCCAGCAGTTCTGGGATTTGCAGGCCTTGGCTACGGCTTCCACAGAGTTGTGTGCTCAGACCCACACAGCACCAGCATGCAGGACATAAGCCTGGTTGGTGCTGACTGTTTTCTTACTTTCTTTGTTAAACATTGAATTCCACTAGAACTACAGTCAAAAATAAATAAATAAAATGCAAAAGGCATGTACTTTTGAAACAAATAAGCAAAGTCAAGTTACTTTTCTGACAGCAACATCTTAATTGCGGTTATCCCATCTAAACTGCTCCAGACTGCCAAAAAACTGTTTACAGAGGCAGATTACACAAGAAAAAAAAAAAAAAAGTAAAGATGTGATAAAGTTTCCCTTTCCAGAAGCCCTATCATCTGGCAAGAAGCAACTCTGAGCCGCTACACAGAGAAGGTACCTCAGGCATCGCTAGCCTAGCTTGTGCAAACTTCAGGGAAAAAGGAGTAGATGATCTGAGCTCCAAGGTGAAAGCTGCCAACACTTTCTTACCAGGGGGTAGAAAGCCATATGAGCTTAAATACTTCATGTTCAATGAGAGCTATGCCTTTAAACTGTTGGCACATCTGGTCCTTCAGGTTGCTGAAGTTAAACTACATTGGCATTGCCAGAAAGCAGCAGCAGCATGTGCCAAGGAGTCATTCCCTGAGTAGGCTGATGAAATCCAGCACATGCTAGCAGCAACACCAGCAGGAGTGAGGCCACTGAATGGATGCAACGCTACAAAGATGACTAATAAGGCTAGAAAGAATGATTTCTCCTGTAATTTCAGGTAATTCCTGGAACAGGAGAAACAACTGAGCATATGAAATAGATGTATGTAATGTGATTGAATAACATTACTAAGCTACAAAGCTTGCATGCTGAAGGGATTTGAAATTTGCACTGGATTCTGGTGTGGTGCAAAACAGCACAATTGCACAATGGCAAATCCTCCCATGTATTTGGCCTCTTACACTTAAATCTCAGTGGTCGCTGGATAATCATCCACCTTCTGTTGTTCATATTCATGCTAGAGAGAAATATTTTCTCCAAAATGTCTTTTAAAATGCAAAAAGAATTTCATTTAAGGGCCAGAATTTAGTCTGTAAATAAGTTCAGGCACCTCCTGTCTAAATCAATACAAGTTGAATAAGAACACATACCAAAAGGACTGTCACCTTCCTGCCTTTACAATACCTGGTGTTTTTGTTTTCATCTATTACTTTTTTGGTAACCTGATAATCAATGGTAAACTTAAGATTAATCTTGGTAACTTTAAGATTATCCAATTTTAATCATGCATTTGGATTTGGAGGACCATTTGGACTCCACTCTCCTAAGCCCACTCCTGAAATACTCCAGTATTTTGCTTTTGATGCAATAGTTTCTTACAGCATAGAGATAATTTAGCAGAGGAAATAAAAGATATTAACATACTCAGCTGGAGATCTGGATGCTCAGGGCTGAGTTCCTAACAGAACTGCACCACCTGTAAGTGCAATCCTGTAAGTGCATCTGCACGTGTTGTAACAAGGGCAGCATCCTGGAGCAACAGGCAATGTGTTAACCCTAGAGTACTGCTCCGCAAAATTCACAGGAGAAAGTAAGAGGAAAAAGTTAAGTTACCAGGTTCATCAGCATAAAATTATATACAGAAACAGACTAAGTTCTAAAAATTGAGAAAATAAAGACTAACTATATTTTAACATACTTACACAAGTAAATATACAAAGCATGTATCTCCTTTTTTTTCTTTTAACTGAGATTTAAAGAAATTTTCTGCCCTGCCATAGGCAAAGACTTATTTTATATTTTATCTAGGAGGCAGCAATGCTAGCATACATATTTGTGTATCTCATTGTATCACAGAATCAGCTCATGAGGGGAATCCTTAAATGTAGTTAACAGAGCACCATTGGGAATCTTTGATTAGTTACAGTATAAAATCCTTAACTCTACTGAGATCTATCCCGATAATAGACTAGCAATTTTGTTGGGAAGAATGAAGGCCTCATCCTTCAGCAGTGACTGTTTTTGGTGCAGAGAGCATGGTTACGTTCACCCTGCTACCATGCTTTCTTTTCAATAGCACCAGTGAACCTGGAAGGAGCCATCCCTAAGTCATATAGGGAAAACTGCCAGGAACGCACCAGCCCACAAATGTTCATTTTCCTCCATAAATGTTTTCTGTGACAAACAAACCAAAGCATCGTTATCAGCTAGGATCTGCGGATCTTCCTCTCCCCACCCCTGCCATTTTCCAGGTGAGGTTTCCACACCGTGCTTGAATGCCTCACATGGTGCCATGGCTGCGTTCCCTTTTCCAAGGCCATGGTGCCAGGAACTAACGATATGTGAAATGTTCCATCCCTGCAGGTTTTCCTGTTCAAACATCTTCTAAATAAATAAATAAAGACAGTGGCGCACGCCACATTCCAGCCCTGAATTCCCGAAGCAGCTCAGGTCCTTAAACTGAATAATTTGCCTCAGCTTGCGTATTGCAAAACCCATTCAGCAAAAGATTATGGGCCTTTAAGTGCCATCCAGGCCTGAAATATGACTCTAGGGCTTTAGGATGTCAGAATTGAGAATTGCTAGTGAATATTCTGTTCTGGCAGTACTAAAACTACTGTTATTTAGCAACACGGGAGCAGGCAAATGGGGGCAGGGGAAAGAGACGTTCTGACAGAAGGGGAAGGCTATAACTTAGCAGAAACAGAGGTGCAGTTTTCATATGTGGCCACATGAATTCTTTATGGAATAAAATGCATTTGTGAATCAAAAAGCGGATGCAGATTTATATTCCCACTTAAATCTGCCAAAAGTGAGTAAATGAATACTGAGAGCTCATTTTAGTTCAGGAAACAATTTATGAGGATACATGGGTGGGTGCAGGTACTCTACATGAGCAGTCTCAAGGGGAATTAGCAGCTGCTTCTGCTCCTCATAAGGAAGAATAAATAGACTAAACTGAAAATTAGCAGCACCTCATTAAATGCAAAACCATCCATATATAAAGCAGCTAGGACTCAATCTTTAAAAAATTCAGAAGGTGCAGTGTAACATGAAAGCCAAAGGAGCTTTTGTCTTTCCATCACAAATTATTTAGGCTTAGATAGTGGAACCAAGCCAAAGCTCAGAGACTGAGCAGTTTGAGCCACTTTCCCTGGTGCAAGTTGCTTTCTGACCTGAGGTTTTTAGCCCTCTTCAGCATGTCTTAACTTCTGTCTCACACCCACCAGACCTCACCTCCCTTTGCCCTGGTGCAAGCCCACATCCCTACCAAGGAGACCTATTCCTGCAGACTGCCTGGGTCCAGTCAGTGCATAGGAACTACTGATAACCCCAGTTATCTCCAAGAAAGCCCAGAAGCTCCCATCAAAGTTTGTGCAATGCCTTTGAGGCTCTTCCTGTAAGCACTCATCACTGGAGCTCAGCTCAGGGCCTGTAAACACATTCATAAGCCTAACAGAAACCACTTTCCATGAGTGTTGGATGTATAAGTGGAAATTTGTTACCAAGAAGTCTGTGAGGACCTGCAGCTTCTACTCTGAAGCTCTCACTCCTCCTCTTTTCACCCATTTTCTCCCCTAAGAGCTACTTACAAGCTTGTTTGACGGTCCACTAGTGGCACTGGTGGAGCAGCTTGAGGTCAGAGCCATGCAGCAACAGCATCAGCCTGCATGCAGTTTTAGTATTACGGAGTCAGAACTTCTGCCCAAGTTCCCTCCTGTTCCTTTTCAGATGGATGGCAGACAAGGAAAGCCAAAGCAGAGGCAAAGGGCAGCCAGCCACCCCTCAGGGGATGAAAGTGAAAATCTGTATTAAGCACACTGCACAGCTTCCTTTTTGCCTATGAATCACACTTTTTAAACTCAAATATCAGGGATTGCTGATAAGTAAGTATCATGGACTTCACAACATACTAGATATTCTGCGTACATATCCTTAATGAACAGTGAGTTTAATGGTTTTGTTGCATTACTGGGGTATTGACTATTCTAATACTATTGACCTTTACAGGATACCTTTGATTTCTCATTAAGTCTTAATCTTAATAAGGTTAATAAAAGGAATAACAAGTCTAAAAATAAAAAAGTTCCATGTAAGATTATATAGAATAGTTGTCTCTCCTGCATGTAAAATACAACATAAACATGCTGGTTACTAAGGAATTTCCCTATGTCCTTAGAGTTTATTTTTAAGAGGGTCTTTATCATAGACTTGCTTTTTAAGCGACTTTTCAAATCATGAAGAATCTCTATTTCCATGTTGAATTTTTCAAATTTGGACAGTCTTTTCCATCTGAATGCAGGTGACTGGTTTCAAGTTGTATCTTTTCCTGGAGCTTTTTTTTTTTTTTTTTTTTTTTTAAATGAGGATGCTTTCCTCATTTTATGTTTAACCTCCTTTACCCATCATAGTTTCCATAAAGGAACGGTGCAATCTTCAGTGCCCCCATTTTGGAGCCTCCAACCTAATGGCTACTCGTGGGTTGGACTTCAGTGACCTACAAACACATGCTTCTGCCATCAGGCATATTTTCAGGGATGTCTCCGCTAGGGCTATTATTTTACTGAGGTTAGGTTCAACATTCCAGTACCCGCAGGTGTTTTCTGCAGTCAGATCACAACGCTATCATCACCCAGTTAGAAATTAGAAATACTCTCCAGCATCATACATGTGTCTTACGAAAAGCACCTTTCTTAATTTCTTGCCATAGCAGCTAGCTCCCTAGTCTAAAGGAGCTCTACCAGTAAAGCATTTACTAAGCACAACCTTTTACCTATGGCAAGCACCAGAGGAAGGGCCGTGCCAGGAAAGTCATCTTTGGTACTATTTACTGTCTCATTTTGGTTTTCCTTGGAGAACCAATATCCAATCCACTCTGCTTAGCTTATGAGATTGGATAGGAATTACAACCCAAAGCGACTTTTGCTCTACCCACAATTATTAGAGCTTTATTTAGAAAAGACAGAAATACATACAACTATCAAGAAAACCTAAGGTAGAGGATACATTAGGGTTTACATCCAATATTAAATTAATCTTCATAAGAGAACCAGTAACTTAGTTTCATACCCTTATAAACAAGAAAGTCATTAAATCGGCTCAGTTCTGACTGCATATTAAATTGAACCAGAGAAGATAAGATCTTCTATTCAACTTTTCTGTACTGTTGTTTTGAGTTTCCTTTCAACCCCTACAATAGGCTTTTAAGAAGATTGTTTTTTGACATTACTTCCTGACACTGATGCATCAAAGCAGTTAACGTGGAAGAGGCATCAAGGGGAAGGCACATCTTACAACCCCCTAGTCATTAGTAACATCCTCAGGTGACAGAGAAAGCTGAAACAGTGTCAGCTCCCTTATGGAGCAGATCCAAGGTACGCAAGTGAAATACTAGTCCAAGTCTCATGTTTTTTATTGGGATGGGAGCAGCAGAGAATTAGATGTGAAAAATATGAGCCACCATCAAAACCACCTCTCCCTTTAGTAACTGCTGGAAGTTGTAGATACAATGTGTGAGATGACAGGGTACGAATGCCTTTGCTACGGGGCTGTAAAACAAGGAGGAGAGCTGGGGATTCACATTGCAGCAGATGGAAAGTTTCTCTCCGGGCCAAAGACATCTTCATTACATGGCTTCATGCTGCATTAGCAGCACATGTCTAAACAGACATGATCAGGAGAATCGAGGCGTAACTTAAAACCAGCCCTTACAAAAAACACATGTAAAATTTTTTGTAGCTTTGTATTTTAGAAGTAAATATTTCAGTTTAAAGAGAGAGTGAGAGATACTTAGGGTTTGAATTTCCAAATATTTGGAGATAACATTAACCATAGGGCCCGATAAAGTTATTGAAGCCACCTACTGTATGTTAATGCACACAGCTGCCTGAGTGGCTGCAGGATGAGACCCTTAACTCGCTGCACTCATAACCATGAAGGCCAGCAGGGACCATTAGCGTCTGTGCTGACCTCCTGCATAAAACAGGCCTTCAAATTTCAGATGTAATATAATTAGGGTTCTCAGGTTTAACTGATAACAGCAGCAAATACCCCACGGAGACTTTAAAAATGTGTCAGGCAAATTTACACATAGAAGGTATGCTTTGATGTGTGTCACCGAACATCACCAGAGCTAAGCTCATTCATGCCCAGAAGTTCCCATTTTGCTGCATTTTTACTTTTAAAGCTATTCCTGACAGCCTTCCTGCTCCTGCTTCAGGGAAAGCTACGAGGACTGTTTATTGTTCTTGTCTTTCCTTAATATTTTTAAGCCCCTCTCCAGGCAATGGCCTAAGATATTTTTCTCTTTGTTATTTACTTGCCTGGAATGACTGTGGATACGGTGCCTGAGGGTGCTACAGGCTCTCCGAGGACAGAAACTGACACAGCATTTTTATTTTTTAACCCTTACCAATGCCGATAGCCTCAACTATGTTGGTTTCTCTCCATTTTAATTACTTATAGCTAAGTGGGCTTGAAAAATAAAAGCCCTCCAATTAACCCTTACTAAGATATTTCATTTTTTATTAGTATTTAAACCACTGAATCACTTGTGCCATCACCCAAATTGGCTGTGCTATATTTTTCTCCCCAGTGAAAAAAATTATTCCTCCGTAATCATTAGTATCATTAAATTACAATTCCACGGAGGGACAGATCAGATGAATACACCACCAAACACAAACAAAATTGTAAGAGATGAATAGCAAGCTGCCTCAGCCTTGGTGGGGTACAGGTATCCCATCTATTTTGGCATATTTACCTGTTTTCAGGTACTAATTTACCAAGATCTAAGAGGTAGTGTTGTGTGGTGAGTTAAAGAAAGACTGAAACTTCCTTAAAGAATCAGTAAGTCTTTTTTATTTCCCCCCCATGGTGATGTTGCTGATGCGCAACCAGGAGACTAAACAACAAGCCCTGTGCCAGCAGAGGTCAAAGCCCAGCCCGAAATGTGTCCAGCAGCTCCAGACAGACACCACAATAGTGATATTCAGGGTAATCAGTTTGTGTAACACTGCAAGGAATTTATGAGAGTGGGTAAGTGATGTATCCGATAGCGTCGTAAGACATGAGACACACGATATTTCCACTGTGGAGGCACTGATGCTTTGGGCAAGAATGTGGGAGCTGGACTAGGGAGCTGAAAGCAGCAAAACCATGTGAATTATATTAGTTCCCACCCATTAAATATTCATGAACATGGGCTGGTATTCATGAGTTTGGCTCAGATCAAGCTGCCCTGACTGGATTCGGACTTCTAGCCAAACATTTCTTACAGCTAAACATTTTCCTAAATGTGACGTGATTTATTTAAAGAGATGTTTTCAAAGTGATCCAGTTACTGAGACTTTACGTATCATGTTGCAGCTTTAAAAACTTGGCGCCCTCCCCGCTCCCCCCAAATTTGCCCTGGTTATGAACTCCAGAAAGTGTGCTTTATGGTGGCACTGCTGAGACACGGCTTCAATTAGGCTACAGCGGTGCTGTCAGGTGCTGCAGCCAATTACCTAAAATGTAAATGTTTTAAGAAAGGCAGCACTTTTTGTCAGGACCAAAATGATTTCCAGCCTCCAGTTCATTGTTTCAGAACCAGAGGCACATAACTCAGAGAAACATTAAGCGTACAGTAAAAACATCACACATTGATTTACACACACACTATTGACCAATGCTATCAGTGGAGTATTTACCTTAATCAATATTAAAAGATCACACCGGTGATTTAAATGTTGAGTCCTCTCAAATCAGGCGATATTTTCATTCATAAGCATATGAATATCTGTGAGCTGCTCACTTTTCCTACCAAATTCATCCACTGGGGGGGAAAAACATTCCTACTAAACATCTTATCTCCAATTACATTCAGGAATCATTCATTTTTTTCAAAGTGACATTCTAAATATTTTAACCCCTGCATACAGCCACCTGTGCTGTTATGTATAAAAGCATTCTTGAAAAAAGCATTCTTGAAAATTACCACTATGGGTTAGACCCGAGCACTTGGTACTAATGATGAAGAAACACAGAAGCTGCAACAGGCTGTACCCAGGGACAGCTCCTCCCAGACCCCCAGTAAGTGGAGATTCCCATCTTACACCTTAATACAACTCTTCTCCAAAACCACTGCCATGATCAGTCACTGCAACCTTCGCATTGAAGCTTATTTCAAGTGTGCCTTCTCCTTTTCTTCGTGTCAAACCCCATGCAAATCATCACTTGGTATCATTCCTCCCTCTTTCTGTAATGTCATTTTCCCTTCACTGTAAGTGTTACCCAAGTCATCAGCCATCACGATTGCAAATACTTTTCTGAGAAGGAACATAATTAAGTTTACTTACACTGTAACATCAGATTTTAAAAATTATTTTTGACTAGATCAGCACCCAGGACACTGCAGCCTCAATTGCTACACTGGACTATGACTACTCTAAATACACTATTTAATTTACCTGGCAAATTACTGGGATTATGTTGCTATTATTTACAAGTACTTAACAGATAAGTTATTCTTATATTGAGAAGTATCTGTTTGCTTTATGTGCCTTCATATAATCTCAATCATAATCACATTACAGAGGTAAACAGTAAGAAACTGAAGAGTATTTTTAACGAGAATTTCACAGAATCACTTGCATTATCAGAACCTTGCATTACTGCATGTGTGGCCAAAGCTTTGGCTCCCTTTTTCCTGATAACCTGCATACAAAATTGCACGCCTAAGTAACAAATGCAGTTCTTACAGCCAATGCATAAAGCCACAGCTACCTCACCACTGGGAGTTTAAAGTTACTGTGCTAACCTCCCTGTCCCAACCCCAAATACCTATACTTTGCTTGGACACCTACTTAAAACTACCTATTTTTGCTCTTGCACAAGTTAACACAAGGCAGACATGCATTTAAAAGGCTACTACAACTGCATAGTTTCTTCCACTCTGAGCAAGCACAGATCAACAATATATCCACCTTATGCCTAATTTTTTTTTTTATGAATATTGAATCCTGCTACTCCCGCTGATGTTCCCATGAAAAATTAATTTGGTCTGTCTAGCAACCAAATATTCCCAAATACTTTGCAGCCCATATGCTTCACAGACATGGGGTCCCTGTAGCTTCAGGCTCTCATCAGGGTTTTAGCCTTATACTCCTGTCTGCCTTTCACAGGCACACTGAAGTCCTTGACCTTGGGGCACGAGAACTCCCCATACCTTCAAGCTGAGGCTGCACACTGGAGTTTCATGGCTTTGGCAAGTACCCCCATTTTAGAGGAACTCAGAAAACTAAGGTCTCTTCTGCCTTTCTCCCTAACTTGGCCTGAATGGTGATAAAGAAAGTCTCAGCGTTATTACATTTCAGACTCTCAGCCTGACCAGGAATACCTTGCCAAGTAGTATCAGGGAAATTGCTCAACCAATAGCCTTACAGCATTTATTCAAGGAAAGGGAGGGGAAAGAAAAAAAAATACTTGATATTTTAATGTTATTGCCAAAATGCTGGTCCCTCCTGCAGCTCTAGCAGGGCAGGGAGCTGCTGCCCCTAACAGCATTTACTGCCTCACTGTGACCTGGGAGTTGGAGGCAAGACCCAGGCAGGAAACTGAAGCTTAAACACAACTACCCAGGATTATAAAAGAACCTTTTTGGAAGGACTAGACATTGTATACATCAAAACAACAATGCATCATACTTCTTATAAAGCATGTCACACTCCCATCCTTGTGTGAGCTCACTTGGAAGATCCATGAGTCTCAGGATTTGAATCCACACTTCACATTGGGTGATTTTATCCGGTTGCTCTTTCTGACAGCAAGCAGCAGCTTCCTTACAGTACTAGCATTAAACTGCATAGTCTTTCTCCTCAAGCTTCTCCTGTTAGTCCCACTTTTGCCTCTGATATGCTGGTTACAGCCCCTTGGAATCGGCCACCTTCCCGTGCTTCCCATAGGCGCACCAGGCTGAGCCTTTCTCCCCTCGCACCCAGCCCGCCCCGAAAGTTGGGCTCTCAGAAGCAGCAAGGATGCAATACACATCTCTGTGCAACTGCCCCCTTAAACTTCTGCTTAATCTGCTTTAACAAACCTCCTTATTTTCCCTTGATTTAAAGGACTGTTCTGCACTGGAGCTCTCAGATACATTAGCCTGCAAGCGAGGGTAGCGAGGACGGATAAATCACAAAAATGGATTTCACTGCAGGTAATTTACATGGGCGAGGGAAGCATGCTCCTTATTGTCCTGAAGAGAACACAACGGGAACGCATCATAAATCTTCAAAATGCTTGTTTATGAATTAGGTTCTAACTTCAACTGATTTTACAACTGTAAATTGAAAACTATTTATACGTAATGGAATTAACTCTTGTAAAGGCAAGATTTACTTATTCGTAAATTAGAGTATCCCTTCACATCACATTACTTGCAAATAAAGACAATTTCCTGCTCAACTACTGTGCAGCAGCAGGGCCTGAAAATACCACATTTATTAGGCACAGAAGCTGTGTATATTACATAGCATACACTGGAACACAAGCGCTGGCTCGAATCTCAGTAAGCCCTTCAGTTTAGTTTTTGTATAGAAAATTAGATTTTTGCCATTTTTAATGAGTAAGCTTCAGTTGGGTCTCCTTGCCAGAGACTTGTCACTTAAATACCTTTGGATCTTTCCTCATTTTTGAGCTAAAAGCAGAAAAATTATTCAGATTCAGTAAAGCACACACCAAGAAAAACTAAATCACAGTTTAATTGGGTGCCTATGCTAGATACTTGGCAACACATCGACAAATCTGAGGTCTGAATCTTCAACATCTATACACATCATGAAATCATTCTGCCAGCAGTATGGAGTGAAAAGTGGCCATAAAATGCTCCCATATCACAAAGGTAATAGCTCACAGCACAGCAGGTACTAAATCCAGTGTTAACTACTTATTGCTCAGGAGAACAGGCTAAAAATACTTTTTAGAGAGAAGCAGCACGTCCCAAGCCCCATACTGAGGCACAGCCCCAAGCCTGCTCACTGTTACAGTTCTAAGACAGCCAGGTAGGAACGGGATGAAGTAAGCTAGCCCCGGTCATAAGGATTAACCTCGAAAGCAGTTTTGAGAAGGGAGGGGATAGGTAACCTCAGGTAATCTTCCATGTAAGAGCATTTCTTCCCATTCAGCACAGAAGGAAACTTGCAGTGCAGCACGGGCACCTAAGTGGAAGGGTGGATTCACAGTAGGGCACACGCAGGGATACTCTCATTTATTTGGACACTAGCCCCACACGGACTCAGCCACATGCTTCTGATTAGACATTGGAAATAATCCTTTCTGACCTCAGCGAAGCTGTGCCATGTGTAAACCCGAGGCAAGGCAGTGATCTGCTTGCTGGCACGCTCATCTCATTCCTGGAGATGTGGGAGTGGGAACTGGGAGAGGACAATTAAAATTCTCCCTAGTCAAAGGGTCTACTTTGTTGTTCGCAATTGCTATAATTACTGTGGAAACATCTTAGATGAATAACAGTCAGACCCACAGCAAGTGGCTTTCCCATGCAACGAGGCCGTGAGGCTCTCAGCACCAAGCCCAGCACCGCTGAGCCCTGGGACAGGCTGCAGCTGCACCCAGCCTCCTGCTCCTGCCCCAGGCCAAGCTAAGACGACGTTTTCCCCAGATATCAGGTAACCCCTCAAGTTAGAGGAGATGGATTTGGTCTCCAGACAGAAGACTCCTTAATATGAATAATATACATGTACCCATTAATAGCAGGTGTTTAATCCACAAGGGCTTTTCTGGCCAGTGGAAATTCTATCACATTCTTTCTTCCTTGTCACCGTTATAATACTTTTAAATGTTGTTTTTCTTTCCCCCATTAAAAGGAAAACATTTCTCAGAAACAGTAGTGGGCTGTTAGGGCTATAAAACAAGTTTGCACAGACATGTAACACATTGAGCTGCAAGACACGACAGAGCGTGTTTTATGGGGCAATTAATACTTGCCTTGGGAGTGCTGGGAGGTATGAAGCACTGTCAAACACACCCTGGTATATCTGAACACAACTGGTAAAGCTGCATTTCAAGCCTTGGAAAATAATTCCCAATTAGTCACCGATTTTTAACTTGCACCAGTTAAAGAATAGTGCCTTCCCCCAGGAGCCATGCTCAGTGCAGGAGCAGCACGACAGCAGAAGACTGGCCTCAGCTTCCAACCCAGCCGCTCACGTTCACATTTTGAGGTCTGGAGTCTTTGAGGTCTAGATTCCTGTGTCAACATCATTCTGCTGGCAGGCACACCCTCATTTCCCTAAGCTCACCTGTTAAGGGTCTTATTCCATGGGTTTGCCCTGAACCGTTATAGGAATTTCTCAGAGCATTTCCTATGTGCATCTCATCAGTGCTCATGCACAGGGATGTTACCCCTGTCTGCAGTAGCTGCAGCCCTGTTAAAACAGCTGGACATGCTGCACATTTATATTTCGCAGTCCTCATTTTAACCCTGGCTTTCGCTGCTCCAGTAGGCAGCTGGAGCTTGGCAGGGGAATCCTGGAGAGCCTCTCCCTGCAAGAGGGAGCCAGGCTGGCACAACCCCAAGCTGCCGCCAGCTGTGGCGTGTGCAAGCAGAGCAAAGTTCCCACAACCACTGCAAGTCTCCAGCAGCAGCGTGACCCCCGCTGTGCTGCATGGCGTGGGCTCTTTCCACACTGGTGGTATTTCAGGAGAGCCCAGCAGTGCAATCACAGCCGGCATCACCACCCCACTCATCTCTGCCCTGCGAGGGAACTCAGCAAGCAGCTGGCGTTACAGGGATGGATTCATTACACAAGTAAACTGCACACACAAGCGTACAGAGAGCACACACATTAAGGCTTCTGTTCCTCCTTTTTTTTTTCTTTACTTATAGTAAGCTTCAGCTTTAACACTGCGAGACTTGGTTCCTCCTCATCACCTCTGTTATAACGGGAGAAGGAAGAGGGAAGCTGTAAGACTAAGTCACAAGGGATGTCAGGTCTGCACAAGCAGTTCAGAGCTGGAGCCTCCCCTGCTATAAATCAGCACCATTCTTCAAAGTTCATATTTACACTGAAACCAAGGTCCTGGGCTTTCCTGCCTACAGTCATGACCCTTACATGCTGGTGTTTGAGATTAAGACTCTAGAGCTGTGAAATAAATGGTATTTTCTCCTGGATCTCATCTAGTCCTATTTTTGAAATCTAAACTTTCTCTTGAAAAATCACTGAATACAAAGGTTCTTTTAAAAGTGGTAGAAACAAATGATAGAAGGCCTTTGATATGAGAAAAATAAATCTGTCTCCAACGTTTAATTAAATGCAAGGAAGTTTTTCATCTGAAAGATGATTTGATGGGCATCGGGGGCAAAATGAAAATGTTTGAGTATCAATCATAGCCATGCCTCCCAGCTTTTAAGTTGACCAAATCCTTCCCTTAGTATTTTAGCAGAGATCCTATACCTGAAGTAAAGGTGGTTTGCAATGCAGGTCTATGACACTTTTCAGTGGCTTTAATTTCTTGGCTGGCTGCAAGAATCCCCTACAACATGCACCAGGGCAAATGCTCTTATGCCAGAAATATGAACAGGTGTAAACTAAAGGGTCCGCATTTAAGAACGCATTGCTTTGTTTCTCTCAAAATGGAAATTTTTAGACTAAATACAATGTAGATATCAGTATATCTGCATATAGCTTTTAATGATTCTTCATACAAAGTAAAACTTAAATGTTATAAACTAAAGCAGTGGAGGAAGCAAGTATTCCAGAGAATAAATCAGACTTTTTTTTTTTTTTTAAACACAGTGAAACTTTCTTGCAACTCATTCCACTCTCCTGCAAAATACACCAATCCTACTTGTGAAATGGATGTTTGGGAAATAGTTGCTAGCGAGGTTACTTACTGTTTTGTCTTATAAAAAAATTAAAAAGAGACTGGTGAGCTCCTTTATAGCTGCATTTCCAACTCAGTTTGTGAACTACTACACGTGTGCATGCATGATGGCTCTTCATACCATCGTTCTTTACTGGCACATACTTCAGGGAAAGTTTCCTAAGAGCTACTTGCAACTCAGCAACTCCGGCCAGCCACGATGCATACAAGTATCTGTATGCCTGGTTAAAGTACAGGAAAGCAAGAAGTGAAAGTATATTTTATTACCGTTTCGGTCCATAAAAGTGAGTTATTCTCTTCGGAAAAGCAGAACAGGACCAGGGGTTGGGGACCACAACACCTTCCAGTTCCCACCACAACACTAAAGGACAGACTTCACAAGCACTCTCTCCCATGGCTGTCTATTATTGCAGAACTTAAAATACTAGTGCTGACCAACTGTTCTTGCTCATCTCAGACATTTTCTTTAGAAAACACCAAGGGGCAATATCCAAGTAGCTCAGGCAGAACTCAAACTGTGGCAGGGCCTATTGTGCTGGGTCCTATCAATGGCTATTTTATGACTGGGTGCTGGAGATGTTGGCTTTTAGTCTAAGTTTATTTAGCTAATCCCCATCTGTACTTTATTCAGAGCTTTCTACATAGACAGGAGCCTGTATGCCAACCTCTACTGGTAATAATGTGGCTATGAAGATAGTGCAAATTTCCAAATATAGGTATTTGTCTCCATTAATCTGCCACCACTGCTCACTAATCACAGTCACGTTAAATAGATGTCAGAATATCAATTTATTTGATTTCTGAGATCCAATTAAAACAAAATGTAGGCATAACAATTACAGCCCTTTTCCATACCAACACAGCATCTCCATTCCGCCTGCATCCTATTAAACGTTTTCACACCTATTAGGGATGACACACTGTGTACTAAGGAGGTCAAAAATGTAAAGGCAACTGTCCAGAAGTCCAAGAACAGTGAAAACACTGGTGGCATTTGACATAATTTATGGTGCTAAAGAGCTGGGGAACAGGAAAAGGTTGATGTAGTAATAACATTAGCAGGAACTATAGTCCATGCAAGCCAGTGCTAAATAAAGTGCCAATCAATAGCTCTTTTATTAGCAGGTACAATCAATGTACAGCAGGCAGGCCTGGCCAATTAAGCTTATCGACTGACCAAAGAGTAGCAGGAAACATTCTTTCCTCAGTTTTGTTTTCCTTTCTGTGAGAAATGAGCTCCAGTTTTATCACTGGATTCCCACCAAGGCATCTCCAGGAGTTCCTGTAGAGTGGAAATGCTGACAAAAAGCAGGCTCAAGCTATCTTGGTATCCTTTAACCTAGGGTCAACCATGAGAGCCAATACAGTCAAGGGTCACTTACAAAGCAATTTTTTTTTTTCCAACTGACTGTATGAAGTAAAAATGTTGTTCTAGGTGAAGAGGAGAGAACTGGTAAAGAAAGAAGCACAATCCCCTACAAGGCTTAACCATTAACAGTCGAGAGAGACCTGAGGAAATTAAGCCTATTTGTTTCTAATTCATGTATGCATTATGTGAACTCAGTAAACCTCCCAGTGTGGAGCAACTTGAGTATCTTTCTTGGAGGAAAAAACACCAGAACTATAGCTCCAGTAAAAATTAAACAGCATTTCAGTCTCACATTGTAAAGGCTGCTGAAAATAACAAGGTGCTGCTTTAATATTCCAAATAACAAGGGCTTTAATATTCAGCTGTGACTAACTGTGCAGATGCACATAGGATATTTATCCACAAAAGCACTCTCCCTCCCTGCTCTGAGCCCCTCTTCCTCCGTTATCTCTTTCAAAAGGGAGAAGTTGAAGCCCAGATAAGATGGGGGTTCTCAGCGCGATCAAATAAACACTGTGAGGTGGCCACGAGGAAAGAAAACACATTGTAGGAATGAATGGCAAAGATTACATTTTACAAAGGATCACATACGAAATTAGCAGCCCGGACGCTGATTTCCCACCGCTGTAAATTGGCAGGGAATTTGGGGGCCTGGCCTCTCGGCAGGCCGCATGCTGCATCCATCCCAGCAGTCGGGCAGGCCGCAGCGCTCTGCTCCTTCCCGGGTTGGAGCCTTCAGCTCATTACTGCAGTTGAGTGGAGGCAGCCTAGTTCTCTAGGTTTATTTTCCTTATGGTCTGGCACATTCAGAGCTTTACAGGTATCAACACCTCAAACGAGCTGGGGGGAGGAAGGAGCCTCTCAGCATGTTTGACCACAAGCATACAGGCCCTGCAGGATAGGTCAGCTTTCAGCTCCATATCAAGCAGCTCCCGCAGCTGCATCCAATTCACAAAATATTTTAGCAATCTGCAAAAGCTGCCTTAAGTGTCAGACAATCCACTGCTAAAGCTACAGGGAAGTATCCCACTTGCTATATTTATTCTGTTTGCTGTTACTCGCTTGCAGATGATAATTTAATCTAGAAGCCTAAAAAGAGCAACTCAAATGACTTTGCATCCTACCTAAACATCACAAGGTCCAGTCTTCCTGCTGTAACTCAGAACGGCTCAGGCTGTGACTCCACCGGGTGTTGTACGACCCTACTTTTAGCACCATGGCCTCTGCTAAAATTCACCGTAGTCACATGGGCACCAGTTGTTTACATTCACTAGAAAAAACATCTTAACAGTAACCTATTTTCACACAGTTTTTGTTCGCCTACCTTTGAGACATGAAATATCTTAACTTTTGACCTACTGTATTATGACAGTTTAGGCAGTGAAATGCAATGCAACACAAAGTTGGAGACAAAACCAAAGCAAATATTTGGCTTTTTACATGGCAGTTCATAGGAGCTTATGGAAGACAAGGCGGGAGCTTACTTGGACAGCACCAACAACCATAAGTAGAGCAAAGTAACCAAATTTCAGAAGGATTTAATCACTCAGCCCTCTGGTTCAGCTTTCCAGGAGCTCAGAGCTTCTGACAAGTAAACTTTGCTGTTGCTTTTGGTTGAAGAAATGGCTTGCTGTAAGACAATCTGAGAAGCAGTCTCCATTTTGTCCACAAGCCAGTTTTGTCCAGGTTTGTCCAGTTTCATCCAGAAACCCTTTCTTCAATCTGCTGTGGCTACCAGGCTCAGGGCTCAGCTTGTCTTGTGGACAAGGGGAAGCTAACCGCTCTACAGCCTGGGAGAAGTCAGTTTTGTTGGCAAAGACCAGGCTTGTTAACATTGCTAGGCAAGTCTGGGCTGAAGATGTACTTCAGGTTTGGGGGTCATGTTTTGAACTGGGAAGAGGGCTCAAATATACCCCATACCAGGGCCAGAAACATCTTCTGGACTTCAATTTAGAAGTCAGCCCCTTTGCTGAGAGGCAACGTATTCTCACTATGATGCAGGCCTACATCTTCCCACTCAATACATTCACAGCTAGAATCTGGAAAGCTAAAGCTGGACACGTGCTACAAATCCCACTTGGTTGTTCAGCAAAATCCCATTGAAATTCCCCCTTTATGATTCTGTTTCAGTTACAGAGGAAAAAAAGAGGACCAAGATACAAGAGTTTCACATGGAGGTCCTTTTGTGAGCCGGGAAAGAGGAGGTCATGGAGGAGCTCCCCACTCCTCCTGCCGTTTGCCAGCCCTCTGTGCCTCTTCCACTGTTGCATTCCCTTCTGAACCATGCAACAGATGGCAGCAGTTGGTTTTTAAAAGGTTTTTATTTTCTGATTTCAATTTTTCATGTGCTGTTTGAATCTGGCACAATACCATTCTCTAGTGAAGAGGAGACATTGTGTTGAGCCTAATTATCAAAAGCTGAAACCCAGCAAGCAATCAATCATTTAGTGACACGCTCATGCTTTCACTGATTTGAAAAAATATTTTTTTGTGGCTATTGTAAAAAAGAAAAGACTGTCGGAGACAAAAACAGAGTCACTTACTCTGCAGCATATCAAAATATCAGGGCTGTGGGGAGATGAGTGAAGAATGTTCATTTGTTTTTTCTGAAACTAAATCCAACCTTTGGCATGTGAGCCCGGAAGTCACGTAAGATGCCTTTTACTGCAAACAATCTTTCTGCTGAGGTTTGTGTAATAATTAAGGCTGATTTGAACTGTCACAAGACTGTCCTTTCTAAACTACTTTTCTTAGGAGTCAAAGTTGTTTTGGTCTTTAATTTTCTTTACTTCCCCCCTTTCCTTTTTTTTTTTTTTTTACTGCCAGATAAGTGCTCCAGCAGCTGCATTCCTGGGGAACACTGACATCCAGTGGAGAGCTGGGGGCATCCCCAGAGCCAAGGAAATGGACCCCAAGTCAGCATCTCTTTGGAGAGGAACGCCCCAGCAGCCTACCAGCTGTAGGAGATGCCTTGGATCACAAACTGAGCACCACCGCAGAGGCAGCAGCACACTTCAGTGACAGCCCGAGTGACCTCGAGCTACAATACTTATTCTGTCTTCTAAATTCTCATTAAGACGATCACATTTCTAACAGTGTTATTTCTAGTGGTTTACTTGTGGAGCTTAGATGTGGGTTTTTTTTTTTGGTTGAGGAAATGTTGAAAGAAAAACCACTTCTATCCACTGATTAGCAAACACAGCAACCATTGCTCACTTCTGTTTTCTCAGTGATACAGGATGACATGTCTCCTGTGTTTGGACAGCATTGTATTTTAAATGATAATGTACAGTCAACAATTAACGTTGTTTTTCTTTGGAGAAACAGAGCCTAAGGTCACTCATGTTATCACCTAGTATAAAGGCATCTGATATCACAAGCCTAACTCCAACCACCACATAGATGTGTTTGCAAGCTTGCTCAATAAAAACCTACTTAAATGCAAACGTCAGACCTAACTTGGACTGTGAAACAGCTCTGTAAAACCTACAGTAAAGCATGATCATCTCCCTGCTGCTTTGTAACAGCCCAAGAGATGAACTTTCTGGAGTTCCCATTTTCATGTACTGCTTTGTTCAGGAGCACAGCAGATAGGCAGCAGTAAGTGACTGCAGGAGGTAGTGCTGGTAACAGTGGCTCTGAATCCAAGGAAACCGAAGCCTGAAGAAATAAAACAGTTGTACTGCAAGCTACAAAACAACAACCCTGTTTCACAAGGAAATGTTTGAGGTTTCCAAGTTGGTTTTCACTCCACATTGCATTCCAGTACAAAGCTTCAAAACATTTCATCCTTCCATCCCTGAATGTGGCATGTTCACCCCATTATAACCACAAGCCCAACCACAAGCCTGACCTGTGAGAGTCCCACTGAGAGAACTTGAACCTGGGACTCCCATACCCCAGGGGACAGCCTTGTGACTACTTCAAGTATCCAGTCCCATCTTGCTCTCCCTTAACTTAGACCTCACTTTCATTGGACAGATTTTTTTTTTCCATTAAAACCGTTTCATCACAACAGCATTTCCAAATAAGCCTTTTATCAGAAGTTCCCAAGCAGCTCCAGTCAACTGCATTGACCTTCTGGCCAAGAAACAAGCCATGCTGTGCTGTTTTACATTAGGTGGTTATAAACCAGCTCTAAAAGGCTTTTGCAAAGTTCCTCCAGATTTACACCAGTATAAATGATACCAAGTTGTGATGCATATTTCTTAGCTTGCTCTAATAAAAATAAAGGTGCAATTATCCTTTACATCCTACTCAGCGTGTGCACTAAGAGCATCTGTCAGTGTCTTCCTATTGAGAGCACTACTTCGGGATGGCCTAACCACAATCACATTTGCTTCAGAAGGACTTGAGCATGTACTTAAAAATAGCAGCAGGGAGTGGAGACACCCTGGCTGGGGAGGGATGCACCAAGAACAGCAGTAGGGCAAGTCTCTGCTCGAGTGCTTTCCACAGCTGGGACCAGAGACAATGCCAAAGCAGCAACCTTTTTCTACCAAAAGGCAGAGACCCTGCTCCAAAGGTGAATAGGAAACACCTGTTTGTTTCATTCCCAAAGGTACGAGAAGATTTATAAATCTCCCTTAAGTTTTTGCTATTTTAACCTATTTTTCAGAAGAACAAAAATTATAATGCTACTAAAGTGTTGCTTTTTCCCCTGTAGCAAACCAGGCAGGCTGTGTCTTAAGGCAGAATATCTCCTTACTGCCTGCTTGATTCTTTTTTTGTTACACAGGTTAAGTAACAATGAAATACCTTTAAAAACACCGGTTCTTAATGCATCCTTCCAGAGGAAATAGGGGATGGCTCTTGTTTCTGCAGCTAGCAAACTATGTGGTTTCTTTTATGAGCTAAATGAAAGGAACATACAAAATAATCATTATGGATTTGTATGAAATTACTGGGTATGGAATGCAGTAAATCCCCAAACAAGCTTTAACTATAGCTTGTAAGATATAATAATCAGGTAAAACTGCACACTATCCTTTTGTAAGATGCAGCAGAAACCTAATATTTTATCGGAAACCTTGATTTATGTTTAATAGCTCTGCTACCTACTAAAAAAGATCTTGTATTAGCAAATGGGTACAGATCCAGTCCATTAGCTTAGGACAACTGAAAAACTCAAGGGTTTTGTGAACTAATGCAATAAAATATCATTAAACACTGTAGCATGACAAGACAGACAGAAGGTTTGAGTTGAAAGTCAGGAGAAGTGTTTGAAATGAAGTAAAATGTACAATAGATATGTTTAGGTACATCTGGCTTACATTTGCTGTAGGTCGTCAGAGGACCTTAGTGTCTGTGATGTAAATGAATAACAGAGCCCTCAACAATTTAACTGTCATCAGTATAAATGCTTTAACTGGCACAGTAAAGCAAAGCTTTGGGCCTCTTTCTAAATCTCCATAAGCTCCTGGTCTGAATTATAAACTGAGGCTGCATTACCTGAAGATGAAAGCAGCCAGGTCAATTCACTTAAAACCGGAGAATTACCACTGCAAAGCTGTGATGAGCAGCAAAGGAGCACGCATGTGCAGTTGTGGTTTCCATGTAGTTTCATAGAGACAAGAGGAACATCTGACTGTTCATACAGACAAGAGGAACATCTGACCGCCCAGGCATTCAGAATCCACATCCAGAGGTCCAATGGGAAGGAAAATCATTTCCAACTAGTCAGTGCTCCCAAAGAGCGAGGCCAGAGATAACCCACCAGAATTAAGTCTCGAAGTGGAGGAACACAAGAGCAAGGGGTTTCTGCAGGACACTTGCAGACAGCTCCCAGTCGGGCAGCACCATCACACACAGGTCAGTATGGAGCCTGGCTGCACAAGCTCTGCCACCAACTTGGGTGGCTTGGATCGAGTCCTCTGTCTCTCCTTATGCAGCTTTCATCCCTCACCTTCTGTCAGCCTTGAGATCAGCAGCTTCGGGAGCAGGGATTATCACCCCGTGTGCTGTAGGTGTGTGGCACAACAGTGCTGCAGACACCAGGTGAGCCCAGAAGCTGCAATAAACCATACAGTAGGTGTAACTCCCCTCCACTTGCATCACTTTGTCACTCATTTCAAGGCCCACAGAACTGCCTGATATCCAAAAGGCTCAGAAAACCAACTCCTACATTCCCAAACCAGACGAAACCCAGATATCACTGCTCAGGAGCCTTGCGAGTAGGAAACACTGAGAAGAGCTTAGTTGGGTAAGTAAAGGCAACGAAGCTCAGAAAGACACAAGAGCAGATTGATCACGTTTACTGCGATGTGGCGAACTTAGTATATCGTCCCCACAACCTTCTGGGCTCAAGATGAAATTGTTTCCCTGCCCCCGTCAACAATTGCATAGGATATTCTCTTTTATAATAAATTCCAAACAAATTAATGGATTCCAACATGCATCATCAAATTTATATTTCCTCCTCCACAGAGTCCTACCCCTGTAAGTAATCCTTAAAATTCGTCATGAAGCTTTCAAAACAATTTATGCAAACAAACATCAAGCGGAGCTATTTGTATTGGCAGCACATTTCACTTAACAACCTACAACAAGGAACAGATGGTCTGAGCTCTGGAAACAGCTACAAAGAAAACAGTAGGAGCAAGTCCATCAAAAGCACTTTTTTTCCCCCAATTTTGTGAAGATTACAGACTTGTTCTTGTTTATTTCTTTGATTAGGCTGTTATTTTATGTACTCATGAATCCTTCCCTTGCATTTCGTGGAACAAATCCACCAGAAGCACATTCCCCAACTGTGCACAGCTTACAGAAGCACTGCTTTATGAACCGAGCTATCTGCTATTCACTGACGGGCGCTCTCTAAAGTGGCAGGGAAGGAAGCGAAACAACATGCAGATGTTATACAAGGGATTGACAAATTTAAGGCAAACGTCTTAACAACTTGTATTTGTCTTCATCCCTTTGCCCATCCCTTGGTCTCTAATAGTGAAGCAAGCAGAAGCAGATGCCTTGCAGAGCCATCCATTACACACCATTTAGCACTATCATGGGTACTGTAAGACAACTGCTTCCCCTCTCCCCCCTTTTTAAGGGTGGACCCCACCTCATGAAGATGGACTGCAGAGGCTCAGCCCCAGCAGGATGCTGCAGCATAAGCAAAGGAGGAGCCGGATGAGGAATACCTACAGTACACTAGCCAGCAACACACCTGCTGACATGGAAACCTGGTTTGGGCTTGGGTCATGACGAGAGCTCTCCAAGGAAAGGGCAGACCACAGCCACTCAGGGCAGTGTGGGAAGCAATCTAACAAGCAAGCATCAGTAATGGTGTTGTGAAAAAAATTAGAGGTGTCATGAAAGTGAATCAAAAGTGACCCTGATTCCATCTGTGATGGAATTACAATGTTTTTCCTCATCAAAAGTAGTAATAAGAAAAATTACTATTAGAAGTAGGAACGATACTCAGCTGTACAGACCTCAAAAAAAAAGAGCTGTTCCTGATGACCAGTTATCTTGCATTCCTCATTATCACCATCATCATTAAAATCACTGTCAGGTCCACTAGTACCCATGCATAACTTACAAAGACTCCTCTGAATTTATCTGCACAAGGACTCTCACCCAGCCTTGGATTTAGTCTGAGTCACATCAGCTGGGCAGCACAGCAGTTGTCCCTTACAGCCCAGCAGCCATGTACACCCCTCCTGCCAGAATTCGGGGCAAACTAACGCCCTGGAGGTCCACGGGGACTCGTATGGACCATACCGTTAAAAAGAGAGATGAAAAATAAGTTCCTCACTCCCAGAGAGACAATTATGATATCTTGAAGTAACAAAAAACCTTCTGAAGGGCATTAACCTGGGTGGAGACAGAGGTCAGTCTGGAAGGGTTTGGCTTTGAGAACTGAAACCATGTTAAATTTTGGCAGAGCAAAATCAGGGACAGAGCAGACCAATCTGACAGCTTAACGGGGCCTTTGAGCATCGCAGTAGAATAAACTTCGCTTGACACAACACCATGTAATTTCTGTTCCGCTAACGGAGAAGGAAAACAGCTTGATATCAGGATGGCCATGGAGCTGTTTTCACTGGCTGCCTCGGTGAGCCGTGGCTGCCAGTCCTCACATACCAAACGCCTCTGGTGCTGTGCCACGTAACAGAGTGAGAACACCGAAATACCGCTCGGGAACAAAGCCCAGCGCCCTGGAACAACTCTCTGCCTTACACAGCATCTCGGGTCCAAGCTTTTCCTCCTGGAGGGCAATACAGCTAGGTGCAGCAGCAGAAGCCTCTGCAGCCAACACAGGCTTTGGACACAGCTTTTCCCGGTACTCTTCTGGCTGCAGGAAAAGGAAAACAAACTCACTTGATAAAGCTGAACTAACTGTGCCGTTGAGAAAAGGTGTTTCAGGGAAATCAGCTGGAGCAGAATCTGGACAAGCTTCATCACCTAGGCATTGCTCCTAAGTTTTACTTGCAAATAAAAAAAAGTAAAGAAAACATGAAAGTTGATTTTTCAGGACTTGAGCTGTCTGCCTGCAGTTTAAACCAATTTGAGCGTTGGTACAACTCCGAGTGCACAATGTGACCCTGTAAGGCGATACCCAAACCGAACAACCAGTTTGAAGCTCACTTCAGATTTCTTCATTTGGAGGATTACGATGAAGTGTTTCCTGAGATGTCACGCTTTGAAGAGCTAATGGCATGTGACAACCAAGTGCTTTTACGTTTTACATTCTAACATTGCTAACACTTGGCCTCTCCCCCAAGCAGAGAAGTATGTAGCAACCCAGGGGTTGACATCTGGGGCCCCACCAGGCTCTTTTCCTCTTGCAGGCGCTGGATGCAGCCAGGAGCCCGGTCACTGCACGTAGACAAAGCATCTCTGCAAGGGGCTACGACACCAAGGAAGCAGAGAGCTGCTCTCTGCCAGTGACATGGTTACATCACAACTCCAGCTCTTTCCAGCCTCCCAGAACAAGCTGCTTTGTGCCCTTTTCCCATGACTTTCTTCATAAGGTGCATACACAACGATATGAGAAGTCCTGAGATGAGGAAGAACTCCCAAGACACAAAGAGAAGAAGGTGCCCAATCCCTCCTGTACCTCTGGGGCTGTCCCACCCACATCTTAAGGCCTGGGGAGCTGACCAAATAGAACAGCACCACTGGGCCATGCAGAGGACAAGCCTGAAAGAGTCCCACCTGGGGAAGGATCTGAGTTCTGGAGGCATTACAAAAAGTGTATGCATGTATTATGTACACATACATTAAAATAAAAACCAAGCCTCATTGAGGACCAGTAAGGTTTTGTTTGCTTTAATTTTTTACCATTTAGCTCCCAAACCTTCACACATACTGCTATTTAAATCAGCAAAAGTAATTCCTGAGCTATATATTTTAGCCCCAAGAACCTGCTCAGCTGCTGCAGGGGCCAGGGGCAGGCATCCCGGTACACCCCAAGTGCCCCAGCAGCTGCCCGGGACCAGCGCTGCCCAAAGCCCTAAGACAGCTCCTGGGTTTGGGTCTGGATCATCTGAGACAGAACTACTCCCAAATGCAGTCAAAAAAATCAGGATGCTTGTTATTAGGCTTCAGGTTTCCTTCTCGGGGAGAAGTGCTGTTTCAGCTGAATTTGGGGGAATTACAGGAGCTGATTAGGTTAACCACTGACTGCGTTTCCTGGAGGGCATCTGAGACCATGCCCTGACCCAAATTATTTAATCTTGGTCCAGATTTGAAGCACTTAAAATTAAGCTCCACAACTCAGGGAAACAAAAAAGGTAACAGAAGTTTGAGAGCAGCTCTCAGGCTTGGGAGGCAGCAAGGGCAGCGCGCAAACAGACTGCTCAGGGCAGCACAAAGCAGCACCAATGCTGCGCAGGGTGAAAGACGTCGACAGAACAAGTTGTGGAGAGAGGGGACGGGGGTTTTAATGCCAGCTCGGCACCAGCTGGCTGCTTTGCAGAATGCTGCAGGTCTTCGGGAGTTTAGCTTCAGGACCCAGGTGAAATTCAAGGCCCGAAGGATGGAGAGAAGGGAAAGGATGCAGGCACCGGAACCCCTCACCGTGCTCACGGCCTGGGGCAGGGACTGCAACAAGAGCCTCACCCCATCCACCACCATTTGTCCCCAGCAGAGCTTGGCCATCCCCTCTGCAGTTCTGACCATAAACTCCAGCCTGGCCCCGAGATATTTCCCGATGAAAGCATCATTAAAACATCCCCCAATTACTTCTGCTCAGGACATTCATTTTTCAGACTGAAGGAAGCCAGCCACATGGTGTCAATAATAATGAACTTATTAGCCTGGAAAAGATAAAGTATTGATCAGCTTGCTCACACCTTTCAAGAGCGAGCTCAGTAACAGCATCGGGAGATGAATTTAAAGGAAAATACCTCAACCTTCGCTTGAAGGGGATTTAAATAGTGCATGTGAAGCATGCAAGAGTATTGCTAAACTGCACAACATGGCAGCGCACAGATACACACAGCACCTTGTACAGAGCTCACTACCGTACTTGAGGAGCTGCACAGCCCTGTTAGCAGCATCCCCCAGCCCTAATTCACCCAGGGGAGAAGCAACATTCACTAATTCAGGCCAAACAGCCCGATACCTTGACTGTATCCACAGCAGTTTGATACCTTCCAACAATACCATGTTCTGCTACGTACCTGAAACAAGTGATTCTCAGTTGGGGTCAGCTCAGCACGACTTAGCCTGCACATTTCCCTACAAGCCCTATGGGGGAAAGGGCTAGGTACAGGTGAGGGCATCAGCTTATCAGTGCGGACAAGGGACTTGGAACGGGATGCTGCAGGCCCCAGGAGATGATGCTGAAGCTCGCTGCTGGAGGACACGTAGGAACTGCAGCCAGAGCACAACAAGGTCTCACCAGGCAGTGCTGCCCCACAGCAGCCCCCAGCTCCATAATTACAGCCTGCTGTTAATTACACCTGGGCAGCACAGCACAAATCCTGAGTACACTGAATGTGTTTCAGCAAGGGACAGTAATTTTCAATCTTTCCTCTCACAGTCCTTAACCTCAGCCGGGCAATTCTGAAAAAAGCATGTCCTGGTGGAGCTGCCGAGCCCTCTCCCATACACTCCTGACCTACATATATGCTTAATATGTTAATTTCTGTTTTGGTTTCAGAACAAAACCTGCCTTTTAAAGAAAATTTTAACAGATTTTAAACCAGAAACACTGCACTCCCCTGAGGCATTAAAAAATGCAAACTGAAGACTTCCCATGTGTCGAGGTTATTACTTATTTCCTTTCAAAAACAGAAGAAGTGTTGCAACAGTTGTAATGCTCCAGCTCACTAGGCCAAGAAGATGTTTTCTTTCTGCACACTCATTAACCATAGTGTGGAACTCAATAACTGGTCTAATTTCCTACTTTAAATGTTTTTCTTCCCCCTAGTTTTCATTTTATGTTTTCCATTTACATAGGACTACGCTCCACCACTTACCTTGAGAGTCTAGTTGCTGTCAAACACAATAAAAGGAAAGGAAAAGTGTCTGGAATCACAGAAGCTTTAGTGTTGAAAATTGTAATTTAATTTCTAGAAATGAATTTAAGCACTCAAAGCTTTCTTTGTCAGCCACGGATCAGAAACTGATAGTCTTTGAAGGCAAGCAATGTTGTTTTAGTCGAATCTCTCAAGTAAATATTTATGTTAGATATAAGAGATGTTATTTCACACCACAAATTAAATACCGGCTGGTTATTAAATCAGGTCCAACGCTCTGAATCTCCCCGCTTCTGCTGCCCACAATGGGTGCTCTGTAATTAGGCTGGCTCAGCCCCAGACCAGCTCCCGAAGCCCCCTTCCAAACCCCGAGCATCCCTCAAGCCACTTCCATGGCCTCGGGAGCCCTCGGCACCGACCCTGCCTCAAGGACAGCTTTGCTGCATTGTTTGGGGAGTCCCCTAAGCCTGCCCTGCCTCTGCTGCTTTTGTAACAGTGCCTTCAGGAGTAAAATACCATTGAGCTGCTCCGACAGCCCCACGCTTATGTCCTGCTGGAGGTGATGGATCTGGACTGGATGCAAAGGCTGCTCTGTTTCCCTGTAAGTATCTATCTGGCTAATTGCACAATCATAAGAAAGCTTCAAAGCATGCCAAAGAGTAGGATAACAACACCTTGTAGGTGAAAAGGCATCTCATTGCTCCTTTTCTTCTAACAACCATTGCTGATGGACCATTATCCTACCTCTCGCCCTGCCTTGTTGTGCCTTAATGCATCCACTTAAGGAGACTGCTCATTAGGCATCCACCATGCTGGACTCATAAGGCAAGGTCATTAATTTTGGAAGTCCTGCTTTATCTCTTATTACTGCCTGCTGCCTTGGCAGAGCTCTGAGGGCTGCAAACAGCAGGGCCAGGGCAGCAGGACCTGGCACGCCACAGCAGCTGTTTTGGGTAGGGTGGCCACACATCCTGACAAAAGGTCAGGAAGGAAAGGGAAAGGTTTGGCTAAGAGCTGGAGGGGGGGGATGGAGGAAATGCTCAGGTATCACCCACAGCCCTAGCTCAGTGAAGGTTCCTGGGCTGGTTAATGTACCTGGGGACATTTCCTTCCCAGGGTGCTGGGACCCACCAGGAGATAGCACAGAGACACAGGGTCAATGGGAATCGGTCACACAGCAGCCTGGGCTCATGATTTGGTGCCCATGGGCAACCCGCTGAGCTCAAAGGTAACACAATGCACTTGAAATGAGGACAGCAGCTTCCAAACACGAGTTTAATAGACAGGACAACTCCAAGCAACCATCCATTCCAACCAGGAGGGCAAGCACCAGCCTCACCACCACTCCTGCCAGAGAGGAGCACGCCGTCCCACCTGCAAGCACCGCCACGTGGCCACCCAGACCCTGAAAAATGACTTAAATCAGAGGTGGTCACACCGTCTCCTCTTACCCCTTAAGCATCATCAGGCTGGGAGAACTTTTAGACAAGGTCACACCATCCCAAGAGCACACGAAACTCCAGAAGCACCAGGGAGAGGTGCACAATTAGGCTCGTTCTGACTACTGGCAGGCCACTGCAATATCTTCTCTGTTTATCAGCATAATAAAATAGAGGGTAAGGCTCCGCAAACAAATTTAAGCTAGAAATCTAGTAAAAAGGTGGCTAGGAACAGTACTGTATTTCACCAAATATCTCCCGCCAAAGAATACAAGCATGCAGCTTCTAAAGAGAGCGCGCATCTATAGTATGCTAAATATAATAAGTATTAATTAAATCATTATTAGCAATCAAAATCTAATTTCTTTCTGTCACTTTTTGATATCTTAACTAAAGGCATATTTGCAATACTATTATAACGAGTTACAGCTCAAGCAATAGAGCTGCTTGCAATAATTCAGAAACATGTACACTTTCATATGAATATATCATGCCTAACTAATGAGATTGCTCATTTCATAACTTCAGTTCCATTTTTATTATTTCATAAAACTGGAAGTCCTTATCCATTTTATGAAAAACACCAAACCTTTGTGAAATTCATTAAATAAGCATAAAAAATTCATTAAACAAGTGAATTGCATTCATGGCTGCTTTGATGCAAATGCCCTTTAAGCAATGTAAAACTCCATATTGATTTAACCTTTCATGTTCTGATATTTCCATGTGGAGATATATATACATATAAAAATCTTTATTCAAGGAATGAAATTAAGTGCTGATCCCTTGATCTCCAGCCAGGGTGAGGTAGATTGGTCAATTTAAATAGTCACTGCTGATCAGCAAACAGCTGAGGTTGTATTAAAACAGAGCACTAGTATTTCTGTACCTCTCTGCCGGCAAATAAATACACAGATAAGATCCTGGGCCGAATCAATAAGATGCCTGAAGTTTCCTCCGTAGCAGACAGTCAACTGCTCCTGCTGACCAGTTACACAAGGCCACACTGGTCAATAAAATGTAGAAGAGCTTCCCCTGAGTACCCAGTGAGGTTTAGCTGCTCATTCCCATTGCCCTTGTTCCCACCGAAGCCTCCTGTGAGCAGCAGGGCCAGACAGGCTGCCCCCAGAGTCACTCCCCACGGCATTTCTGATACATGGTACTACACAGGAGGTGAGGTGAAGACGGGCCCCCAACAAAACCATACACCTGCTGCCCCAGGTGGCCTGATCAGACCTGGAGCTGTCATGGAGTTGAGTACCTGCAGTCCTCCGGTCATCCCCAGCCCCCTGTTGATGAGCTGGTCATTTCCTCCCGGGGTCTGTAACAGCCTAGCAGCAGCAAAGCAGGCAGAGGTGAGAAGACACCAACCACACACCAAAATAGCCGTGCCCGCAGCTGGGGTTCACACCCCACACAGGTAGCACAAGTCACAGAGCACCCATCCCACCACATATCATGGGCCGGCTGGGAGGATGCTGCACAGACCTACCACTGCTCTGTGGAAATCAATACAGCTTCAAGGCTGCTTAAATATCATACCAAACGCTCTTGAACTGGGCCTGAAGCACGAA
Organism: Anser brachyrhynchus; assembly: GCF_964034855.1. Lineage (NCBI taxonomy): Eukaryota > Metazoa > Chordata > Aves > Anseriformes > Anatidae > Anser > Anser brachyrhynchus. The sequence continues at coordinate 15,325,720 of NC_137707.1, read as the reverse complement.
GGTGCGGGAGGAGCAGGCCTTGGTGCCATCTCTTGCTTTACATCTACCCCAGGCGCCTTCTCCTGCACACTTCCTTCTCCCTCAGCTCATTTAGTTCCAGCAGACTGAGCCAGGAACAACTCTATTTCCATTTATAAGCATTTAACTTATAAACAATAAATTTTTACACACCAAAACAGGTCTTTAACCCTCATATTTCCCTCCAAAATATACCCAGACATCCTTATCCTCAGTAGGCTCAGCCAAACCAAACTAATTAAGTTTCTAGCCTAAGCTTTTCACGAGTTAAAAAATGAGCCCCAAAGCATTAAAATAAATTTTAAAAAGAAAGTTACAGCTAATCTACCCATAGCATCTTTTTTTTTTTTTTTTTTGAAGTCTCCCCAGTTTTTACCCAACGTCCCAGAAAATACTGCTTCATAAGGAAAGATACTACAAAGTTTTTCAGAATAGGGAATCGCATTGAATCCCGTGCTGGGATTTCCTACTGGCTTTGTGATAATTGAAAAAAGTGGGAGACATAAAAACCTTGGGAGCTTTTTTCGTGATTACTAATTTAACATACAAACTATGTTTTATTGATAGTTCCAATAGCAAATTTGCCTCTCTTACATGCTGCTGCTGATGCCTAAAATAAGATGTGCAAGAAAAGATAATCTTGTGCCTCGGGCCTCTTTTAGGATAATACACAAGGAAAGCTGGCAACAACTTGAGCAAGAGATATTCAATAGAGGAATGCTCAGCAGGGGTTTAAACCCATGCATCTCTGGATCAGAATAGGAGCTCCTCTTTTCTGTGTATGTTACTGCTCACCTCTCCACTCTGATGGGGACAAACTCAAGTGTCAGACCCACGGGTTTGCTCAGAAATTGGGTTCTCATTTCAACAACCCTTGGTGTGACAGCACAGAGGTTTTTTAACTCAGCTTTCCACGTGATGGAAACAGAGGTGGAGACTGCAGCACAAACACAGCTCATTTGTCTGGAGCAATATTACTCAGATATAAAAATTAATTCTGCATGTTTTGAGAAAACATTATTTTCCCTAAATCTTGCACACCACTAAGTGGAGCACATGGAAGAGCAGCCCTGGAGCAGCTTGAGGGCAGTGGGGCCACCCCAGCCCCAAGCACAACCTGGGAGCTTCCAAAACCCCTGCCTGGTGCCACCGCTGCCCTGGGTGGAACAGGGCCCCGGGCAGCCAGCACCTCTCCTGGGCACACGCTCCCAGACCAGCTGTCAGTGGGGAAGTTATTGCAGCTGCAAATAACCAACGTGCTGTTAATCTGCAAACACAGCTTTCTGCAGCCCTTTCCTCGCATTTAAATCAGTTGCACCAGAATAAAAAAAAAAAATTTGTTTGTTTAAGCTAGGCTAACTAGTCAGTGATGTGTTTGGCTGGGAACCTGTTATGTTTTGCTACTTTATCATGTTGCTATTTCCATGTTCAAAGGCTAGTTAAATTATTTACACTACACTTCGTATATTGTGTACAACACTCGCCTTGACACAAACAACAGCAACTGCAGAGCCGGTTTCCTTGAGCCGGCACTTTGCGAGGCCCTGCGCCTCACAGAGAGGGACCCTTGCAAAAGCCTCAGCTGTCCTCCCCAAAATCAAGGGCCACATGGACACAAACTGGCCTCAAGGTTTCAGGCAGTGACATTGATTTACTTCTGGAGGGCATTACAGAATACGGAGTATAAAGGTGAATAAACGGTTAGCTCAGTGCGAGAAGGCAGCTACACCTAAAATTCAGTGTGAATGATGAATTACTTTCAGCCATAACACCCAATGCTCCTTTAGGATGTATATTATGGAGTAGGGACTTGGAGAGGCTCTGGGAGTGTTCTGTTTTGCCACCCCAATCACTTACACCATGGGATATAAGCCCCATTGCAGCTGTGCTACCTTTAAGGCCCGCTTGGACTCCCTCCCTCTCCATCCATCCATTCAATCACAACTCAAACCCCGGATCCTTGCCCAGCATCAACCAAAGTGGACATAGAGCTGAGAAGCCCCCAGAACCCTGGCAGCAAAAACCCGAGGTACAGCAGGAGCCCGAAACCCTGCCTGGTGGCTGTCCCTGGCCCAGGGGCCCTGCCATCACCATGCACCTGGGCAATCCAGGAAGGAGAAAGCCCTGGAAATATCCCAGACTCCCACATGGGTCGGTGAGCCTGGTGCCTCACTGAGCACTGAGGATTAAATTCCTGCTGAGAGGAGCCAGGTCAGGGCCTGAGCACTGCCTGCAGTTCAAGGCTTGCCATTGCACATGCCTCGCGAATTGAGCTGCAGGTACCAGAGCCATTACAAGCCAAATGGATGTTTGATAGCCTCAGCACCCATCAGTCTGAAACCTGATCAGCACAGTGCTCTCAACAGCAGCACTTGCAAGAGCTAAAATAATTTGCACTAATAAGGCACTGACCTGTGCAGTCCTTAATGATCATTTAGCTTCGGCAATGTTCTTTGCCGTTATCGAGTTGCCTGGAGTTGGGTTTGTCAGCAGAAAACTCCTGCATCAGATCGAGGAAGTGCGCGGAAACCAAACCACAAGGCTCGGGTTTGTTCCATGTAAATTCATTCCAATTATATAAACTGCTAAATTAAGAAATGAGGTATTTAAAACACAAAGGGGTTATAACGGAGCCACGAATACACAAACAAACATCACAGAAAGTCTTAATTCCGTTTCTTGCCTTGCTTGCTTATTGAAGTGCCATATGTTGCTGCAAGTGCTATGAAAATATCATAATAAGATCATAATTATAAGGTTTGTTGAATTATAGAGTAAAGAAGCCACTTATTTACATTTAAATATGAACACTGGTAATTGAAATGTCACATGCTTCTCTGTTCTTGACTCCAGAAAAATATTTATCTACCAACAGCTTGATGTGCTTTTCAACAGCAGCCTGGATTCATGAAAAGGACTGTTATTCACCCTGGTTTCTTTTTTTGGTTTTCTTCCATTTCTAGCTCCTTATTTACGAGCGCAGGCACCGAGGCAGCAGTGAAGACCCTGTGGCACGGCGGGGTCGGTGCCCGGCTGGTGCTCAATGCTTCCCCCAGCTGTCAATAGGGGAAGCCCTGAAACGGCTTCAGGGAATCAATTCTAAATTGACCTCATCGAACCGATGCAAAATCCAACTGCAGATGCATTTAAACAGATTAGCTCTTGGTAGAGTCGGTTAGCAAGCTAAGCTAAATCAGAGTAAGGTTGAGTACACATCCAGAGGGTTTACGTGGGTTTAAAGTGAAAACTGCATTGGTTGAGCCAGGAAACACAGACAGCCCCAGGGAAGTCCCTGCAGTCCCACACAGGCTTGGCTGCCCCAAACTCACTCGTGAATTAGACCTGAAGCTCAGCCAGGTCTCCCCTCCTTACAGCCCTACTGAGGTCCCAGAAAAGCCTCCACTAGCCCAACTCCACTGATAGAGACAAAGAAGAGCACAACCCTGGGTTTTATTTTTTTATTTTTTTTACCAGCATGGTTTAAAAGCCCCACACCTCGCCACTGAGTTAATGGTCAAGCCTACAGTTAACTGAAGCAGTTCTAGGCTAATGCCAACCCCATGAATCTCAGTCACCTGCTCCACTTCCCCACACCTTTCTCAAAACACTCCTTGTTTCCCGGTTTAATAATTAAATGTCCCATGGAAAAAAAAAAAAAGAAAAAAAAGGCTGCTGGAGTTCAGTGAGAACAAGTGCCATTCACAGGCAAACAGAATAGGAGGAACAAAACACTTTGGGGCAGCCACAACTCTCACGAACAGTGAGAGGACTCTCCGTGGATCTCATGGGGCTCTGGAGGAGCTGGGCTGTGCTGGGTCGGGTCTCTTGGATGGTGGGAAAGTGCCCAGCGGCAGCGGGGACAGCCAGCCCCTGCCAGTGACAACAGCATCTCCAAAGCAATGAGTCAGCAAGGAGCATAATGAAATGTGACAGTCACTTCATTTGTAAAATATATGCTAGAGCTATTAGGGTAAAAGTGCTAATAGCAGGGGCAACATTTGCATAATTACACTCACTGGAAGGATCTGGGTTTATATTGACCTAACAGCAGCTCTCAGGGGTGCAAAGCGCAGTTGGCTCCGCAGCTACGGGGCAGCTTCCTGCCCTGGGCATGGGTCCACGGTCAGCATCCCTGGGCTAGGGCACAAGGTCTCCACCCCTGGGCTCGTGAGGATGTACAAATTTCACACCACAGTGCATTAGTGACCAGATCTGGTTTATGCAAGATACTGTTTTTTTTTGCATCTCTGGTACCAGAGAGCTTCCAAATCACCCTCCCTTCTACCCCTCACATCTCGAGCACTAACAGCTCAGCCCTGCTTCATCACACAATTAGGCTGAAGAACAAGTAAGGGACAAATTAGCAGCACAAAAGGAACGCAGCTGTGGGGAAGCAGAGCAGTTTAAGACAACTAATGCTGTCTTAAGAAGGACCATGCTTCAGCACTGCAGGGACATCCCTCCTGCACCACTTTGAGACATTTCCTCACTCACTATGCCTACAATTAGTTTTTTTTTTTCCTTAAATGCAAGTTCTGGGTTTGGTTTTTCCAGCTGCGACCGCGCCTGTTCCCAGAAGCACAGCAGGGCTGAGGTGGGAAGGGAGCCCTGGAGGTGACGAGGCCCAAGGCCCGGCTCAGGCAGGGCCACATCCTGCAGGAGGCTTTCTGATCCGAGGGGCTGAGGGCATATGGCCTGTACGTGGCACTTAGCCCTTCTGAACAGAATTAATTTAACATTTATTAAAAAACACTACTTGTATCATGGCACAATATTCAGCTTTGCTCGCTGCTGCCCAGGGTTTGTTTGTCACAGATGACCCAAGGCACAGGGACAGAAGGCAGCTGCTGCACGATCCAGCCCCACACCTGGGACACGTCCAGTGCAGAGGGAGATGAGAAGACAAAAAGAGAGTACGAAATGGCCAAAACAGCCAAGGTGGCTACAGCCCTTCCCTAGGAGATATTGAAACACTCACACAACACCTTCACGTTAGCCTCTTCCCTGAGAATAATAAGCATGGCAGATTCCCATCTGGGTTACATTTCTGCATACTTTGCTTCATGTCCCCTTTCCAAATCATGAAGAACTCATAGATGAATAATGGACTAGGAATAATACGTGTCTATATTTATAAAAATATAAAACCCAGCACAAAACAATGGTAAACTCTTCCCCAGCACAGTAAGTTAGTGACTAAAAGTAGTAAAAGTAATTAAAAAAAAAAACAGATCATGTTGTTAAACACCTAAAAACCTTGCCAGTGGCTCGGGGAAGCAGGCATAGTTCTGTTCCACAACAAGCTATGCCGTTTCATTGTCCACAAAGCCTTCCCATTATGTACAAAGGGATCATTTTCTGGGTCCCCCCATCCCTTTTTCCTCTAGAGGATTTATGACACGCTCACCTCTGCGCCTGCCTTCCCTCCAATAGGGCAGGCTGCTGAAGCCACACGTGCCTTGGCCAAGTGGAGCAGCAACTCCTGCCCCACACGGAGCCCTTCAGGAGGTTCCCTCCCTGCCCCTTCAGAGATTCCCTCCATGCCCCTCATGCCCACCCTCTGCAGCCCCTTCCCTCTCCAGGTGGCTCCCCCAGCACAAAGGGGGGCCAGGGGCACCCACCACATCTCACCCACCTCAGTCCTACAGCCCCAGCAGCCTGCGCCCACATGCACTTCAACCCAAGGTGCAACAATCCCACCAAAATAAAGCCTTGAGGCACCCCCTCTGTTCAGTCATTAAATAGCAGAGGAATTGCCCTCACCTGGGGGCAAAGGGAAAGGGAGCAGGGCCAGGTCCCAGACCCACCTGTGGCTGCAGTCACTGCAAATCACATCCGCATTTTAACCTTATTTACAAAACCCACTGGGAAAACCCTGGCTCCTCTTTTTTTTTTTTTTCCTTTCAATTTTTAAGGTGGAAAACAGTTCTCTAAGATAAACGTGGGTGTCATCGCTCTGGTATCCCACACATCTCCAAAGCAAAGAGTAGCACAGTGGCAGACCCCCCACACAAGCCGGTGCCCTGCTGGCCTGTTCCGCCGTGCCCGGCATCGTCCCGATGCTGTTTTAAGCCCACGTCGAGCAGCCCTGCTCCTGCAGACTCCTGGATGCACGACAAGAGGAGGATTAGGAGGACGGGTGTGTGAGACGCTGGCAGCATCTTGCTGCTAGATCCAGCACGTGGCATTCAGCGCGTGAGGAATCCTTCAAAGCGTGGCTCAAGTTTTTATGCAAACCCACTTAGGAAGCCACTTAACTCCTCCATAGATTCTCTCCTTTCTGTTTTCTTTTTTTTCCTTTTTTAAGCACTTTTGAAGAGGTGATCTCCACTGAGAGGTGGGTAGGACCGAAGAACAAGCCCTTGGCACACAGACTATGGATTTGCAGCAAACCTCACACCCTTAAGTCACACCAGGAATGAAGACACCCCAATGACAAGCCTTCTGAAAAAATATATCCACAGATATATCTATAAAAAAAAGTCATTGCTGATTAGTACTTCCTAATAGCAATAATGGAACCTCCTCGCTTTGAAAGTCAACTAAGGAAAGCACGCACCCTTTCACGAGTTAAAGTGTTCGGAATAACTTCTAAAAAATTACTCAGCTCCTCTGAAGTTTCTTTCATGGGATTGAAGATTTTTCTTGTATCAAATTATCTGGATTTCTCATGGATTATGCATTTCTCAAAAACTCACAGTTTGCAGATTAAAGAGAAAAAGTTAGAAAGGACACAATAGAAAAAAGATCAGTAAAGAAAAATATTTTAAATATTAATGACCAAGGGGGAAATGGAAACACATTAAAGGCAAATGTGAGAGCTTTTAAATATGTTATTAAAATTGATTTATAAATGAGACTCTTCTTTAACCAAGTGCTTCAGCCTTCACTACTTATTTCCTTCTGTTGTCTCTCCAAGCATTGGTGTCACCACCCAAAGCCTGTGGCATTAAAGAAAGATATCTAGAAAATAATTAGGCTGGCAACAACTATGGGCTGTTGAAATAGGAAAACATTATATGAAGAATCTCGGAGGGTGAGATGAAACATGGCTGTTGTCAGCTGCTGCAAAAGTACCTGCAGGACACCCGTGGGAAGGGAGCAAATTTGGCATGAATCTGCTAGAGATTTCCAACTTTGGAAACATCTCCAGCGATGGACAGAGACAGGAGGCTGCAGACGGGTGCTGCCGGTGTGCGGGAGCAGAAGGCGCTGCAGAGCGTGGGTTTGTGCTAGCCCAAACCCCGTAATGAACAGTATATGAAACCCTCTGACTCCTGGGTCACACAAGAAGCACGTTTTATTAAAGAACACAGCAGCAGATCTGTATTGCTCAAACTGCCCAATTAATACACCCCAAGTAGTGGAAATTATCCTTGAAAGGAATAAATTTTGTGAATTTGTGTAAAAGGAGAAAAAATGCCAGTATATATTTAACAAATTAGTCCCTACGTATTTAATGTTCGCTTAGATACGCAAAATGCTTTATTTTAAAGCTGCTATCCATCTTAAACAACCATAAAGTTATAGGTGAAAACTCTAAACAGAAACATAAAACATGACTGAGAACTACAGAGCTCGTAAGTTTGATTTTGTGGTGAGAACAGTCCGCAAGACTCATTCTGAATGTCCTCATAAGATCCTTTTTATAGCAGGTTATGAATCATCACATGATATCTTTAAATGGATGATCAATACTATATTTTCCCATAAAACGTTTGGTTTGAAATCCGATTTTAAGTGCATTAGAGTTTTTGTGCACTGAACGAGTGAGTGTCATAATAAATTGTCATCAGATACGAAAGAAATATAGCTTAGATTAATTGCCATATTTATTTATGAGTCTATAAAATACATTGTGAAAGTCCTGGCACATTTTTTGGATACCAGCTTGAACTTTCAAGAAAGTTAAAAGCATTAAGCGAGACTGAGAGTAGATTTATTATTGGAATGTTTTTAATTGCAGTTTCAACCAGACACAGGTATTAGAATGGCTGTGCCCTTAATGGCCACGTCTCGTGTGCTTTTTCTTTAAAAATGATATACTTCCCATATTTTTATTGATTTTGTAAGATTTATCGTAGATTAGCGCTGCCTGTGTGTGAACTCACAAGTGGTCCCGGGCCCCGTGAGGGTGCCGGAGGGGCGGCAGCAGCGGGGCCGAGCCAGGCGAGGCTGGGAGCGGCGGCCAGAGGAGGCCCTGCCTCGCTCGCGCTTTAATGGAGAGGGGAGGCTGGTCGGACGGGGGTCTCAGGTTAAGCGGTCTGGGGTTTTGGAATAAGCTACAAGCTCTTTCGAACGTGCAGCAAACACCACTGGGGTTTGGTAAATTACACATGGAAGTAAATAAGGAAGCAATTCTGATGCCCACGTTTAATGGTGCGCCTAAGTTCAGTGATAACTCAGGGAAAATAAGGCACCGTTGCATGTAACCGGTACTCTAATTAAAACACAGATCCTGGAAATCACAGCGAGCAGACTAGGAAATGGAATAAAACTGTCATTCACTGCCACAGAACAAAAATGACGAATGATACCTACGGTAATACTGAATTAAAAGCCCTCAGCTTGGAATCGTGCAGACTCGCCCAAATGGACAGCTGATACAAAGGGCACGAAAACCCAAACACGTCATGCTGCTTAATGGCACCTGGCGAGCCCAATATCCTGCTCAAATTGTGGCAGAAGAGCAACCACTCTAAAAAACATGTATTCAAAATTTTTCCTGCTGATTTTACTGGGAACCCAGTCCACAGAGGGGTCAGCCTGAAGGAGAGCAGCAACACGGCCTAGCTCCTGCCGCCATCACGCAGCCCGCAGCTGAGCGAGCACGAACATCCTCGGGGTGAAGCGTGTGCGTGTGGACGTGTCCCCAGTGGGTGGTACCACCATTTACACAATAACCCCCGGCTAACACCCAAAAAGCGGGTACAGAAGTGCTGGATCACCCTGACCCAGAGCGCTCTTCCAAAAGGAGTTCCTCAGTGACCAGCCACGAGGGCGGGAGCTGGATTTAGTGATGGATGGCCACGGATCCAAGGGAAAATCCCACCCAGGAGCAGGGGGAAGGCCTGGGGCTGGCCATAAGCCCAGCTCACAGTTTTACAGCGAACATGTCGAGGATCTGAGGTGACAGGGGGCCGCGGGGTGCCATGAAGGAGGAGCTGGGGCTGGGAAGGCAAGGCTGCAGGGCCTGGCCTGGCACAGGGATAGGCAGTGACTCACGGCCGCGCGAAGGAGTGGTGTGTGGGCATCCCTGTCAGTATTTTTCCTGCCCTCGCCTCTCTCTTAATTTCCCGAATAAATTTTAAATGGCTTTTATTTAGCTGCCCACCTAAAGGAGAGGGTTAGAGAAGCAGAGCAAGGTTCAGCCCAAGGCCAGCCATGCTGCCCCGTTGCCCTGTCAGTTATCATTCTCCTTCCCCTCCCGTGGTACACAGGGATTTTCACGGCACTGGATTTTTCACGGATTTTCTCCGTCACGGAGAAAACCCTTTGCAGACACCACCAACAGAGCGACACAGGGTGGCTGCTCGGCTGAGCTAGCCTACATAGGTAACTCTCCGGCAGCCCAGTGACATCTTTCTGGATGTTCCCTTCTGGAAGACAAGTGGCCAGCGGCAATCAAAGTTATTCCTGCTGTATTTCAAAAGCATTTAAAAAAAAAAAATCTGTTACCTCTCGGGTTTCGCCTTCAGCTGACAAGGTAGTGCCCATTATCTCCGCAATTACACCTCGCCTCCTAAATCAGTGTACAGCCCGCGCTGCACTGTGCCAATTCTCCTGTCTGTCCTGAAGACAGTTCTTTCTATTTCCTGCTTGTATGTTAAGCAATTAAAATGCTTTATCTTCAACAAGATATTAATCTTAATATTGTCCTAATTTGTTTCGTCTTTTTCTGCCTCTCATGCAGAAATCGGTCTTGACAATAGCCACTGAGATAAGGACAGCAACCAGCAAGCTTCACAATAAACCATCATATACACTATTTTAGTTTGTCAAAACAATTAGTGTTCATTTTGGCTTTATTCAGTTAAATCTGCAGTGACTGATCAGTATAAATTATGTATTAGGCTGCCCAGCTGTACTTGTTTATTCATGCATGGACTTGAAGAATTTTCATTTTCTCAGTACAAAAACACTGCAGCCAAAAAAATCCCCCCATACTCTAAAATATAAAGAGACTTTCTTCTCAGCCACAGTTCTGCTCCATGTTTTTGAAGCTGCTTTGTTCCTACCCCTCTTGGAACGTTATTCTTCCTTTCCAGAAATGACACCCTAACGCTTATTTCAATTAACCTATTATTTCATGCACAGTCCGCGGCAGCTGCGTTTGTGTCGGCGCAAAGCACGTACCGCTACTTCCACCCTGCGCAATTACCTCCGAGCGAAGCAGTGCCAGAGCTAAACCAAACGATGGTGGTTTTAATAGCACCAAAAATCACATTGCAGGCTGCGTCTGAACCCCTGCCTTACTGCAAGAGGAGCTGCTCGGGGAAATGCGGACGTTTAAGCTCTTACAAGAACCAAAGTTGGCGAATCAAGAGGGATCGCGCTCCGTTTCTGCCCGTGTTTGTAGTCACAAAGTCCTCGCTGGGACGACTCGGCAAACACAACGTGCGCTGTGGGTGTGTGGTGATGGGGACAGGCATGACACAGGTTTAGATAAAGCAAAGAGAAAAAATCAGCAGCGAACTCGTGCAGCATCAGTTACGCTTCTCTGTGAGGCAGCGTACGAGCAGAATGGAAATTGGGTGTTGAAGCTGTCTCCCTGCAATAAAAGCAGCGAAGCACACGCTGCTTCCCCAGACAGAAGGTAACTGAGGTTCCTGCCAGTAGCTGCGGATCGCAGCAAGGTGCTTCCACAGCACCAGGCGAGCCGGGGCGCTCGGTGAGGAGCACGCAGAGACATGGGCCGCGGCCTGCTCAGGAGCTGGGGAGGACGGTGGGACTCGCCTCCGTTACCGTACGCAGCACCCCGCGTCCCAAAGAGAATCGCAACGGTCACCTGGGTGGCTCTGGGGCATGCATGGGTGCAAAGCTGGCTGCAGAGACACCTCCACGGGGCAGTGTGGGGTGAGAGGAAGCCGCTGGGGTGCAGGAGGCCACGCTGCGAGGCTGGGCTCTGCTGTGGCACCCCTCTTGGGGCAGGGGCTCGCTTACAGCCAGGGGTGCAGGCCCCCCTATGCAGCCATCCCCCGATGCCCACCCGGCTGCGGGGTCTCAGTGGAGGCAGGTAGGAGGGCACGGAGCCTCTCTTCGTTCTTTCAGCAAACAACAGTTCAAAATATATATATATATTTTTTTTTTTTAATTAAAAAGACTAAATTTTTGCTGAATTAAGTGCTTTAGAACAAGCGGTTTTATTCCTTCCTAATCAGCACCGCTTCCCCCGTAGCGATTCTCGCAATTAAACAATTAGCACCCGGCTGTGGGGGTCGGGGCGGGTGGCGGAGGGCAGCGGCCCCGTCCCCTGCGGGGGAGCCCCGAGGCGCCCGCTCCGTCGGGGCAGTCCCGGGCCGAGCCGAGCCGGGCCGGGCCGGGCCGCTCCGCTCCGCCTGGCTCACGGCTCGGCAGCGCCACCCGTCGGGGAGCGGGGCCGGGGCCGAGCCGGGCCGGGCCGGGCCGGGACAGGGGCACCGGGGCGGCCGCCTCCAGGGCACGGTCCCCGCCTCGGGACGAGAGAGCCGGGTAAAAGTTGTTTTGTTTTTCGTTTTTCCTTTCTAATTGCTACCGAAAGGAACCCGCGGCAGCCCCCGCAGCAGGGGGGTGGGGGGAAATCCCCGTTTAGCTCCCGGGGATCTCGGCTCGAAGGCAAACCAGCAATGTGCTAGCCGCTGGTCAAACGAGGGCATCGCCATTCGGTGACTGGGGCGATTTGGGTCGTGGGCATCCATGCCTCCATCTATCCGTCCCTCCATCCATCCATCTATCCGTCCCTCCATCTATCCGTCCCTCCATCTATCCGTCCCTCCATCCATCCATCCATCGACCCATCCCTCTATCTACCCTTTAATCTTCCGTCCTTTCCCTCCATCCTTCCCTCCACCCCTCCGTCCATCCACCCCTCCATCCACCAGCCACCCGCAGCCGCCACCCGCGGGGCTCCTGGCGGTGCCATTTTGGGGCTTTTCGTGCCGTGCCGTGCCGTGCCGTGCCGTGCCGTGCCGTGCCGTGCCCCCCTCCGCCCCCCAGCGCCGCGAAGGGCAGGACAGCAGCAAAGCGGGGCGCGCCGCAACCGGCCCGGCGGCTCTCCTCTCCTCTCCCTCATCCCATGCCATCTCCCCCAAGCCCAATTCGCATTGCATTATAAAAAAAAAAAAAAAAAAAAAAACGAGCAGAAGGAGCGCGACCCCCCCGCGCCCCGCAGCCCTTCCGTGACGTCAGCCCCGCTGCTGGCCCCCCCCGGCCCCGCCGAGCAGAAAATAACACAACACGCTCCGCACCCTGCCAGCCCCACGCGATTTTCCTGCCCCCACACCCTCCCCCCTTGCTTCGGAGAGAAAAAAAAAAAAAAAAAGGGGAAAAAAAAAGCGAAAAAAAAAAAAGCCCCTTTGCACTTAAACCCTCTATACATGTGGGGTGGCTTTTTCAACTCTCTCTATCCAAACATATTTATTGCGAGAGATGGGAAGTGGGGGGTAGCTTCTTTTTTGTATTATTTTATTTTTTATCCAGGCACCAACACCCCCCTCAACAACACCACCCCCCCCGCCTCAGATGTCTGGCGGCTTTTCTTAAGTGCAATCATCTATAATTGAGAAAAAAAAAAAAAAAAAGGAAAAAAAAAAAAAGCCATACGTGGAAATGTGTGTGTGAGAAGGTGCATCGTGAAGCGGGGTTTAGTTACAATCGATCTTGGGGGGAAAATATTGCCTATGGTCCAAAAATAAGGAGCGGCTATGTCCTTCTCCCAGTTCGGATACCCCTACAGCACCACCGCGCAGGTAAGGCGAGTGAGCAGCACTCACTTTTGTTCCCGTTCCGCTGCTGCTGTCCAGATGTCTTGTTCCCCCTCCCTTTTTTTTTTTTCTTCCCTTTTCCCCTTACTTCGAGCCTTTTTTTTTTTTTTTTTTAAAAAAAAAGGGCACATCTGGAGGCTTTTTTTAAAAAATGTGCGTGTGTGTTTCTGTCTCGTTTGTGTCGTGCTAGGCTTAAACAAATAACTCGCAGTTTGCCCAGCGAAAAGGCGCTCAGGAAAGCGGCGATCCCCCCCCTTTCCCCCCCACCTCCGACCCTCCGCTCCCCTTCCACCGTGCAGTTTGAAGCGCAAAAACCCAAAGAAACCCCAAAAGCCCGGCTCCCAGCGCCGGAGGCGGCTCGGCTCGGCGCTGCGCTCCCCGCCTGCCTCCCTCCTTCCCCGGCGCGCGGGGGGCTCCGGCGGGTCCTTCCCAACCCCCGTCGGGTTTTAGGGGCACGTCGAGCCCCGATTTATTTGGGGTTTCTCTGAGGTGTGCCTGCCGTGCTCGGGGAGTTGCTGGCCCCCGCCAAGCGGCTGAAATCCAGGGGCTCCGACTGCCCTCGGCGGCACATTGCAGCGCCTCGCCCCTCCCGCGTTAACCGGACCCCAGCTTCTCGCCCCCGCTGCGCGCCGGCCGGCCGGGAGGGAGCCGGGGGATCCGCTGCCATTTTCGGGGGCGAGCATCTCCGCCAAGTTCCCACCGCTTTTTTTCCTCGTGCTCCCCCTTCCCGGGGGCTCCCCCTTCCCCCGAGCCGGCCTCGGGTCCTCATCCCCCCCCCCCGGAACCCCCCCCAAAACCACCCTCAGGCGGCTCCAGCCGTCCCCCGACGGGGCTCCCCGCTCTCGGCGGCTCTCAGCGCCCCCCTGCTCTCTCCCCTCCGCAGTTCCTGGTGCCGGGCAGCCCCAGCACGACCTGCTGCGAGGCCGCCCCCCGCCCCGGGCCGGATGCGGCCTCGGCCCCGGCCTCCGCCGCCGCCGCCTCCCTGTGCTGCGCCCCGTACGAGGGCCGGCTGCTGGGCATGTACGGCGCCCCGTACCCCGGCGGCCAGGGCTACGGCAACTACCTGCCCTACAGCGCCGAGCCCGCGGCCATCTACACCGCGCTGGTGAGTGGGGGGGACAGGGGGGCCGGGGGGGGCGAGCGGAGCCGGGCGGGGGGCGGACGGGGCTCCCCCTCCATCTGGGGTTCCCCCTCCATCAAGGGCTCCCCCTCCATTTGGGGCTCCCCCCCATCCGTGGCTCCCCCTCCATCTGGGGTTACTCCTCCATCCCAAGGCTCCCCCCCATCCGTGGCTCCCCTTTCATTTGGGGCTCCCCCTCCATCCAAGGCTCCCCCCATTCGTGGGTCTCCCCTGTCCGGGGCTCCTCTCCATTTGGGGCTGCCCCCATCCAGGGCTCCCGTTCATTTGGGGTTACCCCTCATCCGTAGCTCCCCTCCATCTGGGCCCCCCCCTCCGTCTGGGGTTACTCCTCATCCGTGGTTCCCCTCCGTTCATGGCTCCCCTCCATTTGGGGCTCCCCCCATCCGTGGCTCTCCCCCCTCCATATCTCCCCCTCCATCTGTCTCCCCCCCCACTTGGGGTCCCCCCCCCATTTGGGGCTCCCCTCTCGGCCCGGCCGCCCAGCGCTCCCTCGCCTCGCAGAACCCCCAGTACGAGCTGAAGGACGGCACCGGCGGCCCCCTGCCCTCGGGGATGGCGCAGCCCGCCGCCTACTACCCCTACGAGCCGGCCCTGGGGCAGTACCCGTACGACAGGTAACGGCCCTCCGGGGGGGGGGGGAGCGGGGGGAGGGGGTTGCACCGGGCACCCCCGTTATCCCCCCACCCTCTCCCCGTTAGGTACGGGACGGGGGACTTGGGCGGCTCGGCCAGGCGCAAGAACGCCACCCGGGAGACCACCAGCACCCTGAAGACGTGGCTGTACGAGCACCGCAAGAACCCCTACCCCACCAAGGGCGAGAAGATCATGCTGGCCATCATCACCAAGATGACCCTCACCCAGGTCTCCACCTGGTTCGCCAACGCGCGGCGGAGGCTCAAGAAGGAGAACAAGATGACCTGGGCCCCCAAACCCCGGGGGGGGGACGAGAGGAAGGGGAGCCCGGCGGGGGGCGCGGGCTCAGGTAGGAGCCGGGAGCGGGGGGCAGCGGCCCCGGCCCCCCCTGTTCTCCCTGACCCCCCTCCCGCTGTGTGTTTGGGCAGAGCGGCGGAGCTGCGGGCTCAGCGACCTGGAGGAGGACGAGGAGGAGGAGGAGGAGGAGGAGGACGAGGAGCAGGAGGCGCGCAAGGCGGACAAGAGCCGGCCCGGCTCCTTGCTGGAAGCCCCCAGCCTGGCCCCGCGGAGCGACTGCAGCCTGCCCGGCCCCTTCCGAGCCCTCCCCTGCGCCAGGGGCCCGGCTGCGGACACCCCCCTGGCCGCCCCCCCGCCACCCCCGCCCCCGCCGCCCCCCTACGCGCCCGCGGAGAAGCCGCGCATCTGGTCGCTGGCGCGCACGGCTGCGCGCAGGGGCAGCCCCGAGGGGGGCGGCGGGGCGCCGGAGCTGCCCCCGACCCCAAAAGCGCTGCGGGGCTCCCCCCTGGGGCTGCAGCAGCTCCCCGCGGCTCTCCGCCGCCCCGGCGAACCGGGGGGGCCGGGGGCACCGGGGGGACCCCAAGGTACCCGCAGCGGCGGGGCCGGGGGGCCCGGGGGGGGCGGCGCGGCCTGAGCCCGTGCCCGGCAGCCCGGTGAAGGGGCCGGGCCGGGCCGAGCCGGGCCCCCCCGCCCCCCCGAGCTGCTTGTGTGTGTGCAGGCTGCGGGCGGGGAAGGCGCCGGGAGCGGCTGCGGGCGGCTTTCAGGCCGGTGCTCAGGAGGTGAGGTAGGTGCCGCTGGTGCCCTGCCCCGCTCCCGGTGCTGCACCCTCCTCCCTGCATCTCCCCCCCTCCGTTTCCCCCCCTCCGGGGGTCGCTCACCCCCGCTTCTCCCTCCCGCAGGGCCGCCTGCCCCTTCCCGAGCGCCGCCGGCGGGGTCCCGGCTGCAGGCGGCATGGAGGAGCGGAACGGGCTTGGCCCTGTCTGACCCGGCTCGGCCGGGCTCGGCCGGGCTCGGCCCTGCTTGGCCCTGCCTGGCCCGGTTTGGCCCTGCCTGGCCCGGCCCGGCCCGGCCCGGCCCTTCCCCGCCCCAAGGGGGGCCAGCGGGCCCCGTGCGCGCCTGGCCGGGGCGGCGGTGCCAAGCCGGGGCTGCGCTCCTCTCCTTCCCCACGTCGTGCTGTCGTCGTTGTGCTTTCGGTTTATTTTTTTTCTTCCCCCCCACCTCCTCCTTTCATTTGACCCCCCCCGTTTCCCCGTCCCGCCCTCCCCCAGCCCCGGCGAGGAGCAGCGCTGCACTTTACAGGACAGGCAAGAAAGGGAAAGCGGATCTCTGCTTCATCGCTGTTTAATTAAAAGTGTCGTCAAACACTTTGTGTTCAGACTAATAAACCACGCAGGGATGAGGAAAGAATGTTTCTTTGTTCCCGTGTCTAGAAGCAGTGGCAATAATTTAAATTAATAACTGTGGTAATTAAGAGGTCATCTATAGATCAACCCGATACCTGCTATTTCCAAGTTCACCAGGGTCAACATTTACATTAAGTCATTTGTGGTCAATAGAGTCCGATGAATTCTGCCTTAATAAATCAGGGAAATCAATCTTGACTACCGCGTGGACTCCTCTATGGTCACCGGGAACGGGGTGCCCGGAGTAACGGGGTGCCCGGTACTGGTGGTAATAGGGTGCCCAGAGTAACTGGGTGCCCAGTCCCAGGGGTAAGGGGGTGCCCAGGACTGGGGGTAACAGGATGGTCGGTCCCAGGGGTAATGGGGTGCCCCGGTTGGCGGTGGGCGAGCATCACCGCTGCCTGGCGCAGTGCCCCTGCAGCTCGGGCGAGGGGAAATTAAGCTGCGAAAAGCTAAACGTTATTTCAAGAGGGATTTGAAGGATTTAGGGCTTGTCATAAAGAGCATTAGGGCCTTCCGGAGGGTTCTTGCGAGGAGACTTTGCGTCCCCTCCCCTGCCTCCGCGGGGCCAGGTACCGCCCGGCCCGGGAGCGAGGCGCAGCCTCCCCACGCGTGGCCTCGCAGCCTCCGCGGCTCCCTCCGGCTCCCTTTGCCCGGGGGGAGGCTCCCGGGGAGGCTCCGGCGGAGGCGGCCTCGGCACCTGCCCAAGGGAGGAGAAACCTCCCCGGCCCCTGCCGGCTTCGGGGTCTGCGTACAGCAGCAGGGAACCTCCGGGCGACCAATACTTTATTATTATTATTATTATTATTATTACTATTACTATTACTATTACTACTATTACTACTATTACTATTTATTCCTTCGACTTTAGGGTATTTTACTTTTCTTATTCCCTTGCCTCCCCTTTCATTAAAGGCCAAGCGAGCGCGCTGCAGATTATCCCGCCCGGCCAGGACACCCTGCAATCTGTCGCGCCGCTAAGATACGTATCGCAAAGCTCTCCCCCTATAATCTCCGGCGGGCATCTTCCGAATACCCTTTTGATTAAAACCCCAGAGCCGGGGCCGGGAGAACAGCGGGGCCGCCCCCAATTAGCGGCCGGCCGGGGCGCGCAGGGGCCGGGGCCGCGCACACTCCGCTGCTCCCGCTAATGAACTTTTCTCCAAGACAATTAGGGGCCCCCCGGGGCCGGGGGGGGGGGGGGGGGGGGGGGGTCGCTCAAAGGGCGGCTTTGTGCGGCCGAGACGGAGCGGCTCCCATTCCCTGTCCCCCCTCCCGGGCTTCCTGCGGCCCCGCCGTGACCCTCTCGGCGGGCTGGCCCCGGGGGAGGCTGCGGCTGGGCGAGGAGGTGGGGAAGGGCCGGAGAGTAGGGAATAGTGGAATGCCCCCCAGGCCCCCCAGCACCCGTGCTGTCAGTCCCCACCCTTGCATCTCCGGTCCTCGGGCACCTGTCCCCCCCTCTGCTTCTCCCCAGGAGCGTGGGTGGGTGTCGGGGGGTCGGTCACCCAGCTCGGCGCTCCCGGGCCCTTTTCAGTCCTTTTTTCAGGACTGGGGGAGAGGAAACCTTCCTCTGCCGAGTGGAGGACACCAGCACATCTGGAGAGTGGCGCTGCAACAGAGCATCACCCCTTGGCACTGCTGGTGCTTGACCATCCCCACAAAGCGGTGTTCCTCCTGCCCCAGAGGGACGGAGCTGCCCCAGGACAGCGCTGGCCGAACAGTGCTGTGGGACAGGAGGAACCCAGCACCTCCAGCGGGTCACGGTGAGGAAGCTTTGGGCGCTGCTTCCAAGCCAGCTTGACTCATCCTTCCCAGCCGAGAAGTCTGACGCAGTACAGGTCTTCCCATTCTGTCATGAAGGGATGATGTCTCCTGGCCTGGCAGCAGTACAACCCTCGGAGATCCCCTCAGAGGTGGCTGCAGCAGAAGTTTTACAGCTACGCAGCTACTGAGGCCGTGAAGCAATGGCTTGGAGCAGGTATTTCACAACAATCTCTCAAGCAGCGTGAGCAGCTCATCAGGCCAGGTGCCATTTCTGGACCAAAGCATCTGCTAGGGGAAAGTCATTTTTGCCATTGTATTACTTTTTTTTTTTTAACCTACTATTCATCTGAAAATAAATTACAGGCCAGAACAGGTGGATAACATTCGGGAATGATTTAATGATTTATTTAATCTGGATTCTCTTTCAATCTACTTAGCAGGATGAATACTTTTTTTTAGCCTGAATCCACAAGCTAGGTTTTTCATCTAAAGAAAAGAAAATGCCCCAGCCCACTGCCCTGATGCCATCCAGGTGTGCTCCCCAGTGCCGTCAGTGACACCTTCGTAACTTTGGGTCTGCTGAGAGGCCTGAGGGGAGAACCTCGAGAAAAGCGAGCAGAAGATTCTCATTTTCTTTTGCTCCTTGCCACCTGCCTAGAGCTTTAGATGCCATCTGCCCTTCTCCATACAGCAGCCAGGTAGTAAGAGCTCACCATAGCACACAGGCACTGTCCCTTAAATCTTAGCACACACAGGTTTGGGGACTACGAGGACGACCGCCCTCCAGCTCTCACCTTCAGCAGGGCAGCCTCGTGCACCAGCACACGTGCTGCGGCAAAGCACGAAGGCAACGTTTCCCTTCTGTGTGCCTGTCCAGCTGAGCTTAAGGAACCAAATTAAGGTAAACGGGACTTCAGACTTGCTTTAAATCCATCGGACTCAGAATATCCGCCAGCAGAACCATACTTCCCCCTCCCCAAATGGCCACCTCTGGAACTACTGCGATTGCTACGAGGCGAGTGCTGAGCAGCAGCGGGCAGAGCCATGCTTGGAGGGGTTGCTGCTCCCATGCAGGCAGCCAGGTCAGGGCAGCCCCTGTCCCTGCAGCCAGGGCACATTGTGCACGCAAAGCACCAACAGGCACCAACTGCCCCTGGGGTAAGCACGGAGCATGGGAAAGCTGACTGCAGCATGAAGCCAAAAATGTGACGCTACAGTCCCAAGCCCCTGCACCTGTTTCCTCCAGCTGGCTCAGATGAGACACTCGAGCAAAATCCTCTCCTGGCTGCTCAGCGCACCCGTCAGCCACCCACAACACCTAAAAGGTGCCTCGGCAGCCAGCTGCTCAATGAACACCGTGCGCTCCTCCAGCAGCCCCGACACACGCAGCGCTGGAGCTCCCTGCTGCCACAGCTGATCCTGCTGTTGCTCACCGGAGGTGACAGACAAATGCGACCTGCACATCATCGCCTTTGGGTTCTCCCTGCGCAAATCACGTGAGGCGCGGTGTTAATGGGTTAGGCACACGAGGGACCGGCCAGGGAGGAGCTGAGTCAGCAGCCTGCTGGGGATTGGCGCTTCCCGGTTAAATTTCATTTCTCTGCCCGGGTGCTTGGCAGCTCCGCGGCTGCTCATCCACACAGCAGCAATTCCCTCCCACGGCAAGGCGACAAACTGCACTGTCGGAGGAGAAGGCTGTGCCATGGACTCATATTTACAGCTCTTACAGTGGTGTTACTACCTTGGCTTCAACATCAGCGAAGTATTTCTGTGACGTTACCACTTAAAAGAAAAGAAAAAATGCACAGAGCAATCACTGCACCCATTGCACCAGCAGGCTTCCATCACACGGGTGTGTTTGCAGCTGACCCAGTGAAGCCCCAGTCACCACACCGCAGGACTCAATGGCACACATCCCCCGGAGTGTGCAAAGCCAAGAGCAGCATGGCAATCTTCCCAGTGACCTGCCTAGAAAACCAAAATGGGCACAAACCGAGGCAGATCTCCATCGCAGGGCCCATCCCTCCCGCTCTTCTCGCTGCCACCACGGCCACCCAGCGAAGGGACATCAGTAGTGCTGAGATGCTCGCCCTCCAACTACCTGAGCTCATTCGCCAAGGGCCGCGAGACCGGGACATCCAGCAGACCTCAAGTGCTTTTCTTTCTAGTTTATTTTTTAATCTGTATTTGGTATTGCACAGAAACAGAGGTAGCTGGAGACTTACAAAAACAGCGCAACAAGGGGATGAGAGAAGATAATGGTAGGTAAAAGTCCACACAGATGAAGATAAGGTATGTCCTTGAAGGGAAGTAAGTCCCCAAACCAAGCGATGGATTTTTTAATCAGATACTCATACACTAAATATTTTTGTGAACCTTCAGTGCTCAGAGTAATTTAGCCCCAGCAGTGCTAGCTGCCTCGGCTGAGGGAAGGGGAGCCTGTACGGGCAGGAGTTCCCATTTCCCGTTTCTCACTGCCTGCCACTGCGGAGCTGACGCCTCCTGCTTCCACTCATCGTGCCCTCACTGGAGGCACTGCATTTGGGGCACATCTGCCTATCAAAGATTACAATTTACCCGTAGAAAAATGAATTGCCAGTAAAACTCTTCCAGTATCCCGTGGAATTCAGAAATGTAACATATATTACTCTTCCCCCTGAACTTTCCCATAAAATATTGGCTTACTCAGTATTCTGTGGCAGGAAATTAATAAGACCTGTCCTAGTTCCTCTCAATTACAGCAATAATATAACCTCACTTTCTCTCCACACACATTTAAAACTCAGGCTACAAATATAATACATGGTACTCTATAAATGAATCAGATGTAATTACAGTGTGGGAGTGTAGTCTTGGGGGCAATTGAACTTGGAGCACAACTCCGAGTTAATAACGGAGACGGTCTCCAGGTTGCTTTTCGCCCCAAATCCTGAGGCTGACCAAGTGCTGCACCCCTTCCAGCCCCACTCAGGGTGGTGCTAGGATTGGTTTCCCATGCAAAGGCTCACACGTGACACCTTTAGGGCTGGGGGATGCAGCAATGACGCTGTCACCCCACTTCTTTGTAAAGCCATGCGCCCCACGTGCGAGTCTCCAAGCGGACCGGGGCAGGCTGCCACAGCCCAGCGATTGCACCTGCAGGCGGCCTTACAGAATTAGCTCCATCTGCACCACTACCTGTGAAGTCCTGCACACCATGGTGGTCTACACCTCGCTGCTATGCAGGGCTTTTCCCTCCTACCTGCTGTTGCTGGGACTGATCCCACACATCCCCGCAGTGACGTGCGCGGTGTAAAACACAACCCGGGAGACGTTTTTATACAAGCCTGTGATATGCAGTAGTGTGTGTGGGGGAAATACTTCAAAGGACTAAAATGATTTTTCAACAAAAATTATTTGAGATAGAATGTAGGGGAAGTATGGAGGGGAGCAAGAAACGAAGCTCCCCAAACCAGGAGGCGTAATGAAATCTGCTGCAGAGCTCTCCCATTTTCCCTCTACACCAACATGTGCACAAGACTCTGCTAGCTATGGTTATTAGGCCAAACTCCAGATCACAGTTTTACCCTGTGTAAAACGGAGAGCAAACCCATCCCTTTCCCTCTGTCGGATGCCCGGAGAGGCGAGCACGAGCTGCCACACTCCCACGGGCTCGCAGCACACCAAAATCCTGCACAGGCAGCTCCGTGCCCAGTGGCACTGCCTGCAGAAACAAGCACCGCAGACAGGTCCTACGCAACGCACTGCAAAGGATGTGGCTTGTCTGCTCGGAGGGAGGGTTTCAGGAGAGCTGTTTGGCTTTGTGAATGACATACCTGTTTATTATATTGATAAATGACACATTTTTCCTACTTGATTTGTTGGGGACTGAGTGACCTGGCAATAAAACTGACTTCATATCACTACTTAACTCTTATTGATGTCTTTTCCTGTTCACCTTTTACTTGCATAAATGAAAAGCAGAAAGAAACCCCTGTTCTTTAACAAAGCCACACGGGAATCCCCCTGAGCACAGTGGATGTTGCAGACGCACATCTCCCCACGTACCGACCCGGTCACACTTCTGTCCCCACGTCCAGCTGAGGCAGCGCTGGCAGCAGCTGCTCGGACACAGGTTTGAGTCCTTAACACATGAAGTTCATGGGGTAGTAACCTAAATATAGACCTCTGCTTACTCTAAGTAGGCATTTTTATAAAGTCAAAGCCATGAGAAGCCTTCTCGTGATGGAATGAAAGGGACTGTTTGCAAAACACAGAACAGAAAGGCTGCGGGCGCTCACAGAGCTCAGGGTTGCAGCTGGGGGGTTTGTCTCACTGCTGCAAAGATTACAACAATATTCCAGAGCTGTATTTCACTTTACCGTATGTTAACATTTAAAAAAAAAAAAAAGTGAATATGTCAACATGAACTTCATCCACTCCTGTCTGCTTCGTGTAACTGAGACTTCCACCAGAGGGGACTTGGCCAGGATCAGACCAAAGTCTTCAGAGACTTTCTCAGAAACCTGATAACCACCGTAGAATGTTGGTAGTTGGCCCCAAATATCCATAATTTCAGACGTTTCAGGTCCAGATCCATATTACTCACTCATATCTTTGCAGAAAAATTTTGTGGAATTAAACGGAGGACAAAGAGAACAGATTCATTTCTACTAAATTTCAAGATGCACTCCACAGTAGTGTTTAATATTAGATGCATAAATATATTTAATTTTATCAGGCAGTTCCAAAACCTGAGCAGAAATTCTAAGTGTCTTTATAATTCAGAGGACTTTTTCCCATAAGGCTTTTCTCTTCCTTTTGTTTGTGTTTTGGGAGGAAACATCAGCAGTACAAATAAATGGTGCTGCACAAAAAAACCCACCCCGAAAGAGATGCTGCAAAACAACAAAAGAAATTAATACAGCCAGGAGAAAGCTCTGTAAGGGGGTCCCTGGTGGAAAGAAATGAGCGAATGGGGTTTTACTTACACACACACACTCTTACTGTTTATGATAACCAAAAAATCATTGTTTTACTATTTCTTTCAATTTGAGTCCTCTCATCTCTTTTTGTTTTATGCCAGCACCTGGCCCGGGGCAGGCAGGTTCTGCCACCCTGCTTCTGATGTTCAGAAGCTCACCTGATTTAAAAATCAAACCAGGATTTAAAAACCACCACCAAAGAAAAAGCCCTAAGTTTATTCATGTCTTCTGGTGACATCAGCTTTACCCTGACCCATTTCTCTATGCTTGTGCATTTCATACTTACGGGACAGAGGAGTAATGAGCACTGTGACCTCTAAAAAGAGCAAAAGATGGGTGAAAACACCTGCATTTACTTTCATATATATATATATAAATTAGTATTTATGGATAAAACAGAATGGAAAGGACTGGGCCTGTTTATAGCTCCCTCCCAGGGAAGTGTGCAAGGAGGTGAAAAGGATTTAGAGGGTACGAGCACTCCCCACCAGATAGCTCGCTGCACCCAGGCAGAAGCTGTCTCACGGACGAATTCAGCTGATTTAGGATTTATGACTCTGGCACTCCGCACCAATTTGCTATGTCCTTTTTGATGTTCCCCAGCCACATCAGGCGCTGGTATTCCGGCGGGGAAGAAACCAGGGGACCCACATCCCCGCCTCGTTGGCCATCCCCACGCGAACAGCAGAGCCAAGCAATAAGGGGCTGAGAACAGGGGGTAGGGTTTTGTCTCCTTTGGCTTGGCAATGCTGGGAGAGATGTCAGCGCTGCAGCAGGTTGCAGTACTCACTGCACAAGCCCGCCCACCACGCGGCAGCTTCAGCCCTGTCCTTTTGCTGCCTCCGTTGCTTCTGTTGCTAAGTGGAGCGGATTAAAGGCAGCGCGGATGCACCATGAGAGCTGCTCTGACAGCTCCTGGAGGGACTGGATGAGTTTGGCTGAGCTGGAAAGGAGGCAGAGGTAGCACGGGGAGTCACGGCCAGGTACCCGAGAAAATCACAACAGACTGGGGCTAAAGCAAGAGGATCTGCAAAATAAGGAACACATTGTAACAGAGGAGTAATTAAATGCTCGATGGGATGATCAAAGGGGGTGGTAAATTCTCCAGTTCTTGACACCTTCAAATCAAGACCGGGTGTCTCTAGATGACGCCTTCCAGCAGCTTCGTCCAGCTGCCAGAGCATCATCTGGCCCACCACCTACACAGGACGCAGACGCAGGGAATCCAACTACTCCTCCTTGCCTGCAAATAACTTGCTATCAACTTTTTGGGACTTACTGTTCTTTTTTTGACCTCTCATACAGCAACCTGCATGTACATTACAAAACACTGGCACTCTGCACTCATATGAGTTAAGATTACTTCAGAGCGCAAAGGATTTTCCACTTGGCGTGGGAAACCTGCGCATGCAGCTTGATGACGTTTGTGCACGGGCTGCAGCAAATGCAAATAAATAGCAGGAATATCTGTGGAAACAGTGGTGCTCAAGCACATAATGAAAAACCCAAAGGAAAGCAAGATGTGAATGCGTACTTCTGCCCGTTAGCCCCGGAGTCATATTTAGCCATGCAGCAAACAAAAAAAGATCGAAACCGATTGTTTACTGCTCAGACAACAGCCTATTAAAACCCCCCTCGTTACTGCAACAATAACGTGCATTTCCAGGGATTGTGGCTGATTCTGATCAGTCATACCAAGCCATGCCTCAACCCATTTCAAAATGATTAGAGTCTGGTCATATTTTAAGTGTCTATGAAATTATGCAAATGGAATCTGTACCAGAAAATCAGATTGCCAGATAATTGACCATTAATCTTTGATAAAAGTTTAAAAAAATTAAAGCAATCAGAAATCAGCTTAGCGTACAGTCTCTTGGGCCTTATTTTGGTCTGGTAAGTCTGTACGCTAAGCTGATTTCTGATTGCTTTAAGTTGTAAAAATTGCTTTTTAACCCACGGATATCAATGAGATTGCACCTGGTGTAAGTCGGGGCTGCACTTGATCCGCTGTGCGCCTTAATCACAGTATATTTTTGTTAAAACCCAGTATTTGTGTGGATCTGGGGATGCTGATTTGTTCAAGCGCACGATAATCTCCCCTAAGCCCGTCAGGATACAGCAGGTTAATAATGCCGTAAGGAGAATCCAATTTATTCATAAAACACGGGAGCGCCTGAACCAAACTGTTCTTTTGTGGCCAGGCCCCTCCCCATTGGCTGCGGCAGACAAAAGGCTCTGTGTGCAGCCAATGGGGAAGGGGCTGGATAACAATAGCATGGCGTCTGCCACGCGTCCGTCTGTCCGTCCGTCCGTCCAGCAGTCCAGCAGGACCACGCACACCCCATCCCGCCGACTCGGTGCCGCTCCGCCACGGGGGCTTCCCTACACTCACTGCTGGTGGCAGCAGGAAAGCGAGGTCCTGCGGCAGCCTCCGAGCTCATTAGCGTCGCCTCTTCATTAGCATATGCAGCACTTGCTCGCTGTCTACCTGAGCTTAATGAGCACATGCTTGAAAACTTTTGCTCCACTGTGCCAGGCACAGCTCTAGCAGGACGTGAGGTTTGCTTCACACAAGTGGGTTCTGTTTGAAGACTGAAATGCTGAGGACTGCGAACTCTAGGACACCCTCCCGGAGGTGTGCTGCCACCTCGGACAGAGCCCTCATCCCTAACGAGGGAACAACAAAACCCGGTTGGCCAAAATGCCCAGCCCAGCTAAAACCCCATAAAGGTCCTCGAGCTGGTGGGGACAGCCGGGTTACCGTATCATTAAGTTAGCAAGAGGGCAGTTTATGATGGAACTTGGATTTTTCGTTAAGCTGGATTTTAGGATATTAACCAAACGCACGTGGGCGTTCCTGTGACGCTCTTTCGTATGCGGGGCCACAGAGCTGCTCGCATCCTGCTCCTCTTTCCACAAGGGCTGGTGGCAGCTGGAAATGGCCTCATGGCAGAGACAGGTCCTTGTGCGCTTCTTCAGGCCATTTACTGTGGTCCAGCCCCAGGATGAGTCCTCTTTCCAGAGCTCCCCTCCACTGTCCTGCTCGGAAGCGCTGTCAGGGTGGTGAGGACCACAGCTGTAAGTGTGTTCTGGTCCCCAGGGAACAGGTACCCGGCCCGTGTGGGTCATCCTGGCAGAAACACATCCCGGCTGCTGCGGGGGGCCCTGCTGGGATCCCTGGGGGAAACACAACCGACAGTCGATATGCAACACAGGCGTCGGGTTCTTCCAAAAATGAAAGCCTCTGATAAAATTACTGGCGGAGATAATATATGGAGCAGACTGACTGAGGAGGAGATCCGTCATTCAACGTGCTCCAGAATCCCTACAAAATAAACCACCCAGCGTGCCTTAATTCAGCTCAAAGCTGGGGGTGCTCAGTGAAAAGAAAACTACGCCGTGTTATACAGATGGCCTGTAGATCTAGGTGCTCAGAGTATTTTCTCCCTGTACAATTGCTGCTTTGCTGATGCGATGAAATTTTTGCAAGACCCAGAAGTCCAATCCCCTTCATCTCTCCGGGATGCTGCAGTAATGAATTTTGTCGCAAGCTGGTCAGGATCCAAACATGATAACACCGCTGCAAGAGCTGCGCCCAGTGACACCATCGCACCTGGCCAGCAAGGGCAAGCCACGAGACCAACAAAAACCCCGTCAAGTCATATTCGGGACAAGCAGCCCAAAGTTTCTCTTAGGTTAAGATCCACTTGTTTCTGCTACTGCACATCAGTAACGGCTTTGAGAAAGACTTCTTTTCCCTTGTGTGAAAATAAAAAGAGAGAAGGGGTCCAGATGCTTCCTACAGGACTGCCGCTGACTGAACGGGAAGGAAGGACAAAAGCAACATGGGAACGCAAAGGAGGAGTGATGGCTCCAGTGGCAAGTACTGGAGTAACTCGGTCACCCATACGGTGCCACATCACTGCTGGTGGGCGCATGGAATGGGTCAGTGAATGTACAGGTGTCGAGAACACGCTAAAAATGGCAAAGGTTCATTAGAGTGCAGGGCCAGGGGGTTGAAATACTCCAAACTACAAACTCTGAAAGATTTTAAGTTTGCAGATCCAAAGCGGAGGAGTCCTCGCCACCTAGGGTTTGCTATAGGGTTTCTGTTCACATTTCAAACAACGTCTAAAATAACTGTACTACTACCAGCATTTTCTCACATGTACAAAGACTAAAAGGGGAAACATTGTCAAATGTTCCTGAGACCACAAGACCTTAGGGTCAGCAACTGCTGACTTCAAAGCACTTTCCCCTTTCTCACTGATATAACAATCCTATTTCACCTTTGCTGGGTTGCTCCTTTCCCCTTCCTCCATAAAATTGTCCAATCGGTCCTGCAGCAGTCAGTCCACGCATGGAACAGGGGGGTGACTGCCCGTGGTTCCCCCCATCAGCTCAAGCAAGCCCCTGCAGGCAGCACAGCTCTTGAAACAAAGTTTTCTCAGAGGAGAGGGAAAACACAAGACCATACAGTGAAACTCTACAGGTAGAGGAAAAGGTTCCCTGGATTTACATGAGCCTGCTTGGCAGCCAGTCTGGTAGAGCTGACCGTAACTGTTGGAGAGAAACAAGCTGCTAGGACGCTGGCAGCAGGATGACTGCTTCATCCAGTTCCTGCCGTGCCAAGCGCCTCCACCCTCTCTCCGAGCAGCATTTAGACAAATGCCAACATTTTAAAATTAAGTGGCCCCATCATTATTAATTTATTCGGTATTCATCGTAACAGCATTAATCATAGTAAACTGCGGCAGCTTTATTACACATGTAATGTGTACTTTCCTTGATTTCCCTGTAAAAATCTCTGACATTGCTAACAACGTAAAGACAATGAGACATTACAACCAAGCAAAACAATAATAAATATACGACTTAATAAATCATTATTCTGCCCACAAGTGTGTTAAAAAATAAACTCGTTTCAAAACCGGAGGAAAAAAAAAAACAATGTGCAATAAGTGACATCAGTGAGTTTGAGGCTTTTGGTTGCAACAAAGAAACAAAACAGCATGCTAATATGACATTTACAAATAATACCTAACCGCAGCCTAATTAACTTATTGTGTGCTTACTAAACTAGCATACATATTATATTAGAAGAAAAACACTTATTTGTTCTGTTGCTAAGAAACTTCAGACATTTGCATATTTAACAAATTGTTACAGTGTTTTTAACCAGAACCCATCATTATTTATAAAAGACAAATTTAAAACATGAGATCAAAGACACAACATTAATTTTTCTTTTGTCAACTGTCTTTGTTCAATGGCTCAAAGAAGCAGTTTTATAGCCAGCTGATACATAATGAAACATCTGGCATTATTCTGAGTTACAGCACAACCTACTAAGAGTCACGGGCTTCTCTTGGTTCCTCGCACACCAGCCAGTGTCCTGCAGGGAGCAACCCGGCGGCACCCACTTGAAGAACATGCCTAGGAAATCGGGGCAAGCCTTTTCCGAGCAAGCTCAGGATGTGTCTGCAGACCAGGAATACCCTCACTTTTATTTTATTTTTGCCCTCCAGCAGCTCCAGGGGCCAACCCGGTTTCCTCAGTCTCTCGGAGCTGTGCAATAGCAGGGGAGGAAGCACAGGACTGGGGATGGGGAGGCTGCACTTGGAGGAGGCGTGATGACTCAAGGAGCTCTAACAAGTGCAAGGGAATCTGAAACCCACTGTCTGGCAGACTTCAGGATGTCCAAAGCTCCCTTCAGAAAGCTGCCGCAGGGACTGCCATCCTTGAGCTGCTCTGTCTAACCGGCCAAGGCAGGGACAGGCTGGGTGTCCCCTCTGTGCTCCTCTTCTCTTGCGAAAACTCTGGAGCAAGGAATTCCCATGGGAGGGCACCATCCTACCGCACCCTTGGGAACTAGCTAGTGCACAGTCAACCAAATATTTCAATTTGCTGCCATCGGGCAGCACACAGACCGTCCCATGTTGGCTCAGCACACCGCCTGGCTGCATCCCGCAGGTGCTGTGCGCTCGCTGGCAGCGCAGCCTGCAGGGAGCTCACCTTCTGTTTTTCCCCTCAAAATGACTTAATCCAAGTTTTGTGCTACAAAGAAGCAATACCTGCCCACTGGGGAGTACTACAGGACCCCTAAACTGCCTACTTTACTTGCTTTCATCAGAAAAGTGAGTCAAATTTAGGTTTTGAGCTCAGTGGGCAGCTAGAGCTGGTGGTGCCAGTGCCGCGAGCAGTGCAGTACCAGAAGGGAACAGAGCACCAGGGATAACCTCAGCAAGTCCCACGCATTTCACTTTGCATTTTCAGCATACAGTATACAACACCCTAACAGATCTGAAATAAAATAAACCAAATCAAAGCAGGTCTGCTTCATGTGTGGAGATACAGACACAAGCATCCCCCAGGTGTTTTAGAAGAGAAAAGGAGGTGCCACTTTTCCAAGAGCTCTAATTGCCACCCGCTCCTGAGAGCTCTGATCTCACGTCCAGCTCTCCACGCATTTGGTTCCTACAGGGGAGGATAAATTTCCCTTTTTAAAAACTTACTGGATCCTTATTAGTACAAGGAAGCAAGTAACTATTGACTCTGAAGCAGCCTATGGCTTTCCCTGTCAACAATCCACTTTATCAGACCTTGAATACAGAACACACATCTCACAGAGCTCATAAACATAAAGCCCCTAAACTGACCACAACAGCACCTTCATGATAGCCCATCTCGGGTGGTGCTCTCTCTTTTGTCAGGATTCCAATCTTCCGGGGAAATTTCCTTTTATTTTAACCTTTCATAAAGCTCCCACCCAGCCACAGGGAATGTGGCTATAATACAGCCACAGCATTGGCTACAAAGCCAGATTCTGCGGGAGAAGAGGGCTTGGGTGAGGACCCAGCCTTAGCCCTCATTTGGGATCAGTCTCCCCGAGCCCTGCCAGCTCTGCACACCTGCTTCTAGCGGCATTGCTATTTTCAGTTAGAGGTGCAAAGCCCCAAAATATGACTATGCCATTACTATCTTGCTAATGTGAATGTATCTATACAGATATAAAGGAGCTTTATGATATTTCCACTCGTTCTCCTTCCCTTAAAAGGCTATTTGTATGATCCAGCTTCATCCCCATACCAGATTTGCAGCTCTTTACAACAAACGCAGTGAAACCTCTTCATGCAAGCTGTGGGACTGCAGGGCTCTCGGGCCCACTGCTACGAGGGAAGGGACACTCGTCACCCAAAGGTCTCAGCTACTATTTACCTAACCCTGCCCCATACACCCTCTCATCCTGCCCCAGCAAAGCCACTTATCTCTTGCAAGCCCCTAATAGCTACAGACTAATTGAGGTAAGTCTGCAGGTCTCCATTATCTGCCTGGTTTTGCGGTAGCTCTTGTACCCTCAGGTGGAACGAGCGCTTGGGTACGGTGCTGCCACGGCAGCAGAAGAGGCTCTGCGATAAGATCTTCTTGTGCCAGCAGCACAGCTTATTGCTTCTTGAGACAGGAATGGGATGACACGCTGCATTTAATCAACTTTCAGTGAAAGCCCAAAATGAAACATCTCTGAGATTAGTATCAAATACTTGGCCACTTTCCTCCTAGCGTAAGGCAGCGTCCAGTGGAGAAAATCCTATGGAGAAACCCACAAATTCTGGGGTCAAATTCAGGCAGCATTATTGGGACGTACATTGTCAACTCGGTGCTTAAGCAAAGAGAGGCTGGGTCTGCTCCTCCACCAAAGAACATGAGGAAAACAGTGTCAGTGACCAGATGGCATCACACAGCTCTCCATGCACCCAGCAGCATGGCCAGCTGCAGAGAAAGTCTGGCTCTCCACCACTGGGTTCAGCCCTCAGCTGCACAACCTAAAGCTGTCGGGGTGAGTTTAATTTATCCCTTTAGTGCTAGTGCATAATGCATTTTTAATGGGGGGCAGGTCATGGGGCAGAGAAGTGGTGCTGCCGGGTTTCTCCCAGAAGCCTGCCTCTTTCCTACCTGCACTGAGGACTGCGCGTGGCACCACCAGGGAATCGCATGGTGCCACTTGAACCATCGCATCCCAACACCAGGCGAAACCAAGCCCCTGAAGTCCTTCTTGTACGTGGAGGGCAAAACATTTACAGCGGCACAGAGAGAGGCTTGCGGAGATCAAGACACTTTTATATAGTGTGCATAGGTGAAAATTTAAGTTAAAATAAAATCCATCAGAAGGCTGAGGAGAGAAGGTAAGGTGAAAAGCAGCTAACAAACCCGGGCTGATAATTGCAGGAAAGCTGCTGGGCTATTTTACAGAGGTTCCCTTCCTGCACGCCCAGCTGCCATCAGCACCCCCTGCCTGGTTGAGACCTCCCAGCACTGCTCTGCCTGCTTCTGGGGCACAGTATCCCTCAGCTCCATTTCCCCACTCCCTTCTTGCCCTCGTGGAAAAGTCACCCTTTGGCACACATGAGCAACCCCACAGGCCCTCCAGCTTTCCTGGTAGAAGTTTGGCTTAAAGCCCCTCATGACAGGCTTCCTGATGCTCTCCATCAACCCACACAGGTACTGGATTTTATTTACTTATTTTTATTACGAGAAGCTTCTAAACATTCTGTACTCAAACTGACCTTGAACATTTAAAATCAATTTTGTTGTAATTGTGCAAATAAAAGACACTTGACAAACCCCTGAGTTTCTTTCATGAATTCACCTGTGTCTTAATTTCAAGTGCTGCTTGCACACCCACGCGTACAAGCTTGGAAACTTGCCTTCTGTAAGCATTTGACAGCACACTTTGGTCACTGGACTGTTCATAGGCAGGGCATCAAGATGCCAAAGCCAAACCCATTACAAATCTTCAATATTTGTGAACAAGTGATGCCACCAATCAGTCACCCCTAATCTCCTTATAATAACCCCTTTCCCATTTTTATTTATGCAGTTTATGATGTTATGGTTTTCTGATGCTTTGCATTAACACGGGAGCAAATATAGCTTTATATTAAATCAATATATTGAGTGGTTATTCAATCACTTCCTTGGGCAATATCACTCATATTGGGCCCAAGAGCTTCAAGCAAGCGGATGACACTTCTTGTTTGGAAATGAAAAGCCACGCTGCACATTTAAAAATATTTGTAATGAAACATTCATTATAGAGACATACATCTCCCCATCCATCATCTCCCAACACACGGGCTTGGAAATGAAAACCTGCCTGCACTGAATTTAATGGGCTGCACGTGCAGCGTTCCCACCCTGCCAGGGGGAGGGCAGCAGCATGGTATTTGTTTCCAACCCTGAATGTAGACAGGTAAGAGCAGCAGCATCAGCTTCCCTCGAAACCCTGGAAGCATGTCTCTGAAGATGCCCTAAGATGCACTTGTTTCCCACCGCAGAGGGCTCTGCCACCTGCTCCAAGCAGTGCAGTGGGCTTTGTGCTGCGCTCCCCTTCCACACCACTCCACAACTACAATGTTGTTTTTCTATTTTTTTTTTTTTAATTTATTGCCCCGATTTTGATGTTAATCTCTGTTTCTTTGTGGTTTCCTGGAGTCCTTCTGACAAAGCCACATACTCTGTTCCTGTTCCCCATGGAGGGGGCACTGCAGAACACGTGAGATTTGTTTCTAATTTTACCTCTGCCAAAAAGCATTCCTGGGTTACAAACACACACCAGCAAAATTGGTAGGGCCTACCCGCTAATGCCACAAGACAAACAAAGCCAAAAAGAAACCCAAAAGACTAAAATACAGCACAAATATTTTTGCACTTCTTTTAGTCTGTGAAACTTTTCCTTTCTCCCCTCCTTCTCCCACATTTTACCCAAATTAAGCTTTCTGGTGTTATGTATTTATCTGTTTAAATTTAGAAACAAATAGTTACAATACAGGAGCATTGTTTAAGCCCTGATGTTGCCTCCAGCAAGGGCAGCCCCATGGCAGAGCCAGCACAGCAGCCACTGCCCCATCGCCTCGTGCCACGGGTCTGAAGCATGGGGACACCTGGCAGCATCTTGCTGCACCCAAATTTCACCCGGGCAGGAGCAGCAGCTCCCAGCCTGGCTCAGGCTTCACAACTGTAAATGTCAACAGACCAAGGAACACAAGTCCGAGTTTATTTTCATTAGTAGCAGTAGTACGGTGTCGCGGTATTTCAGTGCTCCGCAAGCACTAATTAAAGACCTCGCCATGAGAAGCTTGACAAGGATGTCTCCGAGCTGCAGCACGGGGTTATCAGGCTGAATGCAGTAGCACAGGTATGCCGGCACCTCCTACAAACCGCAGTGGAGACTCTTGCATTTTCTCTTGTGCACAGCTTTGTGCTAGGTAAGAACCAGAAGTTTCTAACGGCTCTGGCCTGGCACGGACTGGTGTCACCCTGCTGGCTGCCCACAAGCACCAGAGCTGCACCCAGAGGCACGCCTGTGCGCCCAGCAAGGAAAACCTTGCCTGAACTCTGCAAAATCCATTGACCTGTACACCATTCCCAACCCAACTCTCCACCAAGTTTCCCCAGACACCAGCAGACGTGATCCAACGTCTCCGTTTAGGTTCGGTTCCGAGGAACGTGCTGTTTTTCAGATTGAATTAGTGAAATTTTGCAGGGCCAACTGAAAAAGCATTTTTTCCCCAGTTTTATTTGGCCCTTCATGTCCTATATCCACTTCCCGAGCAATTTCTCTCGGTGAGAAATTTCAGCTATGCAGACTTGCTAGAGACTGATCTGCCTGCATGCGCACATGCACAGCAGAGCTTGATCTGTACAAATGTCTTTTCCAATATGGATTACGGGCTAATAAGCTATATGGTTCTGCAAATCTTCCTGGCCTTTACTTTTTAGCTGTTATATAAGAGTCATATTTCCTAAAAGGAGAAACATATGGATTGTATCTACCCAGCACTAGATGATCACAGAGGCTGCTGCTAAAACGTATTTGGAGAAAAATGAAGCCATCTATAGGAGAGCTGGGAGAAGAATTGATTTTTATTTTTCCTTTTCTCCTTTCTGGGCTGAAGAATACTGAAGGAAAAGAATTAAAAAAGGTTTGTGTTGGAATAGGTTCACCCTACTCATCCAGTGCCTTTATGTCCTTTTAGGAGTATTTTAATTGAGCTTGTAAGACTCTGAAGTGAAAATGTTATCTCAAAATACCTTGTTTGGAAAATACTTCAGGCTTTCAGGAAAAGGCACTTTCTGCTCAAAACAATTCAATAGATCTCACCCATAGCACTTCTCTCTTCCCCTTCAGTCACCGCTGTATTTTCAGTGATTTTACACATCGTTTACTGTAAATACAAGGGGAAAGACCACCAAGAACAACCCACCAGCAAGTCTAGCTCCAGTGTCCAAAATAAATATTTTTAAAAGATGCAAACCCCAAGACTTCAGCTAAATTTTTATCAGTTACTACCCATTATATGAAAAGCTCTCCTGGTATGGGCTTCTTATACTAACTTTGACACAAATTTATGCCCTTCTGCTAACTATTCATCTCGATTTTCTGATCCGTGCCACAGGGATAATAATGCTGGCTCTACTTGCCTCAGTGGAAGGGATTAGTTGGTATCTCCATGGATCCTGCCCATATAAAGCTCTCAGATTATTGCCTGAACGTTGATAGCTCCTCCACTAGCCTTTGAAAAAGCATCATATGCCTTCTGGGCTCAGTATTCAAAAATAATGCCAATATTCAAAATATTTTGGTCTTGCTAGGTCTAGGAAAACCTGCAGCTGCACAGAAGGTCCGTGGGGTGGCCAGAGCAGGAGCGCTCAGCACCCAGGGGCAGGGAGCGCAGCTCTGTGTCTGGACACATCCGAAGGGATGGGTGCCAGCCTGCAGCTGCACGAAGCAGTAGGCCTGCCGTATTTCAGAGATACCACAACGTCCAGGGCCATCCATTTGGCAAAGAGTAAAAAATAAATGAAAGAATTAAAATAATAATAATAATAAAAATATATATATCTATCTCATTTCCTTCAATGCTTGCCTACTCATCCTAGTTACTCCATCTCTTCTCTAATGACTTGCTTACAACCTGTGCCTAGTTTTGTCTTGTTTAATACTGCAGGGTATCACTGTCTGTTCATCCGCAGCCTTAGTTCTGGATCCCTGGCTTTTCGTCACCTTCTTGCAGCCACGAGACCCAAAATATATACATTTTTTTATTGATAGAGATAAACATGATTTGTAAGATGAGTCAAATTAACAATCGATTACACACTAATGGGCTCTAATCAATACATTCATTTAACTAAATGGGGGGAAGGGGAGGAAAGCAATTTAAAATAACAGGCCCGTTCCGCTGGCGCAGGGAAGAGGGAAGAAAAAAAAAAAAAAACAGTGTCTAAAAGAAAGCCGAGCAGCCCTTTGTGGAAGAATGCAATATCCTCTCCGCCGCTGCCTGCCCGTGTTTCTCGCTCATTAAAGCACGAACGCGCCGCTGCCGCCGGTGGCGGAGCCAGGCTGCGCCCTAGCGGCTCGTGGAGGCGCGGCACCGGCACCCAGCGGCACCCAGCGGGATCCCACCTGGACCCGTCTGCTGGGCGCACAAGGGATGTGGTGGGGGGCAGAGGGAATAAAGAGCACTTCGACGGTACCCGTGACCCGCTGGGGCAGGCGAGCCGGAGTAAGGCAGGGCTGTGGTGAGCCAAGTACTGCTGGTAACGCTGGTAGTAACCAGCAATAACTGCTCCCAAGGAACGCCACTCGTGGGGTTTGTGCCATCGCAAAACATAAATCCCTTAAATTCAATCAAGGTGTTAGTGACATAGTAAGGATTCGGGCTTCTGGGCGAGGCACGGGTGCAGAACGTGACACAGCATCCCTGACACAGCACCACGGGATCGGGATAGGAGAGCAGCTGTGGCTGTTGCAAAAGCACACAGAGTTGCTAACTCCCAGCATAAACTTAGAGAGCAGGCAGCAAGTGCACGTTTCATATTGCACTCTGGTAGGGAGAGCACTTTAAAGGCACGGCTAGTCTTTGAAAAAGAGATGCTGGGCTCGGTTACCCCAATGTAAATCACGAGAAATGCAAGCGGAGCCACTCCTGCTTGCTGCTGCTGAAACCTCAAACCCGGGGCTTCAGCAAGGCAGCAATAACACAGCACGTCCTCCCAGGCACGGAGGTCAGGGAATGGGACTGAATCAGCGCCCTCATGGGCTCTCTGGAAATAGCTCCACTGATTCATTCTGAAATCTGTCTTCTTTTGAAAATAGTCAACAGCAGCTTTAAAAATAAAATAATAATAATAAAAAAACCAAAGCCATGAAAAATGGGAAAGTGTCAACACAGTGCTACACGCCCGAGCTCTGTTGGAGGCAGCCACAGATTTACTTAGTATCTGATGTTGGTGTCGCACAGGAAAGGCAAAATTAAGGTGGGTGTTCAGCAGCACTCCTGCACCAGGAACGCGGAACGTGAGAAGTAGAGGTCTGAAGACGACACAACAAAATCTGCTAATCTAGCTGGTGAGAATGACATGGTGTTCAAAATGCAGGTACTGAAGACGCTACTTTTGGTTGAGTGCAGCCACAGAACAGTCACAGACAGCTCAATTAGGGCAGCCTAACTAAGTTTGCTCTGTAGTAACAACTGACCTGATACTTAAATACATCACTTTTACTAATCACTATTTATATTGTTTGTTAACAACAGGTGACGAGATTCATAAACTAAACTTAGCAACTGGCTGTTTAGTTTAAATTAACTTACTAATTTAAATTAACTGTAATTAACAGTATTTTAAATTACTATTAAAGGTATTGCAGCCCACACAGATTTACAACCACACAGGCTAAAAACACCGTCTGCCACCGTCACACTACATACAACAGCACTCATGATACCCTGCCTCCCGCCAGCTCGGCTCGCTGGGCACGTTTTGCATAAACTGTTTTCATAGCTAAAAACTGGAGAGCTTCTAAAGCAGGGAGCAGAAGCCTCTTGGCATGTTTGCTTTACTGCAGGACCTACAGGGCGTTATTTTGATTTGTCTGACACTGGGTAAACTTCAGCAATGTCGGAGAATTCTGAACCTGTGTGTATGGGTACTTTCAGGATACTCTCACGGTAAGGCAGGTGAGACTGACTGGGACCAAGCAGAACATTATGGCATAAAACCAGTACGTCTATTAAACAAAAATCTTCAATTAGCAAAAGAAAACAATTTACCAATATAAGTTTAAAGAAAACTCTTTCTTTAGTACTATTTTTTTTTTTTACTAATGTATCTTTTCTTTCATCTTCTCTATCTTTCAGGGCTCACTCAGCCCTAGCAAGGAGCCCAGCCTCCAGCAGGGGCTTTATAAAAGCCCGCCTGGTGCCAGTCTGCTGCTCTGTATTAACTTTTTGATGTATTTTCATGTTGTGCTGAGGTTTATTTTCCAGTAGGGCAGGCCCGGAGCAGCTTTATATGTACAGTATGACGGCACCGGAAAGTTAAATAACACGATTGTGCCCTGCACACCTTGGCTAGGCACCCAGAATATGTCGACTGCTTCCTAAATCAATTAGAGCTGTGTGATGCCACTTTTACCATCGGTCCCTGCTGGAAGCTCTCTTGCCTCGCCTGGTGCTCTGGGTGCTTCGCAGGCACCCAGCACGTCCCTGCACGTGCAGGGCAGCAGCCCCCAGCTCCGCAGCTCCCTGTGCTCGCTGCGTCCCGGCATGGCTCCCTCTGCAGCCTCCTGAGCTCTCTTTCAGAGGTCGGACCACAGATCAATATACACGGGGAAAAAAGAGCCATGTAGTGTTGTAAGAAAAGCCAGGAAGTTCAAAGTTATAACTGATGGTCTGGATTTAACTCTGACAGATCTGGGAAACAAAACCGAAGCAGAGTGGTGACACAAATGAAGGATGGAGTGTCAGGCTGCAAAGCACTCTGCTTTATCAATCTCAGTCAAGCCCTTACAATGATGAAGCCCAAATTTCTCACATTACACATAAAAAACAAACACAATGAAGAAATAACGTTTTCATAACTGTTTACACGAGAGCCCCACAGCTCTCAAATACACAGGTAATTCATCCATTTAAAGACACACGAGAGCACGTCCCATCGCACCGCCCGCAGTCCGGCTGTGTGGCACTGGCAATCCTGCTGGGCTCCCGCCTCCCAGCTGGCCCTGCACGGGTGCCGATTCCACCCAAGACAACGTGCTCAACCTTTCTGAGAACTCAGCCACAGGTCCCCACGTGTGAATTTGTTATTTGGTTTTCCACAGGTAGCCTTTGGGCATTTCACAAATGGATCACGTATTTATTACTGGGCAAATAATTCCGTTGCTATATCAGTGGGAGGAGATTAAAAATCATCCCAGCTTTTATGCAGCTGCCTCTGTTTCACATGGTTAAAGGAACCTTCTGAAAGAGTCCATTGAGTTTCATGACTCAATGAATATTTATATTGTTTTAAAGAAAAAGAAAACTTGAGAGCCTTGTTTTGCAAGATTAGGCAACAAATGTCTTATATTTCAAATGAACTGCTAAGACTTAATCCTGCAATTCTTTGCTAATCCGAGCACTCCTAAGGACTACCATGAGATCAAGGACTCCTGACAGGAGTGCATTTGCAGGGTCAGGGCTTTCATTTGTGCAGAATGCATGCAGGCAACCCCTAGGTGAACTCATTTTGCCTAATTTCTAATCCACTTGAGTATCACGAGTTTGAAAGTTCAGATAAAAATAAAATTAAAAAAAAAAAATCAAACTCTATTGAATTTCCTTTCCACTAAGACAATGAAATACCTAAAGAAAGGATGAAACAAAAAATATTCAGTGAAAACATGATGAAAGACGCAATAGAGCCCAGAACTGGTGGTGCAGCTCTTGAGGGTAAAGCAAGTACAAATCAAGCCCAGACTTTCCCCCCATTGGCAGAACGTAGGCATCCATCCACGTCCACTCACACATTTTAAACTCAGCTGACCTGCGTAGGAACCAAGTGCCAGCAATCTCCTCCCCTGCTCTTTACCTGCCAGCAACCAGACTCGTGTTCCTCCTGTGATGGAAGACCTTCCACAATGGGGCTGAACATGTCCTGCCCTGCCCTGCATTGGGGTTTTTCCTCCTGGGCACAGGGGAGCAGGTGAGAAGAGCGCAGAGAAGGAAGGGCACCGCTGCACCCATGCATGCCCCTGTTTTCACAGCAAGCAGCAACCAGGCAGCATTGGCCAGGCCCCCAGCTCCCCCTGCCCCATGGTGCCACGGCAGAGCTCGGCCCCAGGATGGCTGCATGAGCATGATCAAGACCAGACTGGGGTAGGAAAAGAGAAAGGTTGGTAACAGGACGGCAAAACCTTACCTGGGGGAGGGCAAGGGCAGGCACAGCACGTTTGGGTAAGTAGGGACAACCCCTTGCAGCTGTAAGAAGTTCTCCATCTCCAGCTGCGGCGTTTACTGCAATTTATCACCTTTTTTTTTTTTTTCCTTTTCCCATTTGCCACCAAATCAAATTTGTTGTCCCAGTTGCAGCATTTTATTTTAAACCCACCATTTGTATATTCACAGTAGTTCAGCTACCTGTTCCTAAAGTGAAGTGAAAATTCTGTTGTAGCCAGATGTAATAGTTTTTTATAGGTTGTGGTCCTTTTTAGAGAACTTACCTGATAACCCAAGAGGTTTGCTCTGAATTTCCACTCATGAAATCAACAGAACTGTGGCAATTTGGGAGGTTTTTGTGTTTCTTGGTCTTTAGAAACGTTAAGAGGAACTCGTAGGTAGCTCATTGTGAAGCCAGCCCCTCGGTCTGTGGGTACGGCTCCGCAGGCTTACCCTGAACACACGCTGGGTCACAGGGTAAATTCATTAATTAGAGTATGCAATAAATTGGTATCGATATCGTTCAGTTGTTTGTCACAGCCCCAGATGGTCAATAACATCAACAACAGGAAAGGGAAGGTGGCACGAGCCGCCAGAGCTCACATAAATTAGCCGAGGAAAGTGCGGAGTTGAAGACAGGGGCAGCCAGGCAGCAAGGATGTGGGGGGAGGAAAGAGAAGGGCAGAGGATTTCTGTGTCCTGAACAACCTCAGAGGCACAGAAAGCCTTGGGCTGGAAGGGAATTAAAGCCCTGCATCCAGCTGCTACCTCGAGAGGGGCTTCACGGGCAGCAGGAGGGGATGGGTACCTCACGCTGTGCCCCTTCTCGCCCCCTTCCACCAGCGATGGGCTGAGCCCTGAAGGCCTCTGCTTGTCGCTCCTGCAGGAGCCAAGCGCTCCCCAGGGGCACAGGTGGCAGGGACAGGGAGGGGAACGCCATGGCCATCGGCACCAGCGCCGACACTGGGGTGATTTTGCAGAAACAGACAATATCGGTGCCTAGTTTTATGTTCCTGAGAACCACAACCAACACTGGGGTCAAAAAATCAGATTTATGCATTTTAAGTTTACCAAGAACCATTTTTTTCACCCACCAATTACAGTCCTTATGGTTCCCAGAAGGAAATAATCTTTCATATGCAGAAATAGAATAGTCTGTCATAATTACTCATACCTAATGAAGGGTATTTATTGCTGTCACCAGCGGCTTAAGGTCTAACAATCCCATCACATAAAAATAAAAAAAAAAAAAAGAAGAAATAAATGACTTTGCTGAAGTACGTGGGGAATTTGGATTAATTCACACGTTAAAATTGATAAAATGTGTTGGACTGACCTCCGTGGCTGCAGTGGGGAATATCTGGAGTAATGGACATGTACACAAGCATGGACTTGAGCACAATTTCTCTAACTCACTGCCAGTTTACTTCCGTTTGTTCCCACTGAGCTGACGCAAGGTTTGTGATGACGTTAAATGGAAAGTTCAGTAGGCCAAATGCTGTGCATTTGAAAATCCTGCCCATGCATTACAGATATAGCCGCAGTTTTGGGGGGTTGAGGTATTCTGGCTAGAGAGTTTGTAGTATGTTTGGTTTGTTTGTTTGTTTGCTCTTTGTAAATGGACAATGGAAACTATTTACACAGGTAAACAGTTGTTTCGCATCATTTTTTCCTTAGTTAGTAGCAGAGACGAGACTTCCAAGGCACCTATTTCTTCTGCTCCCACTTATTGCCTTTTACTTCATTAGCAATGTTTTATTTATACTTTATTTTAGATGATAGCTTATTTTGTCCTGTAGGTGACCAATGGGATGCCTACATCCACCAAAAAACTGTAACTCAGCTATCCACACACACACATGCAGTTATACACTCACATAGAAGTACAAAAATTTTTCATCCCCTGAGATGTCGGCGGATGACATCCCCAGTTGGGAGACTTCCACCCTCTTACCCTTGGCCAGGATTATCTACTAACTGGGGGAGTTTTGATGCATGGAAGTCAAAGGGCCTTTGGATCAGGACAATAATTTACTTTGTAAGCCAGTGACTTTGGTGGACTTGCACTCATTCTCCATTGGTCCCGTGCTGCCAGGCCCTGAAATACATACACAGCTCTCATCCACTCTCATCTGTTCAGGATCAGAGCAACACATGAACTCTTTTCATCCTTTTGCCATACATCTCATTCCCTTTTATCTCTATAAAAATATTTTCCTGTTATTTTTAGCTCAAGTCACAGCTTAGTTAAAAACAACCAACCAAACAAAAGAAACAGTCTACACTGTTTTTTTAGTAGTACCCCAAACTTAATTTCCTGGGCTGCAAAAGCAGGCTGAAAAAGGAGAAAACACCACTGACTTTTGATCAGTTTTAGTTACGAGCATGCCAGGCTTCTCAGCTCCAGTTGATAGTCCTCCCTCTTTTAAGTACCTCAAGGTAAAGGATGCAAGTCCTGGCTATGTCAGAACACGCTTTGCTCACCTCTTCTCCCCCCCTCAAACCATTTCTGACCCTGCTTTGGGGGACAATATTGAAAACAGTGAAAATATAACCCTGCTAAAAACATGAATCAAAAAGTCACTGCTTGTGGACATGTTTTTAAAATTGCTTAGTTGCATGGAAGTCCCTTTAGTGCTTGAAGGACTTTAATAAAATTGATTTTCTGAGTATAGCCTTTTAGCAGCTACTGTATAAGCTTGAAATATGAACCCTTCATTGTTGAAAGTGTTTCATTTTTGCCCTGTAACTAATGATCAAGGGAAAGAATGTGTTCAGAATTCTCCATGGTTGCCATTTTCATAATTAAATCGTGCTAATAATAAAGCTTTGCAGACTTTAAACAAACTGGCACTGGAGTGGAATGTGGTTTGCGGTGTTTCATTTAGAGACCTCTGCAATTAGCCCTTAATGAATAAGCATACCACAGTGATAAGTAAGACATCTCTGTGAACCGGTTATTTACCAAAGCACAAAACTGTGACATTTCCATTCCAGAGACTGAAAATTATTCACTGGATTTCTTCTGAACAGCTTTCAAGTAATTTGGGGAGTTAAAGCCCATTAATTGTCTTTAATACCTGATGTGCCATGCCAGCAATACGGCACCAGTCTCTCCATTGTTCATCCTAAGTGCAGTGGCTCAAAAATAAGCAGCCAAGCCAGTAAGACACAGCCGAATACGATGCATACGTTGCTGCTAGGGTGTACCTACTGTTCTCAATAAGCCATACAGACCCTGAAAAGCCTAGATTCACATTCATCGCAGAAACAGCTGCAGGTTGTACTCTCCCCCCTGCTCTGTATATTTACTTAAACTAAAATCTACACATTAAAGACTCTCTTATATTTGCTCATTAATAAAGTATCATTTCTAAAAACAACCCAAGCCATACTCATCTCAGGACGTTTTATGGCAAAGCTGGAGCTCTGCTGATTTCCAGCAGCGAGGAACCCAACGCCCACACCAGGGAGATTCGGGGTGGTGCAGACTGCACCTTTCTTACAGGTGTGACACACTGCCTGTAGGAGGCACTCATCATTTGCTGACAAAACTCATTTCAGCATGTAAGGAACAAGAGGGAGTGAACTCTAAAACCCATGCTTTTGGCCCAGCAGCATATAGATCCCAGGAATTTTTCCATGGTCTTCAGCAAGTATTGGATCAGGCTGCGGAAAGAGAAATGCTGTGGTGCTTGCTGATAAAAGGGAGCATCAAGAAGAACAGAGAGAAGACCTGACCGACTGTCAGCAGACCATTCTCTCACTTCGCTATCAGACGGTAACGAGACAATGGTATGGTATCTCTGAAACTAACTGTGCTGCAGCCTGGGTAATCAAACCCAAGTTTTTCTAAGTCACGCCTTCCTGGCAGCATCACAGCCCCGCTGATCCTCTAAGTG
The DNA here is from genome assembly GCF_964034855.1 of Anser brachyrhynchus. Lineage (NCBI taxonomy): Eukaryota > Metazoa > Chordata > Aves > Anseriformes > Anatidae > Anser > Anser brachyrhynchus. Next base: position 15,282,374 of record NC_137707.1, on the reverse strand, counting down.
TGTTTCCTGCCTCTCAAATATTTGGGTAGGTGACTCTGAACTGGTACGTTTCAATTCTACTCAAGAACTTTTTCTTCCTTTACACAGTCACCTTTCTTTTCTTTTGTAAAAAAAATAAAATAAATAATACAGGAATAGCAGGAAAAAAATGGTGCGCATAAACCCACCAGAGCCTCTGATGTAACATAAGCTCCCCTCCATAACACTCTGCCACAAATATTTTCCAGAAAGAAACATCAGATGAAAACGTAGGGGCACATGAAATACGGGAAAGCTGCAGAAGCACAGACTGCAGCCACCAGCTTCGTGCAGCAGTTCCCATGGCAGTGACCGGGGCAGAAGCCCAGCAGACACCGGCTGGCACAGGAGCCCACCTCGTCCCAGTCCTGGCAGTGGTGGGCAGCCCACGCTGCCCATGGGCTGGTACAGCAAATACTGACAAAGGCAGATATGAAACTGTCTGTCTGGATGCTTTCTAAGCAGAAAATGTGAGACCATGACGTCTCTAGAGTCACTGCTGCCATTAATAACTACTTTAAGGACCTCAGATGAAACAATCTGATCAGGCTCCATTATCCATGGAAACAAGGGATGCTAGGACAGAGCGTGAAATGGGGAAAAGTAGAAAAAATAGCTATTAAGGGACACGGTGCAGCTCACGGAGCAGAGACAACCCAGTGCCTCGCTATATTGAGCTCAGGTCCAGAAGGGCTTAATTAGCTGCAGCTCACCACCGGCAGAAGGATGGTTGTGCTCACACCATGGATGTCCAGCCCGGTCTGACATGACCTGGCTCTTCAGAGAGCCAGCTCAGATGCCTCTGTGTCTGTAGTACCATTGATCTGAAACTCAGACAGTTAACCCATGGATAACTAAGTTCGGGCTGCTGTTAGGCTTTTTTGTTCCTACTATTCCTCTCGGAGTTATCTGAACTTCATTCCTCAGATAAGCAGAAATCTACTTTAAGCTTACATCTACTCCTAGGTCATCACAGCCAGTTATTATTCTGCCAGTTGTTCCTTAAATACTCTTCTCCCTTTTCTCTTTTTTTTTTTCCCAATATGTTTGAATACAGAAAACCAAAACCACATTTGTTAAATGCTGACTTTCCAAAGCTTTAGAGCACTCCCGTGTTAGATCGTCTAACCAGGAGCATTCGGAAAGGATGAGCTGTAACCTACACACCACGCGATGGGTCATCACTGAAAAACTGCCCATGCAGGATCCTGTTTGCAGGATCATTACTGGAAGACAGATTCAGCCGTTAGGCCTTCAGGTATTGCCTTTGTAAAGATTTTTGTATGAAAGAAAGAGATTTGGGGAGATAATGAAAACTGTTAAGACTTTGAAGCAACATTCCCATTGTAAAACTGGTAAAGAAGCAAGAGGCAGTAACAGCTATGGTAACCTCTTCATCCCTATTATTACATACAAGAACTTTCTATTTAAACTTCATACACCAGACTAGAATATTTAGCACACAGAAACGGGCCAAGCAGAGGTGCTTTTCTTAAACAGAAACCTCATACGGTCGTTCATACAGCAAATCAACTGCGGCAGGCAAGGAGAAGACAACTTCAATGGGCCCAGGTGAAAAAAGCAGAAGTAATACATTATGTTCATTAAAGCAATATTAAAATTAAATTTAATACAAAGTACCTGAGACAAAAACCCAAAACTATTAACCCCAAAGCCACTAACTATTCATTAGCCAAGTCAATTTTGCATCCCATTATGATTCACAATGTGTAAATTCCCATTGAAATTGATTTAGTAAACCAGCTCTTTGATGGGCCTGAAATTAAAAGGATAGAAGAAAAGATACAACTAATTGAACAACATAATTTGATGCTTGTACAGGGTGTGAAATTCACAGTGAGCAGGCTGGAGCTTTAATTAAGGACAACGGGACAAATTCACACCTGGGATAGTGATGGAGGGATTTTGCTGAGGTCAGACCTGCAGCAACACCTGGCAAGCCAGATTTCAGCTGCTGGTGGCAGCCTGCTTTAAAAAAGGAGTTTGGGAAAAGAGGTTTAAAAAAGAATCAAGGAATTTCTCTGGTCTGGAAGCTACCATGCCTGGTTCAGTCTTGTTCTGTGCTGAGCAGCACGGGGAATGCCTTCCCACTCACAACAGCCAAGGGGAACAAAATGATAGAAGAGGACGCTGCTGCTTGCACTCCTGAACTAAGAGTGGTGCAGGAAAGATACCTGTCCTTTGCACGGGGAGCAAAGAAATAAGAGCACCTGGTAAGCCAGAGCCTCGTGAATACAGCTTTCCATTCCCTCACCTGCCATTTGCTGTTTGAAACAATTTCCTAGCTTCTGTTTTGTCTTTTAAAATGAAGCATCTGAGCACAACATGGCTCACAACTGCTTTGTGATGAATATTTCTTACAATATTCCCCCCTGGGAATCTGAAACATTTACTGATTTAACATAATTCAGATGTTGTCCTATGAATGATCTCACCTTTATGGGGGGGGAAAAAAAAAAAAAACAGCTGAAGAAATGAGGATGTCCTGAATAGTTTTGTAGAAGAATATACAGCAGGTTATGAAGACATTTTACATTAACTGCCAAGGAATAGTAGGACCCAGGACAATATTACAATTAGCAATTTTGCAATATGAAGACCAGCATTAAAAATTGTATTTCAACTGCTTCCTTACTAAAAAAGAGAGGCTTAAGCCACATTTACTAGTTTTGATGCATAGCTGCTTATACTATTCATTGTAGATGTAGATGATGAATTCTATTTTTTTTTCTTGCAGGTAGACTGTAAATAGGCCAATATTATCTCTTAACTTGTTTATGATTTATAACTTTTAATGAAATCATGTACCTAAGTTCAGAATTAAACCATGTTAAAATGATCACTAGCAGAAATCACTAATTATCAGTCAGTGCATAGGCACCCCTGTTCCCCAAAATCAGCTGAACCGCAGTGTTCTCAGTGAAGAAGTTGTGTCTGGTTTAACACCGAGCCTGCTCTTGTTTTAAGGTTGGTTACAGCATCCCACCTGGGTCTTTCTTGGCCAGTGGACTGGAATGCTCCAGTACAGACCTATGGAATAAGTTGCTGAAGAAGAAAGTTCTTTTTAAGAGTGATGGTAAATAAATAGAGGGTTATAATGCTGAACCTTGAAATTTCAGGAATAGTCAAAGTCTGAGATACTGTCTGCAGCCACATCTTGGGGAGTGCTGTAAGGGGGTGGGAGCATCAAAAGCACTGAGGAGAAAAACAGGCACAATTCAAAAACCTTCACCTGCTATAAAACTCATCAAAGTTTAGATTCTGGGTGTTCACCACTCAGACAGATGGACAAGGGCGATCCAGGAACAAAATCGAAGCCCTCCACCGCATCCATTTATAATGCAGGAATCGTACGAGCTAATTCGAATTCAGTCTTTCCCATGTTCTTTTATTATTATTATTTAATTGCCCCCCTTGGCATCAGAGCTCACAACAGGCCTTAATCACATGCACGACAAGGAGCGATCTGCACTTGTACAAATATGGCCTGTTAACTGTCCTGTACAGCTTTGAAACACCCAGCTGAGTCTACAGAAACATGGCCTTAAAAGTTGGAGCATCTGGAGCACAACTGGAGGGCCTGCAGGCTTTGTGGCACAAATCCCTGCTGCCAAGTACATGTTTCTACCTTTATCTGCTGGTGAGGACTCATCTCCACAGTGAAAGAAGGTATTCTTATCCAGAAAGTATCACCAAAGTTAGGGACGGGCTGAAAGGAAGTCAAATTCAGTACCAAGCAATATCTGTTTGAGCTCCATCAACAACACCCGCATAAAAGCTGTTGTGCAGGAGCAAATAAGAAAAGTTGAATTCTTTGCCTGGTGTAATTCACTTCATTTATTGACTTTTTTTCCCTTTCGTTTGTCAGTGGTTCTGAGATGCCTGGCATTCAGGATGATTTGTAATGTAAATTATATAATTGTACTTTCACATATTTTAACATCAAATGGAATGATTGACTACAGAATTTGAGCTGTCTACAGGTGGGGGTCAATTATCATCTGAATAATCACACTGCCACACAAGAATAGCATGGCCATGGAGTGTGACATATTTTTATCTCTATGCATTTCAATGAAGTCAGGCTGGTACATAAAAGGTTATCACCTAGGAAACATATTTTCCTAAGCACAAGTTAAACATGCAAGCGAGATCAGCATAGATATTCAATTTAGCCAGTCAACCCTAACCTATTAATATTTTAACAAAATCCAGTGAGGATAATTTTTTTTCTTTGATCCCATTTCATTTGAGCAGCCTGGAAAGGGAAGAAAAATTAAAAACAAAATAGTCAAGCATACAGAATGAGGTTATGTATTAAGTGGGCTATTTAATGTTTTTGGCATATTATAGCCCTAGGGAAAGTGTGGATGGATTTAACAATCAAGATCTGTGTTCCCTGGGCCCACAAAGTTCGAGAAACATAAAATAATCTATACTTCCAAGCTGACAAATCTTACCTGACACTCCGCTTCATCTCACTGGGACTCTCCAGCTCAGCATTAATCATATGTTACAGGGAGTAAAAAGAAAAGTAAATCACGCTAAGCTGGAAAGTGAGATGGAAGGTCTTTGGGCAAAGCTTTTAATCAATAATATGTGGGATAATAACCAGGAGCTATTGTTTGAATCTTCAGATATGAAAAGGTAGCAATGCAAAACACAAAGCAACTACAAACTGCTGCAGCTTCAAAGGGGGCTGATGCAAACAAAGTCAGCTTGCTCTACCCTAAACCCGCCTCTCCCCTTTCCTCCCCCCAGTCTGTTAGCAAAATTCTTTACTCACAGTTCACCAGTATTTTGCTCTAACTCCAAAACTACAATTAAAAGTGTCTGCCTGATGCTAGAGAGAAAGTCAGGGGCTGCGGTGGTATCACGTGCATTAATTTGGGGGTGTCTAATCTGAGATCCTTTGCTAGCCGCTGAGATTCAGAAAATGCTCCCCAAAATATTTCTCCTGTCAGACAGCTTGCCTCTTTCTGCTCAAGCCTCTCTTCACATGAGCACTACCAACACCGAGAAGAGGCAGTATTCAGCTTCAGAGGCTGAATTCTCCCCAGTTTCCCAAGAACTACACCCACCCGCACCGGCTGTAGCTTCCCATCCCTCCACTCATCCCCATACATTAATGAAAGTGAATATATATATATATACTATATATATATATATACATATAACTTATCTACTAAATATCACAGAATCCTTTGGTTTATGTATTTCTTTATGTATTTCTAGCTTTTTTCTTTACTCGGCGGGTTCAACGAAGAGGCAGCCAGAGGCAGCCCGAGCGGCGCTGGGCCAGGAGCTGACCTGCAGCTCTTCATGCGGCTCAGTTCATGCCCTCTAACTTTCCTCACCCTGTCAATAATGTATGTAATAATATTTGGTTTGCTGGGCTATGAACGGGAGGTGGAGACGCTAGGCCTATCTCATACTTTTGCAATTATTATTATTATTTTAGGGGGTGGAGAGAGCGAGTTAGAGCTCAGGGTGAAACCTAATCCAAATCCAGTTCAGGCTGCCCATTAATGCAAACCAGTTCTCAAACTGTGAATGGAGCTCCAGTAATTCCTTCACTGCTGCTCAGCAGGAGCCCAGCGACACACAGCTTGCATGACCATGTTAAAAAAAAAAAAAGTCTCACAACCATGAAAACATTCAGGGACCGTTTTCACAAACAATCCTATCAGGGAGGCAATTTTTTTATGGCTGAGTGTGTGGCCACATTCTTTTCCTTTCACTTTGTCTCTTCTTCAGAAGACAAATAGATTTGTTCTCCCTTTGATTGTTGTTTTTTGTTTTGTTTTGTTTTTTGCATATGAGTAAAATGAAAGATGCTTAGTAAAAGTCCTGCTACAGCAAAGAAAAAAGGAAAAATATTTTTTCTGCTTTAGACAGAGCAATATTCATAGAATTTATTTTTTTAATAGCTCTCCTGTTAAAGTCAGAAAAATGTTTCAGTGTTAGAATTTCAACACTTATTTAACCTCTTTGAGGGAGACTTTCTCACTCAAACTAAAAAAAAACAATAACCAGAATTTTCGAATTCTTTCCAGGAAGCACCTGCCTCCTCTCTGGGACCCCGGCAGGCTGACGGGTGCCAGCACTTGCTGTGACACCGCTCCTGGACCAGCTCCTGTGCCCTCAGCCCAGCGAGAGCCCAGGGAACCCACGGCTGCTCGCAGTAAACCAGTTTAATGCCCTAATTAACCCACACCTTCTTCTCGGTGGTTAAAAATAATCCGTACCAAAGCGGTGCCAGGGACATTTTCTCTGCTCATCATCCAGCTCTGCGAATGAATTCGCCTTTGCCGCGGGGCAGATCGGGGTCCCCCCTGGCTGGCTGCAAGTGCTTGGGGTACCGGGCATGGCCCTGAACCACTGCCAGGTGGAACGTGAGTTTTGTTACTTTTCCTAAATCAGAATTGGACACGGGAATGTCACAGGCATTGGGGCAACTTAGAAGCCTCCAGTTCTCACCAGAACTTGCACAGCCTCCCCACGGCGATGGCTGCTCGCACCCCGATTGGTGAGCCACCTTTTTTTTTTTTCACGTCCCAGGGCTCAGCTTCGGCACAAGTGGAGCTGAGGCAGAAATTCCTGCAGCACCTCACCAACAGGCACTGCTCTCCCTGAGCACCTCGCAGCATCGCTCCTGCACCATCTGTTTGAAAGCCATAAGAAAAAAAATAAAGTTCTGAGAACAAATAGCAAGTTCCTGGCCACTTCTCCCTCTTGTGTCTGTAGGGGTCCTACAGGAGTTGCTATTATAGGGTCAGCATTTTTTACCAGGTGCTACAGAAAGCTGCTTTGACAGAAGCTATCGTTCTCTGAAGCTACATTATAGTAAGAGATTACAATTTTGTGGTCACTACTATGTATTCAAAGCCACCATTTCTTGATTTGCTAATAGGTATCACTCCCTTGCAGCCCTGGTCTCATTTGTAAGAAGTCCAGGCTGCTGTCAGGAGAGCGGATGCGGGCAGCGGACGCAGTCAGAAACTCAGCCGGGCTTCTGCAGGTGTTTACCGTGCATAAAGGAATACCTAAAACCCACTCGTCTCCCTGAAGCCACAATGAACTGCTTACAGTGAATAGATGCCCCAAAAATCAGTTTCTTTATAACACAATAAGCTTTTGTATATCCTTTGAGGAAAGTGATAGTGCTGCCTGAATTTAGGCTCAGTGAAATGCTGAAGCAGTTAAATGTAACGGTGTGTCCTGCTCTGATCTCTGCAGAACTGGACTTGGTAAAGACTAACGACCAACCCTTTGAACCTCCAAGTCTCGTAAGGTTTAATTTGTTATTTCGGGGGGAGGGGGGCGGGAAGCATGAATAAATAATGAGAATAAGGGACATGGCAAGCAGAGACAATTCACCACTGTCACTTACATATACGGCACGGTTACCAAGTCCTGGAATTACTCATTACCACAATACTACAGAAAAAATTAACCCAAGTCCGGGAAGACAGCTGAAATCAAGGGGTACTGTAATCCAGAGTTATTTTGAAAGGTTCACAATATTCCCTGATGCTGTTTAAACTCTCAAACATGTAGAGCACAGAGAGTTAACACAGACTGGGGAAACCAACACCAGCACTGAAGCCCGTGGTGTGTTAGCAGTCAAAATTCACTTGGATAGTGGAAAGGAACGGAGAGCGAGCAACAGAACAACCTGCAATATTTTTCAGAAAACGTCTATTTGCAGGAAATAAAACTTTCACAAGAACACACCAGTTCTGGCAATGCCTCTTGCAGGAGGGTTTTGTTAGGAATTCAGCTGAATTCCTTTTTTCCAACCCAGAAAGCACGGTGCCGTTGTAGCAGTTAGAGCGATTGTTCAAAGCGTGACAAATCCGGGTTTAAGTCCTCGATTCAGACCCGGGACTTCAACTTGGATCTCTCCCATCCTACACAACTGCACCAGCTATCAGGTTTTTGCTTATTCTGGGCTACAACTATGCATCTCTTTCTGTTGTTATTTTTTTATTGTATTTTTAATATGTATCTCTGTTTCATCCTTATAAAAAATATTTGCTATTTCAAAATTGTTTGAAGATGGGGAAAGTATTTTGCAGGAAGAGCGAGCAGTGCAGGAAAGGCAGTGATAGAGCTTATTTTTCTTTTCTTTAAATGCTCTGTGAGGCAATGAAAAACCAGAACATTACAATAGTGTTGGAGGAAGAAGGCTTTGCACACAAAGCAAATTTTCTTCCTGAAGAGCAGTTTATTGCAATGTAGAAAGCTCACTAATTGGATTTACGACAGGCAAGCAGTGATGGTAAAAAGGAATAATGTGAACAGGGGAAAATAAATGGATATTAAATCTTACAGACACCTACACATTTCCTGTGCTTTTCTGAAGAGATGCTAAGTAACCGGTGTTCCCAGACTTTCCCTGATCCTTAGTTTAGTCGGCAGAAGGAGAAGGACTGCGGTTACACGTGAAGTAAATAACCCAAAAGCAGAATTGCCCACAATCAGCAGAAAGCTTATCTGAGCCGATACAGCGATCGCCCTGCTAAGCTCTAGAATATACAGCCCGTCGAGACGAGAGATGCACTGTGCTGCTGGGTCGTACCGGCTTTTCTGGAGCTGAAGCGTATGCTGCACCGCTTTGCTGAACCAGGTGAAATGAAGGATGTAAGAACTGGCTAATTGAAATACCTGAGTGGTTTTAATGAGGCTCTCCTTAGATGGCATTCTGCAAATCTGGTATTTATTTGCTTCACCTAACAAGTCATCTGTACGTTACAGCCTCCTTTATACACTCCGGCAGAACTGCATCAGCTGCTAAAATTTAGCTTTTCATTTTGAGGGCCTCCGTATTTTTCCTGCTCAGTGTAGGGATGAATGAACAGCACGGGGCAGTGTGCATTATCTGGAGCGGCAGTGAAACCTATCTAATCTTGGCAGGCATAAATGTTTTAAAACGTAGCTGAAATTCTGCAAAGAGTGCTACTGAAAGAGTGTTACTGCAATAGTCACCCTTGAAATCCTGCACTTATTTCTCGCTTTCATTCGGTGTCATAAAAGACCTCAGCATCAATCATTAACAAGCTATTAACACATGCAGCTGATAAAAGTGTTCAAAGTCTGGTCAATAACAATGACAGAAATTCCTGTTTTACAGCTGGTTTAATCTGAGCATAAGGAGCCCACGTCGGTTATTTTCTTGGCTAAAAACCTCTTCTTGGGGCTTTTGCTTTCATCTCTGCCTGCGTAACAAGCGCGGAGGCTGTGTTTTCTCCTCTCTGCCCTGCAAACCCAGCCACCTCGTCCTGAAAAGCGGCTTGCACGCCAGCGCTCAGGAAACTACCACGTCAGAATGCCATATGATTTTAATACGTTACTACCTTGCAGTGAAGGTGCTATTAAAAGAAGGTGAAACCTTAGCTCGATCTGCAATTTGTAAACACAGGGAAATAGTGCTTATTAAGGGCAGCAGCTGGGCTTCAGGCAGCAGCATCCTGAGAAGCTGCTTCCCTCTGCTTCCCCAAATTGTACCAAACCCCAGCCATGCTACCACGACGAGTAAAGCCAGCACCAGCTCTGGCTACCTGAGAACTGTGTAACTCACCCTCTTTGATCGCTCATTTAGTGAAATAAAAGCTCTGACGTCGTGCAACCTGAGCAGCTGCCGAACTGGCTCACCGCTGCGTGTGCCGCAGATGTCAGCCCAGCTCTGTGTACGCGTGTGCGGTGCCGCGGGGTTTGTCACCGTCCCCTGCTGCTGGCAGCACTTGTCAATAATTACATTTACCCAGTGGTAGTTTCTCATCCCTGTGTAGAGGAATTTAAGGAGAGGATCTGTATAAAAGGACTCCATAAACAAAACACAGGTTGAGAAAAACATGCAGACACCCAGCCTCCATCTGCTCCGGTGCGATACACTTCACAGCTCCCATTCCCCATGTAGAACAGAATGTGATTTATAATTTATACCGACTTGGTGCGGTCCTTCTTGAAGAAAAAAAAAATCTTTGATGAAATACTGGCTTTATGTTATCATAAAACTATTGAGAAAAATCACAGAGCATTTGGCAATTTACCTCCACTACCGTATCTTTGAAGTTTGGGTATTTACATTTCATGCACTTTTCAAATAAATAACAAAAAAAAAAGTGTACTGTACTGCTGAACACGACCACCACTAAGCCCGAGTGCGAGCCCATCCCAAAATGTAATTACAGCATTAGCAGGGGTAAACCACTGCAGAGATTTCCAGCCCTCCAGGTAACATTTAAGGCCCGGCTCCAGCTAAGATGCAAATATTCTGTGCGGCGTGGAATCGGTACGTTCTCCTCGCTTTCCTGAGGACCTGCAACATGTGAAGAACTCGCTGAACAAAGGCAGAGGCAGCGCAGCCCCCGCCAGCACCGCTCACAGCGCTGCTGCTGCTGCCTCCAGCACGAGCCTGGCCGCGGCGAGCGCCCGGTGGCTGCTGCCCTTCTACCTGCGAAGCCAGCATGGATTGGTGGTAAGAGGGGAAATTTGCTTCCCGGTAAAATGACCTTTAACAGGTTTCAGTCAGACTTCTGCTAGGTCACGGGCTGAGACTCCGCACGGAAATTAATTACTGGTCTGAAAAGCCATTTCAAAGCTACAGGATTATTTATTAAGGTAAAAGACACACAATCGAGGAGGAAATGGTTATGCAGGTCGCTGAAATCTGCAAGGATCAACCTCTTGAACACATAGCAAATCCACATGATCCTTCACTTAAATTATGTAATTTTCAAAGCACCTGTCCCGTGATGTCTCAGTTATCACCCGGCTGCTGGGCTCCAACAGGCAGGGCAGTCAGTGCGGCTCGTCTCTGCCCTGACGGGCTCATCAGCTGAGATCACTGCGCTTCTGCTTGATTTTCAGTCCGATCACTACAGAAATGCCTCATTCTGGTGTAACACGGCACGATACTAGCTAATTTCTAAGGCTGTGCTGAGCATTCACCAGCACTTTAAGACAGGACCAGGCTGGAGTGGTTCTCAAACACCTCTGCTGCTGCTTGTGACAGAAGGAGGCAGAAGAGCCATTTGGAAAATGTCAAAATATTGTGGGTTGGTTGGTTTGATGAAAAATGTTATTTTCATACAAACGGCACACTTGAAAAGCATCAATTAAATTTCCTTTAGTGAATCTGCAGATTTGTGATGATGTGACATCACCCTTTAATATACTCACAGGATGAAGAGGTTTGAATTTGCAGACTGCCAGACTGCCCAAACCAAATTATGTATTGCAGTAAGGAAAGCAAATATACAATGTAAAAGCTCAAAAGCAAAATTCAAAAGATTTTTTTTTGGTCTGACTTCACAGAAAATTTCAGCTTTTTATTTTTCTTAAAAAAAAACTCCTTCAGAGTTGGGGAAATTTTTTTAAAACGTGGATCTTATGCAGCTTGACTGGCAGAGCACAGTTCCTGCTCATTTATCAAGGGCCTGATCAGCCCAAAGGGGTGAGGATGGGCTCCTGTCTCCCCCCACAAGCTGCACGCTGTGCTCCCAGAGGCACCCGCTCCCTCTGTAGATGCTGCGAGGCTCTGGGCTGAGAGCCACTGGCCCAATTTAGCTGAAGATGATTACATTGCACTGAAACTGTAGTTTGTTCCTGTTTTACAGAAACATCTCTTTATTGATGCAAGGAGTCGGGTAGTAGCACAGGAATTCCTGTTACTTCTGGCAGGGCTTGGATTTTACCAGATGCATCCCATCTCCTGCACGGGGTGGGATGCACAAAGCGTCCTGGGAGAACCCAGGTACCCAAACCCTGTTTATGTTCAGCGGCCTCTGCAAACGGGCCCTGACAAGTGATCAAATTAGGGTGTCCTCGGAATATTTTACCCTTCATTTAGAAGCTGCCACCTGCTCAGCTGGGGGACGGGGACTGCTTTTCAGACTTAGTCCATTGCTAGGTGAAGTAAAACAGACTCACAAGTGCTTTCATTATGCTTTGAAATCTCATCTGCAGTCCCCACAAAATCGGTGAAACTCCTCGGAGTTGTAATAACCTAGCAGTATTAAGTGTTAGAAGGCCAGCCAGCCTGGAAAATGAGAAGGTGCACAACTTCTGTAGCCAAGGATTTTATACAAAACCTGTTGGCTTTTGCTTTGTGACTTGGCGTCTCCTTTGCATGAAGATCGAAGACACAACAGGAGCCTGACTCTCCAGACAAGAAGTCTTCGTGGCAAGGTACAGAAGCGATCCATTGCCTGCTGATATCGTGATGTTCAAACACAAGCAAAAGCAACGTCAAATTCTTTACCTCAATGGGCAGCATTACAGCAAGAGGAAAGGGACTGCAATGGGAAAATGCTGCAGCTTCTCCTCCTTTACCAAGCGTGTCAGATATTAAACCCATCTTTTAGGGACCTGCAGCCGTTCTGCCAAATGCTGCAGCCTTGCAGAGCAGCAGCTTCTTCGAGAGCCTGAGCTACAGTCCTGGGGGCTGCAGCTTCATGGGAGATCCAAGCAGCTCTCAAGGTGCGAGGGAAGGATGGCCCTCAGGACGGGCAGCCCTCAGGACGGACAGCTTGGGAGCCTTTCAAGCATGTGTCCCACTTATACTGTCATTTCTGGTCTGTGTCAAGTGAGTGTTTCTTCCCCATTGAGAAGCTCCAGCTCGAAATCACCTTCAGATTGCATGGGCAGCTTTTAGCTGCGTGCTTGGCGGATGTGTATTTATGTCAACAGGATCTGCAAGAACCATGAAAGCAGCCAAAGTGCTCCCATTGGTGGACAGTGGCTTCAGGAGCTTTGCAAGGGGCTCTATTTGTTTGCTTCCTCTATAAAGCAAGAAATTATTTGTTGATTTAAAGAACCTGAGTGCTAAAGGGTTTGTCTGGAGCTCCACACATGCCGGTAGAGACAGCAGGGATTTTTGTACACTCCCTGTGCATTTGATGCTGAAGATTTAGTTTTAGTGATGATTCTTCAAGGGCTCTTGTTTACCCCTAATAAAAAAAGTCAGTCTTGGCTGAGCACAAGATCTCCACCAAAAAACATGCTGCATGCCCTACCTTCTAATGCAAGTAAACCTCAGTCAAGTCCATGTCTCGTAAGGCAACATGCCCGTTGTGGAGGGTGCTGGTCCAGTCCAGCCCCTCTGCTGCCCCACTTCCACCATGAGCAGCTGGCGATGTCCTCTCGAGTTAAACTTTTCAATCTATCCGCAACCGTGCCCTACGAGCTAGATTTTTTTAGCAAGTTTTTGAAAAGCCAACCCAAAACTTCACCAACTTAAAGACACTAAGATAACACTAAGAAAAGTTTTGAAGAGCACATGGTCATTACTCAAATATTGTTTGTATTCATATTTCATAAAGAAGGTAGATTTCAACGTTACTGAACGGCAAGCGGGAAAGGTTTTAAAATCACTGTCCTCTTCAAAGCTGTCATGGTTCCAGCTTCCTGAGGACTCGCCATTGCTAATCAGAGATGTGCAAAACTGTATGGAAACACCAAACCAGGAAAAGGTCATTTAGTTTAATTTAAATGCTATTTTTACTGAATCTGTGCTGATTCTTTATTTCAAGTTAAAGTTATACAGAACTCATCAGTTGCAACACAATTTTTTATTTCCTTTAAAAAAAAAAAAAATTACCATCTCCGTCTTTCATCTCTCTCTCTGCTCTGCTCAGCTGGTTTATGGGGTCTTTTGAGACCTTAAACCAGAACCAAAGTCACGGGGAAATAAAAGCAGCAGTTACTTTAGCTGAGGTTGCCAGCCCTGCTCTGAGACCACACCAGGAATTTTTTAAGCAAGCTAGGTAGCCCACTGTGCCTCAGGAAGAGAGAGCTTAGAGTTATGTACCTGAACACTTTGAACTTAAAAGGGGTTTTATTCAGGTGAAGAAGAGAGCTGCATTTCTGCCATTTACTTCATTTCAAAATAAATCCAGCTACCCAGGGTAAAAATGTAATTTTTCTTATGCCACTAAAAGCAAAGCGACATCTGAAAAATATTACTAGCCAAAGGCCAGATTCTTTAAATATTTTGTGAGAGCTAATGCTATTATGGTTACTTATGCGAGTATGCTTGTCACAAGGGTGACAAGTTTAACTCACCCAGCTGCATTTCAGCTAACAGTCGCACCAGACAAAAGCTAAAGCCCCGAACCTGCTCTCACATCTCGAGCTCTCATTGATTTTAAATGGGTGCATGTGTAACTAGAGACAGGATTTGCCCCTAGCTGAGGACAACTATAATCCGTACACTAAGATGCTTAAATCATTTAGATCTTGAGTTTAAGCAGCCTCTTCTACCCACGCAGATCCGTGCTGCTGTACCAGCGCGCTGCTGCTCATTTCAGGATTGTCATTTCAAAGCCCAGGAGTTCTCCTTTGTACCCATTCCAATGCCTCTAATTTTTTACATTCCCTTCTTTGCTTTCATTTTATCCTCCACCTACACTGTACCTGGCAAGTTCTGTGACACAAACACCCAACTAAAGCTGATTTCATATGCTTGGACAGGGAAACTAAATATTACCAAAAAAAAAAAAAAAAGGAAAATCTGAGAAACATCAGGCATGCATAAGCAAAGACAACTGATCTAAGTCAGTCCTTCTGATGCTAATCTTACTGCAAATAATATGTGGGGTACATGAGAAAATGTCAAATCCACGCTACCTCACAATCGCTGGCTTTCAATCCAACTTGAAACTAATCCAAAGAAAAAATACAAGGGAAAGGCTGAAAGTTAGATCGTTATTTAGAAAGTTTAAAAGAAATAAAAATGTAGCTCCCATGAAACTACGATACATGAATAATCTCACAAACTCCCAAAATAATATCAGTGTCTACGGCTATTAAAGTTTATAGGTGCATAAAGAATGCATTTAAAGCAGGTTATATTGAAATCAAATCATTCCTTCTAATTAAAATGTGGAGAAATATCTTATCCAACAGGGAACACTCCATATAATTATTGTTCAAAACTGGAATTCTGTGATTAATAAAACAAACCTAGACTTTCACCGAAAAACAAACCCGTCTGACAAGCACCAGACTCGCATCCAAACCTCCTGTCGGTGTTTTAACACAATCCCATTCCCCTGGAGTTAAAGGGAGGCGAGTGTCTCAGCTAACAGAAATCGCAGCACATAAAACACTTGCACTTCTAGCATCAAAGATGCGTTTACTGCAAACACAGAAACGTGAGGGAAATTAGGCAGTGAACAGGGTTGCAGCAGTTTTAAGGGTTTTTTTTTAGACCTTTCACACCAAGACCTACTGGCCACGCAGGCTAGTTGGCGCACACCGCGCGCACCCGCATTTCATCTCCCCTGCCAACTGGATGCTCCTGCGCGTTTCCCATCCCCAGGAAGTTTTACAAAGGCAAAGCAACCTTTACGTGACTGTTCCCCTTTCCTTGCCGGGTCCCATCCTGCCGACTGCCCCAGCCCTGCCCGCAGTGGGGGGCAGAGCGGGTGCCGTGCGCTGCGGCCCTGCGTCCCGCTGCTGCTCGCCAAGGCGCAGGATGGGGCCCCTAATCACTAACAGCTCCTCTGGAAACTCTAGCAGAGATAAAAAGTACAAAGACACTGTTGGTTCCAGTCTCCTTATTGAATTTTCATTGCTCCTTTTATTGTAACTGTGAATTCAGTCCATAATGTCACGTGTTCTTTGTTCTCCAGCCTGACATACATTTTAATATACAGCGCAATATCTATGCAAAGACTAAGTGTGTTCATGTGTAGGAGAGTTAACACTTCGCTACAAACATGGTTATAGTTAGAGATTAAAAGCAACACTTTCAATAACTCTGCTGCTTAATACTTCCAGCTCCTATCTCCTTCTGAAGGCACTCCTCCTCCTCTCCTCTCCCCCTAAAAAAACCAACGCGCAAGAAATGCTGAGCATACAAATTATGTCACTGACATCTGGAAAGAGACATGACTACCCGAGTAAAAAATAAACCCAGCAGAGGTCACGGCTTTAACAGACTGTCGCTCTATATTTAAACTGATTGATTCATACAAAGACATAATTATAGAGAACATTGGAATCAGCAGCTCACAGCGCTCGCGATTGCAGGCACAGTCATGTTTACAGGAAATATGTTTTAAAGGCTACGTCTGGCATAAGCTAATTGATACACTCGACATAACGATACACAACAATTTAAACTTAAATTGTGAATAATGCCTACTTATTTTCCTACCTAGATAATAACAACTTTCTTTCAACTATACATGATCATGTATCATTTTTTCAGGATATTCTTTGCATAAAATCTATTGGTTATGCAAATAAAAGGCTTTGGAGAATAATGTACAGTAACTAATTTGTATAATCAGTTTCCCTCAATTCAGCGTGATAATGATATGTAAAGCACATCACTACAGACTGTCTGTGAAATGAATTCTGTCTTAATATGCTAGTCAACTAGCCACTCGACCTTTGCATAGGCTCACTGTAAGAGGAGCAGAAAAACCCACACACATTCTTTCAATTTCTAAAGGGAAATTCGACTCTAGCCGTAGAACAAAGAAAGAAGAAATAGAAGTAAAAGAAAATCAAAGAAAAAGTGATTTGGATTCAAGGGGATCAGATGTTTCATTTATTGCAGGTTGGAGACCTTCAATCAGTCAAATGAAAGACACATTTGTATTAAAATACCTACAAGGCAGAGAGAAAGCCTTGATCAGGTGTATTAGATTTAAGTTACAGCTCTCTTGCTGAGAGATGTGAACCTACCTTCCAGTCTATCTGTTCTCAATATTGAAGGTTTTCTGTGTTACAAACATGAGATGAAAGGTAGCTTGCCTGCCTTCCCACGTATCTGCTGGATATGAACAGCGCATTAGAAGGAGGCGAGGTGAACTCGGTGACTGCCTCGAGCAGCCTCCCCCAACGGGGACACGGGACCCGTGCTAGGGACGTGACACAGGCTGCAGCACAACCCTTGTTTGCTCAAAGCGCGGCGTTTCTGAAGGTGAGTATCCTGTTTGGGTTAGTAGGAAATGTCTAACTTCTGCTGCCGTGGGGCTGCAGGCCCTGCTGCACAGAGGGAAAAGCAAGAGCGCAGCAAGAGCCCCGGCCCTGGCCCCGCTGTGCCAGGACGGCAGCGTGTGGCTCGGCTCCTCACCGGGTACCGGGCAGGTGGGAAGAGCCAAATCCTGCCCTCCTGCCTCGCTTTCACACCAGCCTTTCCACACAGACTCCTCAGGCCCCTGCGCTCACCCACAAGCACTACCCACGATCAGGCCTGGCCGCAGGGTCAGGGTAATTTTGGATTGTGACTAAACTTTGGGGAATATCAGTCAGGTGCAGAGCAAATTCTCCAGCTTCTTTACTGCCAGTTATTTCTCATCTGGATTTGGAAAGCCAGGTCCAGCCCTTCCCCTGAGTGACCCAGAGCCAGGCTTTGAACCTGGATCCCTCACAGCAGTGCCAGGGGCTCTGGTCGCTGCAGCGCCGGCAGGGCACATCCTTATCTCTTTTACTTGGCAAAAATGGGTGGAATTCAGCACATCCCCATACAGAATAACCCAAACCCTACACAGCCAGGTGTTTGCTAAAAAGGAGCTCTCCTGCCAGCCAGGGTTAGGACGCCAAGAGCCTACAAGAGGGGCTCAGTGCAAGAAGAAGCAGCCTAAAAGAAGAACGGCTCAAGTCCCCATGAAGTGAAGAGGTTTTATCTGCTCCATTCACTGTTCGGCATCTTTACATGCTGTTTAGGGGTGCCCTGTAGTCCAGGCAGGACTTCTGTATCCTTGTCATAGTTTAAGGGACTTAAACACTGCACACATCGGAGAAATTGTCCCTCAGCCTGCCCCAGGCCCGCCCAGCCCCACCCCAGGACACAAACACCCCACAGCAGGGTCAGCCCAACCCCACGACAAGTCCTTCCTGCCATTTTACAAGCGCTTCAGTAATCTAATAACGAGATGAATCACATGGATGCCAACAATGGGCCCTGTGGCAAGAGAAATGAGTGACACAGACATCAGCGAGAGCCGCTGCCATCTGAGCCTCGGAGCAGCCACTGCCGCATCCCGGAGAGAAAGACAGCCAACAAAAGTGCAGCCTTAGCTCAGGCCCCGGTTTTAAAGATTGGCTCCTGAGAGCAAACTGCCCTTCTAACCAAGCCCATGGTAACGTTGATCCCTGCTTTCATGTGCCCGTATCTGCAAATACTGCAGAGAGGTATGAAAATTTTAAAGCCATCCGGCTTGTTAAATAAAACCCCTGTCATTCTGAAGTTTAGCTGATCTTTTTGTTTATATACTCATAAATTCTCCATCAATCCAGAAAAAAAGGGTTATTTTTCTTTTATTTCCTTATTTTTAATATTTTATTTTGAAATAAAAATAAGTATGTTCCCAATAGCATTTGAATAATGCAGCCTATCAGTGAAATGTAGGCTCTGTTTCAGAGCTGGTCAAAGGGTGAACAGGCATAAATAGAGGACTGGAATAAAGTTTATTTTCCTTTTAAATAGGCTTTTTTTTTTTTTTTGGTTAAATGAGGGCCTCTAACAGTATGACTTTTGTGGCTGAATGGGGGAAATCCACACAAATGTTTGTATCCTCCTTATGTACGATAACACATCGTACAATTTTCACAAGTGGATTACAAAGCAGCAGCTAGTACACAGCCGTACAGCCGATAGACTAAGATAAATTCTACATCGCAGATACGGTATTTCATGTACAGTTAAAATCTGCTCAAAAGGAGAGGAGCTATAAGGCAAGGCTCCCTTTTTCACAAAGTGAACAAAAGGACCAAATATCGTGCCATGAATTCCACAGAGGTTTCGCTCTATTTATAGTGAAATCTCTTTCAGCGCACGGACATTTAGTGGGTTAGCTTGATACGTCTTTTTTTTTTTTTTTTCCCCATTTACAAAAGATCAAAACACGCATTTCTCTGTCGAAAGAGCTTTGTGTTTGAGGTTAGGGGAAGCGGCCACGAAAGAAGAGCGCGGGAATCCCCGGCGGAGCGCGCCGGGGCGCCTCAGCCCCCCGCCGGGCTGTTCTGAGCCCAAACGCGAGGTGGCAGCAAGGGCAGCGCTCCGAGCCGCGGGCTCAGCCCGCTCGGCGCCGCTCCGTGCACACCGCCCCCGGGGCGCCGAGAGCTGCGCTCCGCAGCTGGGTAACAAAGGCGCGAGCAGCAGACGTTGCTGTCGGCCCCCAAAATTAGGATATAGAAAGCGGCGCCGTGCTGCCCAGAGGGGAAGGGGAGGGACCCGAGCAGGACAGACAGCGGGCTCTCCCCGAGCCAGCCAGTGGGCAGCTCCCCGGTGATGCTGCAAAACTCGTGGTTGGAAATATATAGGGAAACACATGCTCTGC
Source organism: Anser brachyrhynchus (assembly GCF_964034855.1). NCBI lineage: Eukaryota > Metazoa > Chordata > Aves > Anseriformes > Anatidae > Anser > Anser brachyrhynchus. The sequence continues at coordinate 15,263,031 of NC_137707.1, read as the reverse complement.
TATGAAGTGATGCACATTTCTCTAGGATTGCCTTGGCCAGAGCAGGGCCAAGCCCCAGTACAAGCACCACTCTGAGATCCTTTGCAGCAGCACCCACTCGCAGCAAAACATTTACAGCTCTTGTCATCTGCCTATGAACACCTGGTTCTAGCAGTAACAAAAGCAGCGATTCTGGAGCTGCATGAAACATCCCAAAGCAGTCTTACTATTTCTTGAGCAGATGCATTATTTTCACTCCACTTCACACCAGGCAGAACTATGTTTTCTGAATACCTTAGGTAACGCTTTTCAGAAACGTCTGAAAACCTTACAAGGCTGTTGCCCAGAAAACATGAGACCATCTGCCTGCCAAACGTCCAGGGAAGCAACTACAACCAGAAACACCATGCCCTACGAAACCCCAGTGTTCCCCCTGCCTTATTCACCACCCCCAAACCTTGACCTGCGATCACCTTGAGCAGAACCTATGCCAGGCACAGCGATGCAGACGGAGCACTCATTGCACACGGGGAATGTCACGCATGTTCGAAGCACGGTGGATTCAACACAGCAAGTAACATTTACCCTCTGAGGGGAGACCACCCAAAGGTTGGTAAGTGATTAGTTAATTCAACAAGTGGAAGATCTGCTGTAATGATCTGTGAGGAAATACAGATCAACAGCAACCACCATCAAACTGCTGAGATTTGTAAGGAGGGCTGGTGACAGCCTTGCTTCTGAGTTACCTGCAAGCAGCCCCCACATACAAGTCTCAGCTGGCACTACCTATTGAAGGCTGTAGGATCTGCGTCCTCCCCTTACAGGTAGGAGAGCTGAAAAACAGGTAGAAAATGATTTCTAATGACCTTCTGGGTTTGAACAAGGCCATTCAAACCTGTGTTAGGAGATCACAGGTTTAATTGGCTCCTGTTTTCAGTAGGGAATATGAAATCCTGACTCAGGCTCCACTCACAAAAAGGAAGTGCAGAAAAAAAGGTCTGCCTGAACAGGAACCTCAGGATTTTGCTCCACCTTTGAAGTTCTCTTGATTCACACTGAGTTCAGTGAAAACAAGATGATTCTCAGAGTTTTTACTCGCATAACTGACATTCTGTATCAGTTACTTCACCCAAGGCACCGCTGGCAATGTGAAATGAAGAAAGAAGTACAGGCATGGTGTTCATGGAGGGCAAACACTGCTGTGGTGTAGCAGAGAGGTACAGGCTCGCTTGAGGGCTGAGGTTCTGGGTTTATTTCCATCGCCTGCTCCCTCCCTGGACAAGCAGAGCTGCTTGCCTCCTGACTTCAGAAGCAGCACAACATTTGAAGGGGAAGACTGTGCATTTGGCAACTTTGCTTGACTTTAATCTCAGGGGAAAGTATGCTTCTATCCCATGTGGACATTAATTGCTCGAAGGATGCTCTCATAAACAAAATGCTGGAGGCCATTTAATCTTCTGCCTCTCTTCCTCCCCAGCTCCCAGCACACCAAATATAAACACATGAAACAGGGACGTAAGATGACAAAATGTCCTCAAGTACAAAGATGTGCAAAAACATATCATCTACACCAACATGAACCAGCAATTCTTGCTAATCTGCTCACATTGTTTGAGGGAGGCAGTTAAACGGTAAGGATGGAACAATCATTTTCTAATCGCAGCCTGCCCTAACGGCAGAATGACAGCTCAAACAGTCAGAGTCTATCACCTAATTAAAGGTGAATCCTTTTTTTTTTTTTTTTTTTAACTGAATATTAGAGATTTTTAGGAGGCTGTGACCTGCCCTGACATATGCCTCCAATTTTTGGTAAATAATCACCATCATCTTTGCTTTGACCACATGGAGATACGTGATAAGTAAGTAATATTTTCCAATTCCGGTTTGTTAAAGTGGAAACCAGACTTTCATCCGTGCCAAGCTGTCTTATCAGAAGATCATCTCAGAAATACCTGTCACTTCTTATACTTTAAAGGCTTTAGCTGGACAAAGTCATCATCTCGCTTGTGGCCATTGCAAAAACAAACCAAAAATGAAAATTAAAAAACAGTATTAGAACCTTTGACGCAAGGGGTGTTAGACCTAAGGAATTAATTTATATCTGAAAAATAAATAAAAGTCCTACTGAGAAGTTGCTGAAGATCACTGCCACCACACTGCAGAGCAGAGCTATCAGATGCTGTCCTGTCACTGCCACTGCCACGTAGAATGTCACATCTCCTGTACGTAAGAGATACATTGCATAATGTTACAGATGGCACAGCTCATAGCAGTCAGGATTACATTTATTAAAATCAGCTGAGATGGTTATTACTCAGATTCTACAATTTCCCATGCAAGGTGACCCGAGCTCCTGAGCTCTTTTTTTTTTTTTTTTTTTTTTGAGGAGTACCGCAGTAAGATTTATAGAAAATAGTGACAGGTAGACTGAAACTATCACTGTGCATCAATACCAACTGCTGTAGGCATCTGCTATAAAACTACATTCATGGACATCTGAGTTTGCGAATGAACTGGATTCTCAGTGTCACTATTTCATTCGCTTTCATCATGGTCATTCGTGCAGCTACAGCTTTGTTTACGTGGGGGCTGGAGCAGCGGCTGCTAGCTTCACCAGTCCCACTCGCACAGCAGTGCTGTACACGAGCGTCGGGGTGGCCTTCGCTTTTATGCCATCTCTAGTTAACATGGCTGCGGACAAAGGTGGCGGGGGGAGAACCAACAGAAAACAATCTACAAAACCTTCCATTAGCTTGGACCTTCACCCTCAAATGGAAAAAAAAAAAAAAAGAAGTAAATTTTTCAGCAACAAAATATAACCCTAAACATATTTATGCAATAACCAAATAGTTATACTATTTGTATAGGTTATAATATTATAGTTATAATATTTGTATAGTTATAGGAAAGGCGTTTATGAGAACAAACCGCTTAGCTTCATGCCTGCTGCAAAGCACTGCCCTCTGCAGCCAGCCTGGTGTCGGTGATCACCAGCACACAGCACAGCCCCCCCAGCACACAGGTACAATTCCTTATGCCCTCGTCTACATACGCTGCATGTAAAACCACACACTGTGTGTAAAACCACACACTGAGTGTAAGATCATACATGCTGCGTGTAAAATCACACACACCTATAACCACTGAGTTTTCAAAACCATCGGGTTGACCACAGAGGAGCAGTTGGCACTTGGGCACACACTTACAGAGCTGTATTTTTATACCAGAGAGGTAAAGGCACAGAGCAGTAAAGGTATATAAACTGCAAAAAAAACCCCTGCAAGACTGAGACCGTAAGCACGCAGCGCCGGATATTTTTCTCTGCAAGCCCTGCAATGTACACTCACGCAGCCCTTGTTAGGTGTGTGAGCATCAGTTCACTCCAGTTGCTCCTGAGCAGGAATGCGTGCCCCCAAAAACATGCACTCTGCCCCAGCCCAGGGCCTCGGGAGCTCACCGCCTGCCCAGCCCCACTGCCCCACTATTTTATATTTATATTTTATATTTCTCTCTCTCCTCCTTTGCGGTGGCAGTTGTAAATCTACCTTTCTCAAAATTCAATAAAAAATTAATTGGAAAAAAAAAAAGCCATTTCATCCCTAACAATAAAAGACCAATTGACTTCTCAATTTTCTAGTGGGCAGGAGAAGAAATCAGGCATACAGCAGGGAGAAACTCAATTCTCCAAAGCTCTCCCCTTCAGGACTTCCAGAGTGGCAGTCTCAAGAGTGCTGTGTCCCCTGCCACCCACGCGATCCCAGCCGGGTGTTATTTTCTCGGTTCTGAAGGCAGCAAGAATTCCTTCTCCATTATTGATGACTCGGTGCGCCGCTGCTACAGCAGCCTTCGGTTCAGCGCTTCCTGCTGTCTGCCACTCATCTGCTCCAAACGCTCCCATCCTGCTGAGGCACGCGGCTTGCTTCCCTCTCTCCCCAAACCTCTCCCGAGCTCCCTTGTACCAAACCCCACACCGGGGGATGTGGCCTGGTGTCCAACCTCTCCCCACGAGCTCGCGGGCTGGAGGCAGCCCAGGGACAGGGATGGTGCCGAGGGAGCGAGCCCTGGGGCTGGTGAGGTAGCAGTGTTTGCACTGATCCCTCTTGCTAGGATGCCAAACACAACGCTGAGGCCCCAGTTGTGGAACAAGTGGGTTGAGGCAGCCTGAGTTTTCTGAATCCTTCCAACAGAAGGAATCTGATCCCAGAAACAGCAAACAGTGGGATGGAGCACACGGCAGAGTGGGGGTAGGAGGGCACGTGCTCCTGATAGGGCCGGATTCATCTCTTCCTCTTGCCCTCTGCCTCTTCCCCTTCTTGCTTCTTAGCTTCTTTTGCTTTATATCTGCTCTCTCATAAATAACTATTTCATTGTTTTAACATTTCTTTAGGAAACCTGGGCACGTAACAAGTGCAGAACCAGATGCACCTACAGACAGGGAGGCAGCACCATCACCACAGTGTGCTTTGAGCAGGACTTGGGGGTGCCAGGGCTACTGTTAATTACTAAGCGAGCACCAGATCTGGCAGTTACCAACCACAACTTGCAGCCGTAGCCACAGATGGCGCAAAATACCTGCAGACATTTTGCAGAAATCAGCTTTGTCCGTCAATGCAGAGTCGGCTGCAATGCAGTTGAAACCTGGTCCCTACGGTTTCCCAGATGGTCCTTGACCCATCCACGTCCCCATTCTGCCTGGCACAGCCTGCTTGCTGGATCGGGGCTTTGATCCAGGAATGGAGCAGTTTACAACACATATCCCACTTCCCTTGGCTCTAAGAAAAACAAAACTAACAGTTGTCAACAACTTTGAAGTAAGAGCAGATTCACAACTCAAAAGCAACCACAATGACACACCTTGTCTAGACTCTACGTGAATTAAGAGAAACCTCAAGTTCATTTTTATGATACAGGTCCAGCGTGACAAGTGGTTTCTTCTATGTTTTCTTATGCAGTCATCAGAAATTTTGGGAGGATAACCTTTATAAAACTATAGGCAGGTAGTATTCAGACAGTGTTAGATCTTAAGCTTCAAGTGCTAAAGGAAGGAAATTAAAAATTTGTATTCAGGTTCACACTTTTCTCTTTCTTAGAGCTAGGGGCTTTGAGTCACCAGCTCTCCTCCACTGTAGTAGTGCAAGAAAATGACTTTTAAGAATTCTATAATTATGTCTTTATTTCTGGGATCATATTTGTGTCAGCTAAGACTGTCTCTGTATTATTTACAATCACAAAGGCTGAGTGAGAACAACAGTAGAAGTCCTCCTGGCTGCCCAATCTGGGGATGGGGTATATAATTGACTTCTAATTGTTTACCAATGAATACTCAGGAAAGCCTTCTGCCTTTTTGCTTTCCCACCCCAGCGTACTCTTTGCACACTGTGCAATACCTGAACAGCTTGGGACTGACCTCTGAGCCCGTCCTAACTTCTGACATCATCAGTTTTAACCCTCAAACTTGGATACAAAGGGGAGAGGCAGGAGGTTTTTGAACTGTTCACCGAAAGACAGCAACTTCAACTTTACAGCAAAAATCCATCTTACCCCAACAGATTCAGTGATTGTGAAAAAAAACACCTAAAAAAAAAAGTTAAGCAATTTCACACAGTGGAAAACAGCCCAGGGCACAAGAAAACTAAAACCAAACAGTTTGCCGTCAGTGCTGTAGACTGTGTTCAGTAAAAACAAAAGATCAAACAAGTTCTGTAATCATTATATAAAGCACATTTGCTATGGCATGTGAAGAAAACATACTTCCTTCCTAATACTAATTAACATTAGAGAGTTGTGGGCTGAAACACAGGATAAAAATAGCTGTTTAAACTAATCACTCAGCAAGATGTAAATGTTACATATAAAGTATACCTAACGGGTTGGAATATTTATCCCAGAAGTAAAGCAAGCTTTCACTACTTATGAATTATAAAAGTTTCTCTTCCTGCCTCACTGCAACAATGTATGGACCCTTTGCAAGTCTGTGACCACTTTTCATAGACTGTAGCAGCCAAAGTTGTGGGGAGTGAAGAGAAGCAGGAGCAAGGGGCATTGCCAAATTGTTGTGTAAAGAGCACAAAGATATTTTGATGGGGTACCATACTATGGCTATCAATCAGTGGGTAGGTTTGAGGGTTGCAGACTATGCAGAGGAGCCCACAGCAACACCATCAGCTGCACCTGTGCAGAACTTCCATACGCCTTTCAAAGCACGTTACTAACACGCACAAATCAGCTGGCTCTGCCTAACAGGGAACAGCATTCTCAGATTTAACCATTTGTTCCTGAAATATATATGGGTTCCACCCTTCCACAAACAAATCCAGGACAAATTTTTGTTTCTTGTCCCTCCTCGCTATTCCTTCCCTTTTCCCCATTGCCATCAGCACCGCTGCTAAATCCCCACTCACGGGCAGCAGCCGGCACTGCTGCAAGGCATTCGTGGCTATCAGGACACCAGAGTCTCCAAAATATTCCCAAGCAGAGACTGTATGAAAATGTTCAGGATGCCAAATGTTCTTGAAATAATATTTCAGTAGTTTCCTAGCTATAACAGTTTAGAAGTTTCTTGTAACTTCCCCTAGGAAGAATTCAATGTAGGGAAACAACTGCAGAAAAGGTGTTGAAAAAAGCTAATTCTTCTGCGTCTCTTTAGAGAGGTGCCGTATTCCCATTCTTGAAGATTTGTAGCCACCTGAAGAGCTCCCCACCCAACACAGACATCACCGACAGGTATTCTTAGTAACACCGTTGTGCTGCAGGACCTGCTGATATTACTGAGCAGAGCCCAGGAAAACGTCCCCATGGTTCCTGCCCCTCTCGATGAGCGTTCCAGCTTTGGGCTGGGTTCAGGAGCACTGATCTGCTCAGCAGAAATCCGTCACAACAGGGTGCACTTGGCTCTGGGGACACCCACCCAATATGAGCCAAGCAGGCAAGACTGTCCATTGCATGCTAGGCTAAAGAATAAGAAAAATGTGGGTTTTTTCTTCATCAGCAAAGAACCAGGCAAAAAGAAAATCCGCCAAGCAACTTCTATAGTCCCAGGCCACAATCAGATCCTAAACTCAAGCTACCTGACTCTCCGATCTCGTGCTATGTGTCACAGGAGTACAATTTCAGCCTGTAAAGATTAAATAAAACAGTCCTGAAGAGACTGAGAGTACAGCCCAGGACAGCAGCTCTTACATCGCACCCCAGTAATTTGTCAGCAGATACCTCAGACCAAGGAAGCAGCGGACCAGGAGCTCTCATTGCAAAACCTCAGGACCAGAACCTGATAGAAAGGGAAACAACCCATGCATCAGCACTGTTGTAAGGTTACTCTAAACCAACAAGATAGCTCTAAAATATTCTGGACATCTAAACTGAGTCACAAGGCTCTTGGGCCAGCTGCAAAAAAAATAAAATAAAATAAAATAAAATAAAATAAATAAAATAAAATAAAATAAAATAAAATAAAATAAAATAAAATAAAAATAAAATAAAATAAAATCACTGAAATCAAGAAGGCAACTAGTCATAATGAATACCAAATGTCCCCTACGACAGAGTCATTGCACTGCAAATGGAACCGTTCAGGGCACCACAAGCACCACCTCCGCTCCACCTTACAACGTGATTCATACCGCTAAGTGCTTTGTTTCCCTCTTGTAGCATGCAGTGTTTGGGCTTCCTAAACAGGTCATATCAAATAAACGGCTACACCTTGAAACTACACAGCGAAACAGAAAGCTGTGTGCCAAACTGCGCTCCGGAGGGGACTGGCTTGCAAGCGTGCCATCCTCTCCTGTAGAGTAAGGAGGGGAAGGAGAGCCATGACCACCTCTAAAGGGCCAGCCCCAAAGCCCACAGCTCTTCCCAGGCATCTCTCAGCTTGCAGGAGAGCACCCAGGGTGCACCCACAGCCAGCTCTCTGGGTGCCGGGCAGGGGAGCCCGCGGAAGTACTGGGGGAGCCGGAGATCAGCCCACAGGCACGCTGCATGGATCAGCTCTGGGACACGGGTTATGTGGCTGTCACAGCTCACTGGGTTTCCTTGTCTTTACCTGCTGCAAGCATTTAAAGACAGCGCCGTGTTCCCATGTTTAAAAGCAGTCAGTAAAGCTCATGTAGCATTCAGCTTCTAATGGGGAGGGAGTGGGAAACAAACAAAAATCCAACTTAAAATAGCATTAAAGAGTAGTTTTCTTCAGAAATAGGTTGTGGAGAGGGTGACCCCTGTGCTATGGTGTAGGGTAGGGCCCTTGTCCACAGGAGGTTACAGTCCGAGACAGAAACGAGGGGAAAGCAGGGCACCAAGCAAGCAGAGGCGAAGCTGCTCAACACGCCGGGCACCGCTCGCTGAGCACCAGAGGCCTGACCCTTCAAAGCATTATTTGGGAAAAAAAGGGAGCAATTTTCAACGTAGGAAAATGGAAGAGTTTAAAGGAGGATGAGAGGACAGATTTGTAGGCTTCTGAGGAAAATCCCCCTTACTCCAGCTAGTCCTCGCTCCACAACTATTTCTCCACTTCTGTTCTCCCACTTTATTTTGCCCTTAATCTCACAGTGCATTCTTCCTCCCAACTCAAAGAGCAAGCCCACAAGGGAGCCAGATGTGCTGACCGTACGGATATAAAGCAGCAGTCTGCATAACAACAAGAACCACGTGAAATAATCTCATTTTTCCCATCTTGCTTCTATTTTTTCCAGTAGAAAAAATAACATATATATCTAGTTCGGGACTTGTTCTTTTCAAAGCAGTTTCATCTTCTTTAATTCCTTCCTCCACCTTTCAGGGTTTAGATGCAATGTATGCTGACATAGATAATTCCCATCCACATACATGCATGCATTACTGTTTTGCAGCTATTTTGCAAAGTACCTTTCTCTCCAAAGGCTATCATCACATGTGGAAGGGAAGTGCCCTGGTAGCAAAATTCCTGCAGGAGCAGCAGCGACTCATTTCTAGTAGTTCTGAGGAGAGAGGATCGAGAAGGGAGGAAAAATAGAATTATGGGTCTGCTAACTGCATGAAGTATTGTTGAGTTTTGATCTGTGGTGGTAGAAGCCCATACAAGATCCTGAGTAGAGAGAGATGGCTCTAAGTCATGATATGTGGATATACAAATGTGAATGCTAGTTTAATGTAGACTCAAAACTCCTATTTTCTCCCACTACACAATGAATAACATCCACCAGCTTCCCACCCTCAAAGAGCTGAACCCAGGAGCAAAGGGAATCTCCATCGAGGAGAGCTGCACCCAAGGATGTCATCTGCCTCTAAGTAGCAACAGTCAAGAGAGGAAAGAGGCTCAAGAGCAGAACAAAAACTAGATCTTAAAGTCAGGTGCTGTGAGCGGCCTCTAAGCCCTTCTCTCAGTGTCACTTAAGGAGACTGGACCTTGCACATAACTCCCAAGCAGCACCACGGACTCTTAAGTGCTGAGCACCCATAAAAATCTGGCCTCAGCTGCGGGTGTTGAAGACCTACAAACTTATCCAAAGAAAATCTGGCCTGCTGGATCTGACCCAAAGCCAATTGACTCAAGCTTTGGATTGGGCTTCACAAATTTTTCTTAGAAGACGTAAGAAGCTGGACCTTCCCCTCGTGCTATGCACCATGCAAACAGACCCTGAGAGGCAGCCAGCGCCGCAAGGAGCCAGCAGGCTAAGGAGGGATGGGGAGAGAGGGACGAGAGAGTTATGGTCACAGCACACTGGTCACAGAGCCACGAGCAGGGGGCTGTATCTATTTTTAAAGCCATTAAACATCAGATTCCAGTGCCTCTGATCATTTTGCTGTTACCGATGTGCTGCTCCTACCTCCAACCTATTTTCTTCTGCTTGTTGCTCGGAGCAGACCACCACCGAAGTCGTCATTTTAAAATATTTTCCACTGTGATTAAACAGCTGCTGCAGTCAAGTAGTTCTATCTCCTATCAAAGTTTGTAAATCACAGTATAAAAAGATGCGAGAAGCAAATAATCTGGTATATAATAGTTATTTGATTTTTTACATATGTGTAGAGAATATAAGCACATTAGATCTCTAGCCTTTAATTAAAAATAGTTGGGGGGAGAGAGTAATATCGTAATAAGTAACATCTGACCAAAAACTATTTAGTAAATCATACCCTAAGTGTGGCCAAAAACTGTAAGATTTACTGCAAGTAAATCATTATTGCTATCTGAGTCTGAATAGCTTCCATCTGATTCCATACGAAAATACACTCCATGGAAGCACAGCCTCGGACTTCAAAGGACATACAGGATGCTACTAATTTCTGTATCTGACAGTGTGATGCAACGTTTGGATTTGCATCTCTGCACTTCAAAGTGTGCCACTCTCCAGATAAAGTCTCCATTTATTTTGACATGGATTCACAGAGGTGAACAAGAAAGCAAGCACCCAAAACGGGCAGTGAAACCCCCTCAAAACAGAAACAAAACAAGACCAAAATGTAAAAAGCTGCTCTGTCTGCTTCTTTTTAAATTCAGTAATGCCCCAGAGAACAGGGATTACAGAAGAGTACAAGTCATGGTTGCGGTACTTGAAGTAATCTCCAGTGTCCAAAACGTGGTGTCAACATATGGTACTCAAATGCAGATTTAGAACATCTTTGAAGTAATATTGAATCTGACTTAACAGGTAAAATGTAGACCTAGCTGCCTTTTCTTTTTTTTCCTCCCATACTGAGGTTGTCAAAAATTTCAAGACGGGCAGCTGGAGATTAGTGGATCTTTACTCTGTGATTTACACAGAATTTTATCTAAAAATCACCACCAAGATGAATTCTGATGGTCTGCATTACTGTTTTCCTACCTGGCAATGCTAGGATCCTATGTTACATCAATAGAGAAGCTTTTACCCTAATGACACTATGATGACACTTTAAAACGCATATTGGACACATACACATTCTCTGTAAAGTTACAGACCTAAAAACCCTAAATGGTGGAATATGATCACAACTGCAGCACCTATCTTAATCCCTCCGTCAAAATACATTAAGAAGTCTTATGCAGCTACAGCTCCTGGAACTGTTCTCGCTTCCCTTGTGTAAAACAAAGTATTTTCCAATACCAACAGCTGCTGACCAGAAGCACATATACAACTGGTATAATTATTTATTTATCATTAATTAAGCACTGATCATGTTCAGCGTAAGCATTCAAGACAAAAACATATCTTAAAAATCTGACAGAACAGAGGTTGTTCAGGGGAAAAAGTGTAAAACCTTCCAGGTGAAAACCCGGGAGGAAATTAGCAGCGTTTCGAAGCCCTGAGTAACACAGGTTCAAATAGCTGCACCTACAACTGCATTAAATAAGATACCACTGTCACTACAGTTTCTAATTGAGGAGTAATTACCAAGTATCCCATACCCTAGCTATATACTGTCCTTATAATTAAGTTTGCATAATATGCTACTACATTAAAAGGATTGCCTTTGTATTTAATTATCTTTGATTTTTTTTAAGAGAAAAGAGAAAAAAAAATCTATCAAAGCTAACAGGACTCAGAAGATTTGTGTAATAAATATCATATGCAGATTTTTATTTCCCAATTCAGCTGGAGACCAATGTAGTATTTTGAAGTTTGATTAAGGCAGTTCAGCTCCTCCAAAGTTCCTCTTTCAACATGAAATAGAAGTTGTATGGTGCTATTCCGTGAATTTTTTTAAAGGAATAGCAAGTTTCATTTACTCAGTTAAAAGACCAAAAACCAAATAGTGTTCAAAGAAGAAATTCAAAATTAGTGTGCTACTACTTGGTTATTATTATTCGGTACTGTTTGCTCGGTGCTATATTTACACATATAGCCAAATCCCCCAGTCCTTACTTAGGCGAAAAAGGTCAGCGGGAGTTTTGCCTAAGTCCTTCAGGATTTGGGCCATATTGAATTAGAAACCTATATAATTCCAAACATTTTCTCCATTATATAGAATTCTTACATACTTAAGCAACTTTGTATTTAGAGCGAATCTCGGAGCTTAAATGCAACTCGCATCTGGATTGGAGGTTGTGCTTTATATTATACAATCTGCAGTTACTGGAAATGTTTGTATCCTTTACTGAGAAAGAATGATTCATTTCATAGAAATTTTCATCTGCTATTAATCTTCCAGGATATAGTTAGTGTTCTGATATTTTCAGATATTGTTTTATGGAGGGATTTAAAGTAGCTCTCCCTTGGCAGCCTGCAAGATTACTCAGTGATTATAAGCAACTCAATACTGTATGACAGCATTTCCATGCAAGGGACTTACAATCATGTTTCATTAATTCGGCTTGAATGAAGCCTCATTTCAGGCCTTGAGGAGCTTAAGATTTATGTGAAATTAATAACATAACAGATGTCTTCACAATTTGGTTCCTCTGAAAAAAACTGATTACTTTGAAAACTTCAATGCTTTAAAATGCAGACTGAGGGAGTTTTTACTCTAGGGTAAAGAGTTATTCGTTTATATCAACCGTATCTCAGAACTAAGTGGAATTTAAATGTCAGATTTATATTAAATAGTCATATTCACCATTATTACATGTAATAAACAAAAGCCTATTACTTTCATTAATAAGCTGTGTTGGACATTTAAACTAAAGCTTAGAGAGAGGGAGTCAGCACCTTTGCTAAGCAGTAGGAATAAGTGAGACACAAGGGAGGTAAAAGAAGAATATCCAGGAAGCCCTGGTTTTTTATCTTTGTTTCTGATAATTTAATCATCTTTCCCTCATAGGAAAACAAAATGCATCTGTGCTCACACAAAACTCCCCACTTTATAAGAGTTGAAGCTGTCTCTTGTGGATGCACATGCCTAAGGCCAAATGCCTCCTTTCTTCCACAGGACACTTTAAACACCGTCTCTCTTCTTTTTTTCATTTTTTTTTTCAAAAATCCAATTCTTTTATCTAGGCTCCAGCCACACTAGGTGCCTTGCAAGCTGAATTTTAACGCATGCATGAGCAAGGGGTTTATCTTTAAGGAAACTGTCTATGCGATTACTTCTCCAAGTCCAAAAAAAAATAATTGAAATAAAAATTATCTCTTAGCTTTGCTTTTTGATCCGATATGCTGAAGGGCAAGGGGAACAATGCATTTTTGATTCACATACTCAAGTACAGCTGATAGGATAGTGACTGCGATGCTTCGATATGCAAATACACTACATTAAAGGGCTGAAAAATTGACACAGAGCGGGATATTACAGCTAAGACACTATCAGCAAAATCATAACAATTAGCTGTTTGATTGCCGCAGACACGGTTTGTGCACCAGCCTCCCATTTATAATGAGGTATCCCCCGATCCCTTTCTTGTCTCGCCCCACCCTCAGCACCGTGTCCACATTGATACGATGCTTCGCCAAGAGGTAAGGGCTCCGAGATAAAGACAAAATATCAAAAGCATTAGTATAAATTACAATTGTACATTATTAGCTATTTAATTACATGAGATATCGGAGTGGAGCTTGCTGATTTCATGCTCACGTTAAAAGTTACCATGGCAGTGTTCCTCCCCTGTGAGACGGCATCAGGAATTATTGTTAGCACATGCTAAAACAGACAAAGCAATGTATTCTCGCCGCATTCTCTCCCTGTCTCTAAGTTTAATACCAAGAAATTCCTTAGGCACATAAAAAAAAGCACATGTCTGGCATGGGGCTGGGAACCAGGAGATGTGAATTTGGAGATAAAGCCGGCATCCTAGGCCTAAGGCGGGCGGCTGCGGCGCTGACTGCGGAGGTGACTTGTTGTGCTCTCCGGGAGGGACACCCGCTCGCTTCCCGCGCCCCGGCACCCCCCGGGGGATGGCATTAGCGCTGCCTCCGCAGCCAGCTGCTTATCGGCTCCTCCGGAGGGGAGCGGGGCTGGCAGCAGGCGGCGGGAGGGGGCCGGGGGGAGAGGGGAAGAAAAAGGGAAAAGACCGAGGAAAAGGAGGAATTAATAAGGACGGAGGGAAAGGGGGGAGCTGCGCTCGACCCAACCGTTGATGCAGACAAAGGCCTGATGAGGGAGCACCGTTGTCCGTGTAACACTGAGTTCTCCAAACACACGAAAGCATAAGATAATGCCTGAATATATATATCAGCATACCAGAGAAGAAAGCAAGGTTTAGAGATGTCTTTTGGTGCCTTGCCTCTTTTTAATGGAGGGAAATCAGCATTTTACGCGAAAAATCTGAAGAGCTCCTTCATGATGAACTGCAGCAAAGGCTGGAGTCGCACAGGAAGTTTCTCCACCAAATCCCCCAGCTGGCACCACCGCAGTGTGTGTGGGACACAGCTACGCAAAGCCATCTTCAAAGGTGCCCGGATCCTCCCCATCTGGCAACAGGGAGCTGTGTCAGCGTGACTCGATCGTAAAGGCTCCAAATTTATTGTACGGCTTTTGCTTCTCTTTGGTCTTCTGCATGAGGTCTCCGCGGATGGTTTGGTTAACAAGGACAGGCGCTGACGGATGCTGTCATGCACCATGGCAGAAACCTTACTGCTCAGAGACAGATTTAAAGCTAAATTAGCAATACGAATTGAATCAATTATTGAGCACTGATAGCTGAGATGGGGAAGGCTGTCTTTAGCCCCATGCCAGTATTCTCACCTTTTCCCAGCAGAAGTATGCTGAAGGACATCAAAACTCACCTGGAAAGGAATCATTTCACCCATCGCTGAACTGCAGACTAATGGACCTGAAGATTCAGTTTTCCTTTTACCTCGTCAGTTTTTGGAAGGTTCATATAGCATTAGGAAGGGGAAGTAACACAAAATTCACCACTTGCATTTGATGTAGGAGTGATATGATCTCAGGTACCTGCTGCATCAACAGGAACAACGCAGAATCAAAGGGTTTGAAGCTGTTGCTGGGATCAGCCCAGCCCCAAAGAGGTTGGCATGACCTCTAATTAAAGGTCTTGCCCATACACTGTGGCTGTAAAAGGTAAGAGCAGGGAACATTTCAATCCCAGCCCAGCGAAAGGATGGGGCCCCTGAAGAAAGATGAGACAGCCTGTATTCCTGCTTTGCAGGAAGAAACTCTGAGGGCCACTGGGTGGACGGGGAGTGTCCCTTGTCCACCCTGGCCACTGAGGCAATGGGCACAGCCAGTGTCAAGGCAAGCATCACCCCAGTTGGCTCCAGTTCCCTTACCATTACAGAGACGTGGCATGCCCCAGGACAGGGGTTGTCAGAAGAGCGCCTTCACGGAAGTGCTCATTTTTGTTGTTCTTGTTTTGATTTTGTTTTTTCAAACTTGTTTCTCGTGATTTACTACCAATGAGAACATTCATTTTTGAGGAAAAAACACAGCTTCTTTACCCAAGCCATTAAAAAAAACCAAACAGATATTAACTTATTTGTTTTCTGCAAAATCTTCAAACATTTCCAGTCACTCCCAGTTAAAACAGAAAAGTTTAGATACATGGACAGCTGACATGCTTTCTGTATGCCCATTTGAAAGCTTCAGGAGCAAGCCAGAGACATACCTGATGATGACTGACTGCAATTACTCCCCAAACTTAAAAACAAACAATGAAAACAAACAAAAAAAAAACATAATGTTTTCCTCCTTGCACATAGTTGGTAATAGTAGCACTATTATGGCCAAACAGGATCTATTGCTTAAAGAAGGAAGAAATGTTTGTGGTTTTGTCTTGGCTTTTTGGTAGCAGTTTCTGGTGTGTTTGTATGCACTTTTCTATGGGTTTATCCCAGCAAGTCATCGCATAAAAGCCTCTTAAAAGTCAGCAATTTTTTTTCTAGCTGTATTTATCATTTCCCACTTTTTATGCCAGTCTGATGTATGAATAAAAAAGTAACAGAAAAAAACCTCCATTTTGTATTAAAATAGCCTGATTTTAGGATTTATTTCCCCATCTCTGAGCACATCCATTGGTAGCCCCAACGTGTGTGCACTCTTCCTCTGCTTCCTTCTCCTCACCCTCAACCTGCAGGTTCCAAGACAGCTTTGTGTGACGGCCCTGGTACCAAACATTCAGATTCCTCACCATTTCCCTGAATAGTTTCACCTCCTTTATCAACTTCTCTTCTTTAAGGTAAACATTTATCACAAGTTAACACTAAACACAGTGGTTTAATGAAGCTGGCATTCAGGGACAGGTAGAGCAGCACAATACCTGGGCATTAGGGTAATTTGGGAGCAAGTCAAAGTTTGCTGGGAGTAGCAAAAAGCATTTAACATGGAAATTGCAATAATAAGCTGTAAGCCCCTCTGCTGTCCACCTCCTGCAATGCAATCTCCATGCTAATGTGAGAGCTACCTAGAAATTGTTATTCTTGCATTGGGACTCCATTTTTTTTCCACTCCATTTGATGCTGGGCAAACAGAAGTCAAAATTTGGAAAAGTTGTATGAACAAATTGTGTCAGTCTCCATGTACAACTGCACCATTTCCATTCATACCGTAAGAATTATCCTTAAATATTGACGTATTTTCTTCTCCAAATCTTTTTCACCTAAACTAAAATTTCAACATTAAAGTCTTGTTAGTGTAAAAGGAATGGAATACTGAAGACTTTATTCTTCCAAAACCCTCATCAATGCTAACTTTCCCCACAAAGTTCCTGGCTTGCTGAATCAGCATTTTTGGCAGACTCCTTTCCGGAACATTCCTCCTCTGTTACACTCACCCGTCCGCTCTTGTTCAGAGACTGCTAGCAAGATACGGAGGATGGCTGCTTTTACTGACATTCTCATGAGAGTCTGGATGTGTCTCGTTTCGGCTTGGTCAGAAACAGACGTTAATGGCTGAAGAGTCTTAAAATAATAACAATAATGATAATAATAATAATAATGGCAGGTATCAGTGTTGTGGTCAACGGCACTGACAACAGACCGCTGTGGCCAGGACAGCCAGCCTGCCACACGTGCTCCTCACCCTAAAACTTTGCCCCTTCTCACTTCAGAGGCTCCGCGTGATGCTCTGCTAAGGTACATGTTTGAGCTGCCTCTCCTTAGTCCTGGACTGGTATTCACGCTTTCTCATGTTGCTTCTAAGTGGGTTTACAACTCTGTGTTACTCAGAGTCTTCAAAACTTCAGTCAGTAAGCATCCTAGAACTACATTTGTCAGCCCTGCGACATACGGTCCTGTTCCTGGGTCCAAAATGGGACAAATAGTCTCCTCTCTCTTGGCTTGCAGGAGTCCCCGGATATTAATGCTAGATGCCAAAATGTCTATTTAAAAAGAAAAATATCCACAGCTATATCAGTGGTGCAGTTAAATGGAAAAGAATTCATTCAGATCAGTATTATCCGGGGAACAACATCCTTTCAGCTCCAACAACTTTTATTTCAAAAAAAATAAAAAATCCAGCAAACAACCACACCAGCCCACTGTAAATGGAGCCAAGTGATTTCTTCATATAATGCTTGTTACAGTCACTTTAAGGGGAAAAGTAAATGAAGACTATAATAGGAAAAACAAAAACAGGCAGATCTAAGTGTACAATAAATACCGAACGTGGCCTATTTAATCTGCTTACAGTAAAATCCACTGAGCAAAATTATAATTTGATATGGCTCAGCTTAGCCAATAGAAACTCATAAAATGTCTTAACATCATAATACATTGTACAAAAGAATCACTAAGTACCATAAAACATATGGGAATATGGGTCTGTATTCATCCATTACTCTTTGCCAGTGTAGCATATTAAAATGGTTTCTATTTAAGTGCATAGATCCCTGAAGTATACTACAGTCTTAATTAAAATGTCAATAAAATGCAAAAGTGCATTGGGGACCTTATCTGATTCTCTCTTTTTTTTTTTTTTTTTAACTCTTTCAGAGAGTTATTTCTTAATGGCTTCATTACACTACCGAGGTTTGGAGCAATTAAAAATAAACACAAGTAAGCTATTTTTAATAATTAGCTGCTGTGAAGTAGGCAGAGCTGAGCACGAGCTGCATCCTTTCTCTCTAGCACAATTCCCTGCAGGAGTCGCTGGCAGGTTAAGTCAGGACTGAAAAAGTAGGTCCTTGTCTGCAGCCAGGAACCAGCACGTCAGGTATGCTCGTTCCCATGTTTCAGTTCAGTTCAGTACATTTTTAAAAAAGGACAGAGATCTTTTGTGGCCCTTCCGCTGCGATCAGACACCTTAGCCAGGTAGCAAGCTGCCTGGTCCTTGGTGGCATCTGAAGGGGACAGCTTTCACGAGGCGTGGCAGACACTGACCTGGGTGGCGGGTTGCCTCCCAAGTTCATGGCCTGCCTTCCCATGGGATATCAGATACATCATAAATGGAAATAAAGACAAGAGCTGGCTGAGAAGTAGCTATTTGTTTGTTTTGTTTTGTTTTTTCTTTTCGATTTATTTAAAATTTCCTTAGAAATATTCTTCTCTTTTTAAAAAACAAGACCAGAAACGATGCTTTTCCAGAACTTGATATAAAATTCCCTTGCCAGGAGGAGGGAAGATCCTGCCCTTGTCTTTTTTCATATCAGAAGGATGATATTTCACATTGAAAGGATGTCAGTGCAACAAGTAAATAAGCTTTTCTCTTTCTGTCTGTTCTGTTCTCCCCACCTCTTGTACCAGACGTATTTTCACAGAGAAACTGATTCTCCCCACTTCCCAAAAATGCTAAAATAGATCTCTAAAATCTGCGTTCCCATTTGGAAAGAGAGCACCTCCCTGGAATGGAATTTGCCTCTACTGGCAAAGCCCAAGACCTCTGCTGAAAACTCTGCCACTGGAACGCTGGCAGTGTGCCGCGCGGGGCCACGCATGCAGCATCGCTGCCCCACGTAGGGCGAGCCCAGGCCATGGCTGCTTCTGCTCCAAGACCATGGGGGTATGGGCAGCACTCTCAATTCAGTGGCAGCGTATCATCTGCCCGAAAAAATGAACCGAGGGCTCAGAGCCTGTTCTATGATCCTGTAGTGCAGAGGCTGAATAAAGCACCGCTAGCTTGGCCACAGCTGCTCGCTCTTTCAGCAGGATGGCAATTACGTTCCCTGCACCAGGGCAAGACAGAAAACAAAACATGGTTGTGAAAGCTGTGCTTCGTGCCGAGATACATCACATTCTTATCTTTTTAGTAGGCTAAAGAGGCAAAGAAGGGAAAAAACAGAAATAAACAAAACAAAAAAAAGCATTTACCAGATAAACACGCCTTCGGATTGCAGCACGATCTGTTTCTCTTTCTACTTCACCCCCCTCTAAATCCACTTTATGTTAAGTGACAAGCAGTTGGCAGGTTTTGCAGATATATTGACAACAGCAGACATATGATACAGCTGCGAAGATTTGTCTTACCAGGGTTTCAGCTGGTTTCTACTAGCTAACAGCCAACAGCCAGATTTTGGGGGTTATGACCTCTAGTTATTTGAAAGAACATAGGGGGAGGAGGCAGGCAACACATTTTATGCACTACTCTGCTGTTCTTTTAATATTTTTAGGACTTACATAAAACTGACTCCAAATAATGGAGGGGGGAAAAAAAAGTAATTGGAAAGGACTCATCTTGTTAACAGAACTGAGAAATTTAAACAATTAAGGGGCCCTACCTTCTATGGTGCTGAGCAAGCACTTCCTGCAGAGTGCTGAACGTCCTTACCTCCTGGTGAGTTATATGGAAGGAGAAGGTATTTAGCTCTGGATATTGTATTCCCTTTGGTGCAGATAGACCACGTTATGTTTCTCAGTTCCACATGCTCTATTATTTTTTATTTTTAAGGCTGAAATAATGGAGGATTTGGACTTCTAAGAGCAGAGATGCTTGACTCTCTTTTCTGTCAACCTCTTGCAGGCATACATATTCTGTAATCCTACAGGTCTCACTTAACTTTATGGACATCTCTTCCATGTGGCGCCACTGTAACCATTTGGTGGGCTAAGGGAGATGCTCCAGGCTGGACCAGCAGCATCAATCAAACTCTGAATCTAGTTTCAACTTAAAAATATATCAGCTGATGAGTGTCAAAGAGGTACAAGCTCCCACAAGGATGTGGATATTACATAATGACTTGACGAGGTTACTCCTATAAAGTACAGAAGTGGTGGAAAACCTGAAAAATATATTAACTGTCCAACAAGTAATTTAGCCTTACAGTGTTGAATTTAAACACTGGATTAAGCTCAATGGAGCTCCCTAACCTACTTGGCTCTCCCCATGAAATGAGTAGACTACCAGGAAAGCTACTGCACTGGTGGTTGTACGTATAAAGACAGAGGAAACCTTTCTAACAGCTTTAGCATCCTTTCCCTGATGAACTACGTGTTCAGGTACATGGAAATTATATCTTACGCTGTCACTGCCTTGGGTGGGTGCCAGTTATTTCCTGCTGCCTATGCCCAGCAATGCCCAGGTATCCCCGCTCAGCCCAGAGGTGGCAGCGTGGCAGGGAGATGAGGGACATGCACCTGGTGTGAAGGCGCCGAGTGGGCTGCGGGTGCTGCTCCCTGCACGCCGGGACGTGGAGATGGCCTGGGCTGGGGAAACACAAGAAGACTCAAAAGTGCTTTTTCTGTGACCCCTCTGGCTTTTAGAAGACATGGGGGGAACTAAAACTTGACAAAAGCAAAAATGAGGAATCTCCTTGTTGATGTTTGTGTTTTTTCTCTATATATCAGCCAACTCCTCGTTCTTTGCTAATGCCAAGATTTTTATTATTACTGGAGGACAAACATACCAAAACAATTACAAATTTTCAGTTGAATTGGACTTGTGGAGACTAGCCTATAGTAACTGTGGTGTAATTGCCTAATGTAACTAGGAAAATAAAACTAATATTCACATTTTAAAGAAAATGTACAGCATTGAAGAGGCTTTCAGGGTAGGGCGTAGCTGCATTACCTGAGCGTTCCCTAGGCTTCCAACCTTAGATGCTATCGCATTGGGGGAACCTGGTGTGCTGGCTCTAAGGAACAGTACGGAGCGTAGAGGCGGAGTGGAGACACCGCGGCTAGGCTCTGTGATCAGGTGGGGTCTTGATCTTGTGCACACCGAGACTGATAAGCTGCACTTTTGCTACCCTGAGCCAACGACCTGTCATGTTTTTGACAAAATGCTGTACTCTAGTGTACTTTTGCTCATTCTAATATCATTATAATACCAAAACACACCTCCATTCCAAAAGCTACCCACCTCCAAGGTGCGACCACCCCTCACTGAGCACGTGCTCTGAATTTCTCAGAGCCTATTCCTTTAAACGGAGACGGGAAAACATTTCATGAATCATAACTAAGATATGCTTGACTAGAGTCACTCAAGCTCCACTTAAAAGATAGAAAATAATATCAATTGGCCTAAGAGAGAGGGGATGTGAGGGAAGCTACCATCATCAGGGGAAATACTATCACCAAGGAATATACCATCACAAGGACCTCCTGACTTCCGGGATTAGTCGATGGGCTGAGCCTCTCTTCCCTCCCCCCATTGGGATGGCTTTGGGTGTGATTTGAACACTTGGTTGTACCGGGTGTCTCCACGAATACTTAGAAATCTCTATAGAGTCTTTGTGCCTTTTAACACGTTAATTTCCAGGCTGTGCATCTGTGTATTTCATGCATGCTAGCTTGCTTTTGCAGACAGTAAATTATCACCGGCAATCCAAAGAACCTGTGTACCTGTTGCTGTAATAAATTGCACTTAACTGCATTGTTCCTAGCCGTAAGAGTTCACATTGAACGCGACTAGAGTAGGGGTGTGATACGTTATTGGTGAATCCGTGACCGTGGTAGTTCAGTGCTCTGAGTCTGACCAGACACATATCAGTTAATGCACTATTGGTGAATCTGTGACTGTGGTAGTTCAGTACCCTGAATCTGACTGGACCCGTAACAGTTAATCGGCTACACCCCTTAACGTGACAAGTAACAGATTTGTATGATTGGCTTGTAATGTTGGAGTTAATTATAAAAATAACTTGCCTGCAGCTAGCGCATACACGCCTGTATTTAAATAAGAGTTTTTTGGCTTACTAAGAAGTGGGTCAGCAAAGACAAAATTGCTGTTATTTAATATTTATTAATAAACTATCAAACTAAATGCAGTGTGCAAATCTGTTCTTGCATCTTTAAATACACCACAGTCAAAAGCATTACAGCTAGTATGTACAAAACATTCAGGAAGGGCTTGTGTGCAACTAATTTATATCCCATTCATACCTGAATTAACATTCAATGGTAGACAAGTGAATAGAGACCTGTGCTGAAGCCTCATAATCGCAAATGCCGTCTTGTCAAATCACAAAACAAACCGAGGGAGCCCAGACATGTAAAAACCTGCCATTAACATCACACTGATGCTAATCCTGTCTTGAAAGACCTCCACAACAAATACCCAGCAGCGGCTGTTTGCTGTATGAAACACTGTCAACATTCAGATCTCTCCGAAGTTAACATATTGCTGGGGAACCTGCAGGAAGCACTGAAGGAAAACAACGTTAATTAGTCCTCATTCCCCCATCCCACACGCTCAGAGTGCAAAGTCTTGAATTTGAAGGCCATCGGCTCCTCCCCTTCCTTGCACCCTTTAATAAAAAAGAGAGGCAGGCGTATTTTCTTCACCCTCAGTACTGCTCCAGCCCTCCTATGCAGCACTACCAGTGTTTTTTGCCAGCAGGATGCACACATTTCAGAATATGCATCCAGCATCTGTCCTCGAGGAGGGATCTTGGCCACCAAACACCATGGCTGTGTAGGAACAACTCCCTGACCCATCCTTCTTACAGCAACTCGTGCTCTGGAAAACAGAAATAACCACAGCTGGGATGCTACGACACTGCATGGCTCCTTCCCAAGCGCAGTAACAATTTCTTTCATTGCATCTCAACAGCAGATTTTAGGAACTTTGCACTGATAAACCTGGGGAAGGGATATTTGCACAGACACTTGCCAAGACACACAGTACAGCCACAGAAAAAGTTCTCACCCACTAACTGGAAAACATGTGACATGTTCCCTGGCCATATCAGATTTTTAGTAGGCTTTGATTTGAAAGGCAGCATCTGTAAGTCAAACACTTCCATTTGTTAAGAAAACAGATGCATTCATTTCCCAGCAAAAATAAGGAAAACGTTGTCAAGTTCAGAGGAAGAAAAAAAAAAAAGCGAGCATTTTGCCAGAGTGGAATTTCAACATTTTAAACTGCATCAAAAGGTATGAATTGCCTTGATGTGCCTTGATTTTCCTCCAGTACTCAAATAAATAATTGACAATTTTCCCAGCAGAGTATGTGATGCTCCGGAAAACTCTATGTGAATTCCAGATTAAAAACACAAATATTTCTGGGTCTGCCAGCCCTGTTTCAGGAAGATAAGTACATTCTGTCTTTGGTGGAACCTTTATGATGCCCCCAAGGCTGATTTGCTTCTTGGTCTCGGATGCACGAAGGTTGGAGCCTCAAAGTCCTACAGAAGTCAATGGCACCCAACTCTGGTACAAAGTCTAACTGAATCTTGTAAATAGTCATGAGAGAAACTGTGACACCTTTTTTCTGACCTGAAATCCTGTGTCACACACTATGATCTTTGTAGAGCAGTTTCCATCAAGAGATTTGACAAAAGAGTTTAAGGGTGTTGCTTTTGTTTGTTTTATTGTTTTGAGAGGCTCAGCCTCAAGCTGAGTTCCTGTTAGCATCAGTGACCATGAGAAGAAACAGGCAATGGTGCATCCACAGCAGAAAGGCAGGAAAGCACCTGCTCTCAGGGGCAGAATCCTGCAAGATGCCGAGGATATTGTGAACATTACTGGGATTTGCAGGCGTCCTCTGAAGCTAGCAAGTGCTCGGCTGCTTTCAGAATGCAATCAGATGACTGGCAATTGCTCAGAGCATGGTGAAGGTGGGAATTGCATTTTATTTCATGTGCTTCACCTGCAGCCCTTCAGTGTTAAGTAGAAGATCTCTTGTTTGGGTTTTGTTTTAAGGCAAATCACAAAGGTAAAAGAGGAGAAAAACCAGAAGTAGGTAAGAAAATCCCTCAGCAACAGTAGTGAGTCCTAGGTAGTGCTGCTTATGCTACCTGTGCAAGAACGAGAGCTACTGCAAAGCTCTTTGCCTCTCCCCAGCCTCCAGCAAAGCTCCACACAGAGAGGCCAGTGGGCACCCGTGGGCCTCCATGCCCAGGGGCCCAAGGTCTTCCCTTCACTCAGGCAAGGTTGCCAGCCACATGAACCTGTATATGGACTGTTCTTGTTCTCCACTGTATATGTAAAACTGTTGACGTGCCCTTCAATAATCTTTGTCACAGTATCCTGTGCCCACCGGCAGGGAGGCTGTCCCGTTGTGGCAGTGTGAGCCTCTGGAAATACGGATTTCTATTTCCATTCTGTTGTGTTACTGTACATCTTGAAGCAGATTGGCAAATTTTAAAATATTTGCATATATCTGAGACACCAGCAAATGCATTTGGGGTGGTGGGTGGGGAAGGCACATCTGCAATCCATTTTCTGAAGTATGAACGCTTACACAGGGAAAAATACGTTTTTGTTGTTGTTGAGGAAAAAAAGACTGCTGCAGCAGATACAGCTATCTCCTCCATCCTCAGGCATTGCTAATGTGTAGCAATTGCCCAGCTCCTGGGATGTGCGTGAGTTATTTGTTCTGTACTTCCTGGGAAATGCTGTTCTTTAGTGATATTCTTTTTTTTTTTTTTTTTTGGTAAAGCCAGATTAAACAGCACAAAGCAGCCATTAACACAGTATTTCCAACACAGTTCTCATGTGAGAAAGATCCTCTCTACATCTTTTCAAGAAGCCAAAGCAGGTTTTCAGGATTTGGAAGAAAAAAATAAAAAGCCACACAAGCCTTATAACAAATTTAGCACGATGAAGTGATGTATTATATGTCCAGAGGAAAAGAACACAGGAAGAATGTGATCAAAAAGGACGTGAAGTGATAATAGCACTGTCACAGATGAGATGTCAGTAAGGGTGGATATGATCCCATGCACACACATCCCCAGTTATTCACACCTTCATGTGTTTGTTTGCTGAGATGCCTGGTTCTGCAGCCACCACAAACACATCACCTCCTGAGCCTCAGCCCTTATGCTCAGGGAGCACAACAACTGCTCTGGGAGTTCACAATTTCCCCCAGAAGACAGCAGGACAACGGCACATGGGTGTCTTTGCAATCTGACCATCAAACACTGTATATTGTAGAAATAAAGCCTTATTTAACTTAAATCTGTTGTCCAAGGACATTACTCCTTTGCCAAACCTTTAGCTACAAATATTAAGAACAATCTTATCATCCACATAGGAATTCACGTTCAAAAATGAAGCAGAAGACACTGCTCATTGCTCACTCCTCACCCTACACGTGCCTGCACCTTGAGGCCCGAGGTCACTACAACACAGCCAACCAGGACCGCCTCACTGCAGGCTAAGCAGCCAGCCTCCCCTGGCTGGCACGGCCGTACCGCAGCTGGACGGTCCAAACCGTACATCTTAGTAACTGCTTTCCAGCTCTTTCTAAAAATATCCTGTTAATGACTATTTTTAGTAATGGCGACTCTATCTTTCAACAGCGCTTTCAGCCTCCTAACTAAGCGGGCAGATTAGCGATAGATAAGCATCCATCCTTTCAGAGAGCTAACTAAGCACCTCCACTGCCTGGGATATGCGTAGACCCCAGCCCCAAGTTCTCCCAAGGAGTGCGGCCTCAGGTGGGCTGGCTCAATTTCTTTTTCCTACCTGTTTTTGGTGAAAAATACTCTTTCAGCACTTGATCAAACATACCCCAGCACTTTCTACTGCTTATTCTGTTACTGATCACTACCAGGTTATTGGCGAACCACGTAACTGATTTTGATTTTACTTAAATTGTATGACGAGGTTTATTAATGCATTATTAAAGGTTTATTAATGCATTATTAAAGTTTTATTAAAGCGTGCCATTAGGATAACTAACTCAAGACTGTAGAGTGAACACATGAACAAGCCGTCCCTAAATGACCTTGGTTTTCATCCACCCTTTTGCTCGCAGACCAGCACGCATTAATTTGGGATGTTCCATCGATCATTACAAACAGCCCCTGAATTATTTATTTACTTCACTTGCCTGCTGTCTGTTCTCTCTCAGACTTCGAAGAAAGGCTAGCATGTGAGGAGGGCTGGACAGCTCAGTACACAAGGCTGGCGGATAGGAGACCATGGTTACAGATTCAGTATAACAGCTAATAAATATAGCATGGCACTTCACACAGGTCACGTTACTTCTCTAGGGCTTGGTCTCACCTGCCAGCTTCACCTTAAATGATCTCTGGGGTTTATAAATTCTTTGAGGCAAGGACTTCCCTTCAGCAGCTAGGTGTTTCTACTGCTGTGACAAAACACAAAAACTACTACTATTTGCTGTGAGTAGGGAAATTGTTCAGCATGATATGGCATCTTTATGCAATGGGTCACAGGAGCACCAGGTTCCCTCTCTCTTTCCCAGTCCCTCCTGCTATCAATCCTTTCAGCCTTCTCACTCTCCTAAGTACACCTCTTCCAAAAAGCCTTCAGCCCTAACAGGACAGCCAGTTCCTAACCCTCTTCAAATCCATCTGCCTTTGTACCAAAGCACACCTAAAATTTCAGGCTTATTTGCAAGAAAATTAAAAAAGTTTTTTATATCCTTTTGGACTGGTAAAGCAATGATTATTTATTTATTTATTTAACTATTTCTCCTACATTTCCCATTTCCATGTTGATTTGGCACTATTCAGCCCCATCTTGCACAGTTACTCTTTTACTACCTTCGGTCAGGGAGGCTGAATCAGACTGAAGGTAAGAGTTTTAAACAGAAGTAAAACATTACTGCTTGTACGGGGGAGTGGAAAGTTAAAGAACAGTTACTAACTGGCCTAAAACCTATCCAAGGAAGGCAGTTAAATGGAGCTGCTGCCTTCCTCCAGCCCAACAGCAGTTTTTGGATGTGAATGATCTGCTTTCGCTGCAAATGTTTCACCTCTGAGACTGCAGCTTCCTATTGACTTTGGACCCTCCCACAAGCTTTCCCAAGTGTAAGATGACCTGCACATTAAAGGTTATCAGTACATGTGAAGCTGTGCAGCTATAATTTGATACCCACATACACTGAAGGAAAATGCCGGGGAATCAAACCCACAGCCTCCTAGCCAGATCACGCTTACTAAAGTGAGTCGTGAAGCTCACAGTCTGCTCCTCTCCTAGGGCATGGGATCTTACGGACCCCAGCTGCGTCCTGGTCATCCTCAGGGGAGAGGCAAGTGAGAAAGGACCGGCTTGCAGATTCTGGGGAGGAGTAGCAATGCTCAGTTCCTCTGCAGCCCATGATGAAGTGGGAGGTAGGACTCCAGGACACCAAGCCCAGCAGTGGTTTCGTCCTCTGATGCTCTGAGCTGCCCCAACTATGCAAAAGGAAACATGGTTTTCCTGTCTGTGCTCCTCACATAAGCACTGGGCAGAAGAAATGACTTGTTATTCAATGCATGTAAATCTAAAGGGTTATACATAAATCTGAAGGGTTATACAGGTGGCCTGAAGCAGGTCTAGTGGGGTGTCCCAGGGGAGCAGCCGCTGGGTGAGCATCCTGCCAGCTCCCACAGCTGGGTGAGTATTTGACCCACTGGCTTTAAAGCTGAAATCTGAAAGCCTGAGCTTCTGCCTTAGTGAAGTAACAGTGCAGTCTGATAATAATGGTGAAAAATACATCAGGTTCTTAGGTATCTTATTAATGAGAAACATTAAGCTGAAAAAGTGATACACTTTAGCTTTTATTGAACCAACATCCACAAATAAATATACTTGTTCCCATTAATAGGGATTCATTCTTCAGTTGAATGAGTCTATAATTTAATCCATTGTTACAACCTAACCAGAGCCAATATTTAACATCTTTTCTAATCGAGCTATAATTTAATATTTTTTAATTTCTTTTAAATTAGTTGAAATCCTTTCATTTTTTCTTTTATGAAGGAAAGTTCTCCTTTTTGCCCATGATTGAGTTTGATCTGGCTTTGTTAGAGCCCTCTTAAGATATACAGTACACATTTTTGTTCTTCTTATCTAAGTTTCCAGGACTTGATCAAGAGTGGAGCATATTTTTCTATCCAAGAACTAACCAAATTTATTCAACAGATTATACATTAATTTTACCATTAGAACATAATATGAACAGATAATCCACAAAAATGCTTCAGATTTTTTGAAAGTGAATTTAATTATAACTAGTAATGTGCATTTGAGAATTATAATTATGAAAAGTCATGTTCTATAAATCTGAAATGACAGATTATATTTCAAAGCCTTATTGCAGAGGAATTAGAGTACCGATTTATTAGTTGTAAATGTCTGATTATTGCAGCTTTGCTAAAAAACATGATCACAGCATATTCTAGCTGGATTTAACACGTTTAATCCTTCCGACAAGAATCATATTTTGAACAGAAAGCAGCACTGTGTTAATTTGTTTATGAGACAGATTTAGACAACTAATCTTTGTCTTATGATCCCTGAACAGTAATAATTTTAAAACACTTTATATACTTGTATTTTTCCAGCTGCAGACTACAGCTGATTATGAAATTTACATTCCTCTATAAGCACCACGATTACCACTTGGCATGAGGAATGGTGCTTCAGGTTATTTGCAGTTTCCCTGTTGCTGAGGTCCGCCCTCACACACACAGCCTGGATCACCTCTGCTACGTAACATTCGGTCAGGTGGAAGGAAAAGGCTGCGGGGAGCAGCCACAGCTTTGGGATGTGTCATTCCTGCCCCACGGACACGCACTGCAGCTTCCCGGCAAACCCAGAAGTGACGAGCAAACTCGGCAAGCTGGCATGGACTCAAAGTAAGGCCCTGTGTTTAATTAACCAAGCATAATGGGTATGGTATAGAATGGGTTTCCCTCAAACCCACTAGCGTTACAGTTTCTAATGAGGTTCCCTCAAGGGAAAGATGTGCTACGTTTTATAATGACAATTGTCAGTTCTGCGTCTATCAGCCAGTAAAGGTTTTAACAAGGAGAGTTACTGATCCAGACTGACTTGCTACTTAATTATTTGATGTATACTTTAAAAAAAAATCTTCCTACTGGCTGCAATTTTGATACTATTCATTGTGGTTAAAACTTGACTCTTTTCATCGCACACTTGGACTGAGGGAATCAACTGTTTTTCCAAATGCCTGTTAACTTTTTTATTAGGAATTACAATTCATCTCAAAAGAAGTCTGTTTAAATCTCAGTGCACTTGGGAACCCCTCTGGTGGTTATTTCCCTGTCACTTTGGGTACAACCTCATTCGTTTGTGGGGAGCTCCATCCCTTAGGTGACCCAGCTGGGCACAGGTCACTGTTCTCCAGGGCAGACACCAGGAACTTGACAGCATGGACCTCCTACAGGCTCCCTGAGCTCCAAGAAGTTCCCACCCCCCGTACAAAGCAGGGTGCAAAGCAGGTGGTGGGACCATGCTAACGTGGGTTTACATCTTTGCTCCCTTCCCTAGGCTATTTCCAAATCCCCACTTGCAATTGATGGCTGCAGAAGTGCTACGTGAGTCTACAAATACTCCAAATTCTGCTCCTTTCTGAACATGGAAAGCACATTTCTGCTGTGACAACTAAAATATTGAAATATGCTGGTATAATCAGAATTAAAAACAAATGAACCACCAGACTTTATTCAGTAAGAACTGAAAGCTCCCATTACAGCCTTGCCATTCAGTTGTCTATCAACCTGCACTACATGGCACACATTCATTTACTGTCATACAGTTTCTAAAAATAGATGAATAAATAAAAAATCTGATAAGATGACAGCCTGAACTTCAAATAAAACCTCACTTTAAGTGAAATCCAGCAGCACTTGGCAATCATTAATTTTGTTCATTTATCACAGGTGCCACAAACTGAGCTGCCAGTGTAGGAAGCTGACAGCAAGCTACAAGCAATCCAGCATGCTTGGTGGTGGTTGTTGTTGTTTAAAAAATATTACAGTATCTCATCAGTCAGCTGTTAACAGTGAAAAATCAGAAGCAACAGACCATTTGCTCAAGAAAATAACTCGTGTTCTTTCCTGGAAGTCTTTCCTATGGCATCTTTCCCTGCTTGTAATATTTGTCTCCAGCGGAGGCCCCATTTGTTAGAGCACCATGGAGCTGTATGCCTTACTATCAAGCACCAGCCATCTTGACCACAACCAGCTCTCCTACCAACTTCATAGGTCACGGTAGCTAATGTAAATGAAGAAAATCCCACCTGAAGAATAGTATTGACAACCTCAACTCTCTAATATGGATAGTCAACTCAAATGGAGGTTGACCATTCAAACAGCTCTGCTCCGTCCCTGAGAGGGTAACGAATGCATTTTAACAGACCTGTTTGTCACCCACAATGACTGAACTTGGAGAGAAGCAGCTTGAAGAGACTGGTGCCCATGAGGGACTTGCACCCACATCACTTGATGCCCAAGGAGTTAGAAATACGTGATTTTTTTTTTTTTTTTACTGAACCCTTCACTGAAAGATATACAATAAAAATGAAATACACACTTGTCTTTCACTCATTGATTCCCTTGATGTTTTTATACCTACATATTCAGACAGGGAGTAAAATAGAAATGCCTGCATCCTTCTCTTCAAGCAGCGTAAAGCACTCCTCCCGCTTGGAGGAGAACCTTTCCAGGTTCTCTAAACCAGAGCAAATGTCAGAGCCAAACCTTTTTTCCTCTGTTAACATGAAGCCCTGCACGGCTGCACAGCCATCCACATGAACATGCTGAGCTCTTTGGGGGTTGCCAGTCCAATTCCTACTAATAAAGTCAAGGGCTTCACTAGCAAAAGAAAAACAGGGACGGAGAGGAGTTGAGCAAGTCTTATAGACCTACTTTTCCGCCAGGTTTAAGGGACGTGCTCACCTACCTTTTACCTTCATTCAAATCTGACCTTTTCTCATGCTGAGAAATTTTTAAATAATTGGTACGTTGGGAAGCTAGTAAAAATGTAGTGAGCTGATGTTAACAAGGCCTGTATATGGCTCGTGTATTATATTCAGCATCTCTTAGAGCTGAAAATAGGACAGAAAAGCTGCTACAGTTTTTCTCAGTCCATGCAATTGGGTTACTCTGCTTCCCTTCAGAGAGTCCAAGTGTATGCATGGCAGGCCAAATTGCTCCCTGGGGTTGTTTTATTTGCTTCAAGGGACAAACTTGGCCAGGAATATCTTAGGACAGCCTCCAAGTACTCTAATTCTGTTTGCATTATGTTCCATTTGTTTATTTCGGTGTTTTCAGTATTCATTTCATCCTTCTCCAGCTTCTTTTTCCAACTCAGCAGTTCTTACACTGAGAGGCTACAAATATCCGTCCCCCTGATCTCTTTCCACAAGTCAAGGGCTGTAAGAAGTGAGGATGCTACAGCTTCATCCCCTCCACAGGGGAATTCAAATAACTAAAGCCAGTTTTGTGTGAGAAAGATGGAGCCTACGGGGGAAGGGATCTTACGGGTGCCTTTTCCAGCCCTCCCATTTTGCCAAATAAGCCCCGATCCGGTACTAATCCTGGATGCTTTGCTGCCTTTTGTTATTCTGCCCTTACTCGCTTCACCCCAGCAGCAGGGGTGAAGATATACTATACTATTCTATTCTCAGCTTGTGAGCAAACTAAATTGGAATAGATTTGTTGTATTATCATTTCCTCGAGATAAGAGAATGGTCCTCTGGGACAGCCACTCAACTTGTGCAAGCCATCACATCTGAGTCTTGGTGCTCGGATATAGGTATGAGGAAGACACATTCTGACCTAGGAGTTAGTATGAACTGACATAGTTTTACTGGTTCTCAAGAGTTTAGAGGAAACCATCTATCTATGTTGGACTTACCACAGCTACCTCTGAGCCTCTGAAGACCACTGAAGACTGGAGAGACTGATATGAAGAGCAAAATACAGTCCTTTCCAGGAAGTACTTAATAATAAATAAATATGCTACATTACCAGCAATCTAGCATGCATGCCAGGGAATGCCTCCCCTTCCCTCCCCAACACTTGTGAGCAAAGGAGGCTTGTCAGCGTGGCTAAATTCAGACACTGCCTTTAGACACGTTAAGCATCCTGGTTCAAGAGTGGTTTTGATTACTTGATACATAATAAATTATCCAAAAGCAACCTTTGAAGACATACAACCCCTAACACTTTAAAATTAAGACTAAATTCAATTTAGAAAAATTGTAAAACAGTTTCCCTGAAATTAATCTTAAATGAAGTTTCTTGCTTGGCCTCTCGCTCGCTGCAGATAATCAATCTCGACGCGGCTGTGTGCGAAACAGAGGCTACTGAAAGGGAGGTGAAATTAAAGAGAGGAGCTAGGCCAGCAACATGAAAAGAGATATCTAATTATCAGCATTTTATTAGAAACAATTAACTAATATTCAATTAGTTGCCATCCCTGAAGCAAAGTGACAGCCAGGAAAACAAAGAATGAACCTTGACAAGGTGTTCATTTTCTAATAAATGGGAGATGAGGGGGATCATTTATTGGTGTTTTACCCCCAGTCGGAGCCTTGGGGCAACTTGCCCAGCGTGAGGCAATGGGGCTGGCTGGTTGCCAACATTAACTGTACTTATTACATTCATCCCATGCAGAACACATCCATCTCCTGCTCTGCCTTGACATCCCATTTATTCTGAGATTCATTTGTCATGTCCCCAATCACCAAAATGAATAGAAACTTTCCAGCATGATGGATTGTGGTTCTAATTAGGACTAAAGAAAAGATCCACACTCAAGTAGAGCCCTTTTTCTTTTTCTTCTTCTCCTAATAAATAATATTCCTAGCCAACTTTGTGACTAATATCCTTTTCTGGTGGTTGTCCACTGTAGGTCACCCAGTCAAAAAGAAACAGTAGTCCTTCCAGGAGGGATTTTTCCTTCCCTAACGACCACACAAATTACTGTAGAAATAAATGGAAACACACTGGAGATCACGCACACACACTTTGTTGATGTGCAGCAGATGTTTAGAATACCAAACTTCAGACAACATTTGTCCCTTTTTGTCCCTGAGTTTCCCTGAACAAAATGCAGATGAACAGATAGCAGGAATAGCCATTGTACCCAGAACAAGGAAAAAGCTATAATTTGTCTGGCAATCATTAAAACTGCTGATAAAGAAATCTAATTTTTGTTCAGAGAGATAAATTTGAGGGCAACATTTTAAAGTACTAGTGCAGTGTCATTTCAAACCCTAAGCACAACGTACACTGCACTGTGTCGCCCCCACTCATTATCAGCACCCGTATCAGAAGCACACGTATGCCCAGATGTAACAGAGTTTTACAAAGTGTCCTCTGTGGTCTATCGCATGCTTCTCACATACCAGCTTGTATTTTCAATAGACGTGATGTTAAAATTACTGTCTTTAATCTGATAAAAATGCAACTCATTTTCATATGAGTTGTAAGTTATTTTCGATTCATTTGTACGTCTCCCTGCTTTGGAAGAATACCAAACTGTGACACCGCAAATTGTTGGGAGTCAATGGAGTGCAGGACTAACAATTTTGTGTGAAAAGCTTTTTAAGTTAGGGATAACCTTTTAGAGCTAGTGATAAGCTAAGCAAAAATAGCAATGCCACAAGCAGAGGACCTTAACCAACACAGCAATTCGCATGCACTAAAAAATCACCTGTGCTAATTTACATTTAAATGTCAGAAGAAAGCAGACTGCAAACTACAAAAGCATTCAGGAATTCACAAACACAAAGAATATCCAAAATCGTTAAAATATCCTAATGACTATTTAAAATCATTGAGAAGGATGGAATAGAATTACATGTGCTTGTGTAGAGACACTTAGTACGAGACAGACTGTAAGCATTAAGTCCTAACAACCTCCTACAAAATTTCTCATATTGAAGAAGTTGAATATTTTGTCCAATTTATTTTACCATCTGTACTACTTTACATAGCAGAATATAATGCTTTCATTAGAAACAACAGAAACATTTCCCAGAGTCTATTTTAATATATACTACTTCATATTACATTGAATAAGGAAAAGAACAATTTTCTATCTCTCCCAAAATAAAACATTTCAATTTATCCTGAAAGTTAACTTAGCTTTCTCTGTAAAGTTGAAATAAGCTAGATGCTGAAAGAAATTTCAGTGCAAAAAAAGCATCCCCTGGCATTTGACTCTGAAGAAGGCTTGATGGCAGAGACCAAATTTCTTTTGGCAGAACTCATCATGGAAGCATTACAACCTGTAATATGCCTAATTTCTCATGACCTTGTCCAGAAGCGTTACGCCTACGCCAGTGTTCCAAGCCAAATAAACTCAGAGCACACGGCAAACCCAATCAGCACTGCTGGGAGAGCTGCACAGCTGTTACTCGTAAAAGTGGTCTTAACCTTTAGCTTAACCTTTAGCTTGAAGCAAGTATGACTAACATAATGTGCTGGACATAGGCTGATTTTCTCAGCCATAAAAAACCTACCTGTAGGAATACAGAGCTATTTTGCTTTCCTACAGCTAGCAGACACACACCAAGTGTGTGCACATGCAGCCATGGCTACAGATTTTGCTATGGAAAACAATCATCTGCTCACAAGGGAAATAGGTGATTACATTATTGTTTAATTTTATTTGATTTTATAGGAAAGCTACCTATGAACTTGGCTAAGCATTTTTAAAATGTCTACTCTAAATTCACATGCTATTATGTGCATGTTATTTAATGTGCATATTATTAAATGCATAGGGAATGACAAGGTTATTAGGTTTTGCTAAAAGCACAGTAATTTAAGCAATGCTTGCAATAAGATTTGTATCCTTTTTCCATAGATGCTTGAACCCCTACTGGTACTGAACTGCTTCCCACTGAAAAACCCTCCTGAATCAGAATTTTATTCTATTTCTTTTCAGCTACTCCATGTAACTTTGTGAATATGTCACGGATTTACAACAACGATCTAGAATGCAGGTAGTTGCTGCATCATTCGACATAACACCAACGTGTTTCCAGAGACAACAAAGCAGTCTGACTTTACACACATTTCAAATACGACAATATTAAAGAATTTTGTCCAAACAGAATGGAAAAACATCTTTCTAGGCCATTGATCTGATCTGTCCTATGTTGCAGTTTCAGTAGATCCATGGAGACATGGCATACTCTGACTCAGACTAAGATTAAATGAAGAAAGCAAGGCTATATGCAGCCTGTCTGTCCCCCGAAAGTTAGGTGGTTCTGGAAATGAGAGCAAAGTGTCTATCAGTTGGTAAAGGCACTGGGGCCCCGACAGCTCCTGCGCTGGCTCTAGCAAGTTTCCAAAGCTGTACCCTTCATATATTCTGAGAATACCACCCCTGCATAATTTAAATGAGCACTATAAATTGTCATTCAAATTGCATGAGAATCTGAGATAAGGTTGGCAGAAGATCCAGCAAGAGCCCTTGAGTGTCAGATTAACACAGCAGGAAAGAGACAAAACCAGGCACTTTCTTTTCTTTTTGGCTAAAAATCTTTCTGAGAGAAACTCATAAGCTTCTCTAATTTCTGACCTTTCATTTCAGTGAAGAACAAGCGATCTGCAGTCTCCTGCTATAATTGATCGTGTTTAAAATGAACAAATTGTAGATTAATATAATATACTCGGGCCAGAAAAGCAAGATCTTGAAGAGCACTCTTCGAAGCAGATCCCTCGCTTCCACAAAGATGGATAAGTTAATCTTTGTCATTGGCCTGTCTCTGTCAAAGAGAACAATGGATAGTCTCCTCGCAATTGATGACTATATAGAAATTAATATTAGTAAAAGGTGTCCATTTAGTGCCTCACCTTCTGCGCTAAAGGTGACATCCATGATGGATGCATCCCAAGACAATGGATTTATCTTTAAAATAGAGTAATTACACAGTGGATGCATGGGTGACATAATGACATTGTGGTTTTATATTAATAAAAGAAAGAAATATTCCTTCTCAAGAAGGAAAAAAATACGACTAACATGGTCATTTACAAGATTTTGGCAGCTACTCTATAACTGCAATAAGCACTTTTGTTTAGTTATAAATTAGAGTCCTACATGGCTTAAGTAATTCCTGATTAGCTTTCATGTGGCAAACCCCAGCTGACAAAATCTAAGGTGCCGATGGACTCATGAATCTCCCACCTTCGTACTGCGGCCTTTAAAACAGCAGGTCCCAAGTTACAGAAATGAGAGGTGAGGTAGGCAAGGTCTGAGGGCAGGAATAAAGGGATGCGACTTTACTTCCAGCTCTACCACCGACCACCGCTTCCCTAATTTAGCAAGTCACCATCTCAGCGCCCCCTCTGCTGCCCTGCAAACCCCAGCCCTGCCTCAGAGAGGCATTTGCAGAAGGACGGGTCACTGCCGGAGCCCTTAGGAAATGAACTTAGCGTGGCTGCTCGAGGACAAGAGGTGCAGGTTACCCGCTCAATACCCACCTGTATTAGCAGCCCCGACCGCAGCGTTGTCACCACCTCGTGCTAACGCTCGGAGGACTGACACCCACTTGGTGAAGTGCAGCTGAACTCAGCAAAGTTTGTAGGTGATTTTTTTCCCCTTATCAAAACACATAGAATTCCCCCGTTACCTAACAGAAATCTGAAATTAGCTTGTTTAGAAGCTTTCTCTAGAACTGAAAGCCAAATTTAGAACTCAAACCAGTCACTTTTTTATGTTGGTCCTGTAAAACAAATAATTTGACCTAAATAAGACTTTCAAATTTCCCCAACTTCGTCCTCAAGAATAACCAGCAAATTGAAACCATCAGAAAAAGTCATTTATACAGATTAAAGAAGCTGTACAGTCCCCAGTAATCTCTGGGACTTCAAGCAGTTTAAAATGTCATCTTTGGCAGGCGCTTTCACCACTGGAATCATTTAGATTCAGGGTTTGATGGGAAGGTTTTATTTTATGCATATTAGAAATATATCTCAATTTTAGTTCTTTAAAGTCTTAAATAACCTAAAGCAAAGCAAACAAAAATAAGTGCTCCTGTTAGGACTGATTAAAATTGTGTTTAAATTTGGTATTTATTTAAAAGCTAGTAAAATGTCACATTATATTAAACAAGAAGCCAAAATTCCCCCTCTGTAACTTCACTGGGTTTCAGTGAGAATTAAGAGCAAACCTCAGATGCCAAAATAGGGCAATTCTGAAGGATGAGGAACAATATAAAGTTCCTTTTTAATAGCATATCTTGTTTCTTGGGTTAGTTTTCATTTATACGCCAAACTGCAATAGTTAAAGAATAGCACACAAACAACAAAATTAAGTTTTCTTTGTATGGTACAGCAGAAAAAAACATCACATATCTCATGAAAGTCACATGTTTTGTGCATGCCAGTCAAACCGCTGTTCAGGTAGGAAGGTTTACCTTAGAAGTCAGTCCTTACACTGAACTTCTGAAAGTGTTTGCTCTGGAGAACTCCCGTTCCCAGCCTAAATTCTGTTAAAAAGGCCCCTATAAACTCTACTTTCCAACTTCTGCTTGGCTATTAATCCACAGCTATAGCCACCACAGGGATTTTACGAGTTCGGCAATGAGATGGGAGTGGACCATGAAAGACTACATTATGATGTAGTCCAGAGTTTGAAGGCATTTGAAATCTCAGTT
The DNA here is from genome assembly GCF_964034855.1 of Anser brachyrhynchus. Taxonomy (NCBI): domain Eukaryota; kingdom Metazoa; phylum Chordata; class Aves; order Anseriformes; family Anatidae; genus Anser; species Anser brachyrhynchus. The sequence continues at coordinate 15,225,513 of NC_137707.1, read as the reverse complement.
TAAGAAGAGAACAAACGCTGGCTTTGAGTTTAAAGGAAAATTCAACACCATTTCTCTTTTTAATTTTAATTAATTTGCTGATCCATGCTTCATATACTTTCCTTTCAAGGCTAACTGTTAATTTAGCAAAGGACACATCTGCAACTGCTCCAAGAGGAAATGCTTCCAACACCAGCTAGACATTCAGCCACCTCTTCCCAGGTCTCCAGGCTTGAGTCGAGTAACTAAACCCATCAACTTACTCTGGTTTTATGACTTGATGGGCAATGGAATTTTCTTGCAGTTTTTTTTTTTTTTTCCCCTGAAACGCAGCTCAGGAAGCAATGTATAACACAAGAACCAGCAAGAGTGACTCGGTGTTTCTCCAAACAATCTTTCATTTCCTTCATGCAATCAAATTTAAGTAAAATTCTGAAATATTTTAGACATCTCTCCTACTGTCTACCCATTAATAATCCTAGTAATGCCAGTTATTTAAATCCCACAAAGCAGTTCAGGTCTTTAAAGGAGACATTCAGTGACAACAACTAGGAAGCAATTTGCAAAGACAATCTGTTAATATTATGAAGATTATAAACTACAAAAAGCAAACAAAAAAAAAAAACAAAAAAAACAACCAAACGATGTGGATTGTACAGCTGTAAGCAATAACTAACAAGACCATAACAAAGGTACACAAGAGGCATTGAGATATCTGAAGGAATACACAAACAGCTTACGAATTCTGGTTCAAATTATGCTGCTCTTATGATGAAAGTGGTGCATCGTGGCCTAATGATTCAGCCAATGCGAGAAAAGCTGTACCATTAAGCGAGAAGAGAGGAACAAAGCTTTACAGTAGGGAGAAATCAACTTATCTGAAGGATCAGCCAACCTCGAACTAGTGCAACTGCGGGAAAACTACGAGATGAAATCCAGGACTGGCTTATTAACATCTTCAGCTATTTCTTACTCCCCAAGTTTCTCCTTCCCCAGAAAGTGAGGAATTCTGCTCCCAAACCCTGACCATATGTATTGTCAGAAGCAGTCTCTTTTAAAAGGGATACCAGAACTTGGAGAGGTACTAGCAACTCCACACAACTGTTTCTTATATTTGAAGTTTTATATGTCCAGAGTCAAAGGCACGGTTTGAACATTTAGAAAGAGGAACCAAGGTCAAGGACGGGATTTTGAGACCTAAGGGACCCAGCTTTTAAAGTTCTATTGAATCGAATCAAACTCAGTGGCAATTGAATTGATTTAATGATAACGTTTAAAGAATTCACCTCAAAACACCTACTCTTTTGAGAGTTTTACCTGAAACCTATTTTATCCCCTTTTAAGTCCTCCGACTGGAAGGCACCACTTCAGTATCAGTATTTCAGATATTCAGACACCACACATTTATGCAAAGATCTGGCTCTGCATCCTTCAGCCATACTTTTGTGTTTACTGGGGTTATGTTTTGTTAGTTTTGCCCATTTAGTCACCTACCACGAGAATATAGAAACCTCTAGGGGACAAGAGAACTATTTTTTTTTAATTCAACTGTAATATTCTGGATTTCAATGAATTAGCTTGCTTATTTACATGTGTTGTTTAAATGACGTGCTTCTGCAGATGTTTCTGGCACAGCTGGCAGGATGCAAAGGGCCTAGGAGACCTTGCCTTTTGCATGCAGTTGAGCTATAAAATACTACGACTTTTTCACAATCCAAAACAGCTTTGTTTTATTTGCAAAATAAATCCTTTGAAAAGGACTGGTCTTTAGCTCATCTTTTTACTGGACTTTATTCTGAGCCTTTTTTTTTTTCTCTATTGTAAAAGGAAAAAAGGTACTGCAGTACACCTAAAGCCTGGGATTAGGATGACAGCGTTGAGTCTCTGAGCTGTCTTAGGGAGCCGGGCACGGTGCCCCAAGGCCACTGCAGTCCAGGTAGACAAAAAAAAAGGCTCTAACATTTGGGGGACCCTGCTAGTGCTGACCATGCACAGACTAACCACGCTCTCCAAACAGCGATAAGCAATTGTTCTGCTTCTGCCTCCTGGGCAAGCTCCTCACATGTGGCCAATGCACTTGCACTAACAGCTCAAGGCAGCAGCTTTCAGAAGTCTCCTCCACTAAGGGCAAATTTTGGGAGCTTAGGGCTGGTGCACAGACACTCGCTGTGCCCATTCCCCTAGGATCTAAAGGTCCTGGGCAGCCAAGGCTGGAAATGCAGCTACTTGAGCCATACAGCTGGATCGAGCTGCCTCGGTATGCTCAGAGTATGTGCACCCACCCTGGTTTTATAGCACACTCCGTCCCCCATAACAGTACAAAGCACTAAACCAAACTGGTAACGATTTACACTCACTTTATCCTAGCGTAATCAATGAAATGAGGTTTAACACTATGAAAAACCGGGGCCTGGCTCTTTTTTCAATTCCATTTTCAGCCAAAAAGATAACCACTGGGAAAAATGCAGTCACTGATGAAGTTCTGCAGTCTCATTTTACTCACTCCCTTCAAAAGTTTTAATAAAGTTGTAGTTATCACAAACATTTGCCCCACAGAGACTTTTCCCCTTTGAAAAAAAAGCAAAGTGCTCCCAGGCTGACTCTTATCCTGATATTTCATATAAACATACAAAGTGCAATCTGTGACACAGTACCAGGGGTCATTTAGAGGTCTTGTGCCATGTTGAACTAATTATAAGAAAAATTGGCAAGAAACTAACACATGACAGGCTTATATATTTCAGAGATACCTTCTGCAGAACACTGAGAAAGAGCCCAAACAAACAAAAACCACCATGACATAAGTCTATACGGAAAATCTGACTTCTTCTCAAGTTTTCATAATGATTATTTCTCCCCATTATCAATGTGATGTACTTCTGGGTAGCTTCTGATCCAAGCAGCGTGGCGTTATTACCACCAGCAGAAGGCCGGATCCACTCCCCCACAAGTCTCAGGCACGCTGGGTGTAACTGGAAATAACTCGCACTGACTTTGCTGTAGCAAAGGGCCAGGCAGCATGAAATGTGTTGTGCTCTGCTCATTTCCCACCTCTCAGCCCATTATTAGAAGGACCAGCCTGGCTGCCAGAAAATCCCTGTGCTGTTGGTTTGGGTTACCCCCTCTCAAACAGTCTTTTCACAATTCAGGGCTACACAAGGCAAATTCTTTTTGTCAGAACACAGGGGTTTGCATACTTCCTTTGATTTACTCTCCTTTTAAAAGCCTTCCTTTAAAGCAAGCTCCATACAGAAAGCTGTACCCTCTCTCTTTGGTGCTGCAATGCACCCAGTTGTGAATCCTGTCAGATGAGTTGACTGGCCCTGGGGTCAGGTCCTGATGGTAACGTCTTCCCAGGCAGGTGACCTCCAGGTTTAGGAGCTGCAAAGCCCTGCTCGGCAGTGCTTTGGGGCCTGATGCAAAGCACCTGCCTGTTTCAAGGGAGCCTTCCCGGTGTCAGAGGAAGCCTCCCGAAGTTTGGTTGCTGCTGGTGATTCAGGATGTCACTGGCGAAGAACTGAGTGTTTAGATAATAGGCCCAGACAGACACTTTTTCTAGGCAATTGCAAACAGATTAGTGTAATGGCCTCCGACCTTCTGATTTGCACACAGCAATGTATTTTTCAGTGGATATCCTAAAAAAAAAACAGGCTTTGAATTTGTTATTTGAATTATCTTTTGTGAGCACCCTGGAGGTGACCCATCCCAAACTGAAAACCGCCAAGTAGACTACATCTATCTCTCCAGATATACTACAGACTATATATATCTCCAAATACTTCCAGACTAGAAACTTCAAATGAGAATGAACCATCCAGCCTGTCTCAAAAACAGAAGGAGGTGTAATTAGTGTGGCCTAAACACCGGCACCTAAAATTTTGATTCCTAAGATAAAAATAGCAACTTAAATTTATCTCTCACACCCATTTCAGCAAAAAGAAACAACTCAAAAGTTGAAGTACTAGTTAGCTGAGAACACAGATCTTTTAAAATGTCTGAGCTTTTCAACACAGATATTCATGAAACTGTAAATGCCTTACCAGCTTTGCAGCTATACGGCCTGAAACCAGAAAGTGAACATTGTATGATGGAAGGGAAAAGAAGGTATTTTATACAAGACAGATGTTAAGACATGGCTTTTTTGGCAGCCTTTTCTCCTGTGATCATGTTTGCTTTCATACCGACAGCCAGGCAAGCCAGCCTTTCGGAATATTGCTCAAAGCCCCTCCTAGGCCTACTGCTACATCTGCCATCCAGAGCAGTCAGCACCTCGGCAGCTATCCATCCTAGTCATAAAAATGCACATATTTCACATTTTCAGTCCTACCAGAACGTACAACTTACATGCAGATGGTTAGAGGAACCCAACAAATGAGACACCCAGGTCCATAAAACAGAAAGCAAACAACCCCCCTGAGAGGAGCGTTTCTTTTCACCACTTTCCTAGTAATTTCCCTGTTCTCTGGATTTTGAATGGATGTGATTATACACATAATGTGAAGCCATACATTGATAAGAGCAGTAATGCTTGTAGAAAGATGATACCAGGATAGCTCATAGAGATTAAGAAAATGGATAGTCTTCTGGGTGCCCATTTATCTCCTCATGCTTTATACCTTTGACATTGAGTTACAACACCACTGGTACACAGGTAAAGAGCATGTTGAACTCAGGGTGAAACGTTTACAGCAAGATCTCGGTGCTGATCAAAGCAGCAAAGACCCACAACTGCTCTCCTTCAATATTAGGACTTGGATCAGGGTTTGGATACAGAGCATGAAAGGGATTTACTCACCACTCAAATACAGATGTGATTTGCAGAAAGATCACCGACATCACATATGCACTAATTTCGCTGACAAATAAGACTAGCAATAGCAATCCAAAGCAAAGGCACACCCATACAAGAGCATCCCAGCCACACATTTGATAGCTGAACGACACGGTGACCTGGCGTGACCAAGAGCAGAAGCTGCTGTGATGGAGAGCCAGTCCCAAAACTGCCTTCCTGCCCCACGGCTGAAAGGCCACGCGTCTGTTGGCTCCTTGTTCAAACTGCATCTCAGCTGCTGGGTTTCTGCTCAAAATAAAGCAGTACCTGCGCAGCCTTCAGGCCTCACGGCTTCGTGATAATTTTAGTTGTGAAAGATGCTGTAATAATTGAAATTGACCTTATAAAACTTATTTACGTCCACTTTGTTATTCGATAGAAAGGCTTTTGGTTTACTTGATGGAGATTGCTTGATAGAGTGTTTGCATAGCTCAAAAAGGCTGCATCAAACAGTACCTGTATGAAATCAGAGCAAACCCTCCTAACACGGAAGAAAAAGCAAGCACTTGCTTCAGCTAAGACCTGCAACTCACCAGCCAATTTTATTTTTTCTAGTTGACTGTCTTAGCATGTGAAACAGAGATACTGCAGGCAGACAGGAACAAAAAAAGCCTTGATCTTGTGTGGAAATGCAAGAGGTACAACTAGACTGAAGGAAACATGAAGATTTGCAGCATTCGGGGACAGTACTGTTTCCCTTTACTGATTCTTTTCAACTAGACTGCCTGTACAGAAACCAAGCGAGGGAACTTCAAGAAGAGATACAAGCCCCAGCAGTCAAGGTGCAGCATTTGCAGATGAAAATGAGAGCTTCATGCAAATATTCAAAGCTGCAATGGGGAAATGAGGTTTCTTTTCCAGACGATCCCATAAAAAACAAAAGGGTTTCCTTTGAGGACCGGGTGCCCATCCTTAAGTTTTACCCATTAATAAAAAGTACTAAAGGCTTCATATTACTACCGGTTGTAAGCAAACTGATGCTGTTAACATTTCCAATATATGTATGAGACATGACCTGAATGTTATCACAGTCACGTCACCTGAATGCTATCACAGTCAAGTCTTTTATGTTTCCATTTTCATTTAACTTTGATACAGAATAAAAGACATGAGCATACAAATGCAGAAATGTACTATAAAATTCATAAAATACCACGCTCACTTTTGGCTGGGTAACATCATGAGCAAAGCTATAAAAATTGAATTAAGACAAATTTGAAATGCTCTTTGTTTTTCTCTTGTTTTAATTTCCATTTTTCATGTTTTTTCCAGAGGCTGGTTTTAGCCTATTATGCACAATACCTGTCGGTTTCTTGCCCTGTCAATCATTTGGCCAGATATTTTACTGTTCATTGATGCTTGCAGATTTTAAGGCTTTGTATTCTGAAGCAAGCAATATGAAATAGATTTGTTGATCTTAAAGAATAAGTCTTTCATAGACATGTGCTCTAGTTAAATCAGAGATATGGTATTAAAATTTCTGCTAGCTTTGTGCAGCATGGTACAGCATGGGAGTTTTTCAGACACTAATGGGAAGCTAGTGGCAAGCCCTGCAACCATTATCCCCAGCAGATAGAGATTTTTAAACACATCACTTCTTTTTCAGTCATTAGTGTCTTCTTAAAACAACATCATGCTTTGTTTTCTTGATCAAAGCCCCAGACTTAGGAGTTTGAAAATAAATTTCACTTTGGTGTTTTCCTTTCAAAACACATCAGTCTCATAAGCAGGTTAATCTTTGGTGATATATTATGATGGATTGCACTTACCCATGCAAATCGTCTAGGTAGACAGCTTGCCACTCACAAAAAGGGACTATTCTCCCACCCCACCAGCACCACGGGTGTGCTCACACCCGGGCAAAGGCGAGCTGGCCCCAAACTCTCACAGATGAGCGAGCTGCTTCTCCTGGATCCATCACCAGCAGACGCAGCTCGGACGGTGCTTCGGAGCTCGCTGGCGCTTTGCAGGCATCGGACGCCAGGGATAACTGCAATGCTTGCAAAGCACCTTGCCACATGCCCACGGAAACACCCAACAACTGCAAAGGCAAATTGTGGCCCTGAGAGACAATCCTGGCATCTCGCTGCATGCAGGTGGTCCATTTCCTGCCTTGGTAGCTGCCTTTGCAGCACCTTTCCACATAGATACCTATCCACCAGTTAACTAAAGCACTTCTTGTCGCTTCTAGGGCACAAACAATTAAGCCTAGACTTTGGAGGGAGGTTTGCATAGGATGGTGTTATCCCATGGCTGCTGCAGCAGCGCAAGAATTTCTCTTCAAACATATTACAGCTCTGGCTTAGTTTTGTGGGCTTTGGTTTTTGTTACTGTTATTTGTATTTTTAAAAAGGTGTAAAGGTTTAAGCTGCCCGCATATCCACATAATTTAAAAATTCATTGTTTCTTTTATTTCATATGTGCTTCCTCACTCCAACAATACACAAAAAGGACCATATTATGCAAATTAGGGCAGAGTTTGATATTCCAGAAAAAGGCAGAGGCCTTCAGCTAGAGAACGAAAAAAGCTATCAGTGAAATTACTAAACACCGCTGATCTCCTGTTAAATCCCTATGCAGTCATACTAGAACAAATACCCGATTAATTACATTCTTGTGTGCTGTGATCCAGAATACTTTATTTATCGCCTTAAACTGCATCTTCAGCTAGACATCTAATGAGCAGTAGCTTTCCCCAGTAATACAGATAATCTCTTTGCAGAGAATTAGTTCTTGGAAAGTAGATGTGCACCTTTCCTCAAATTCCATTTTATACTTTCAATTCCTGAGGGAATGTGGAGTGGATCATAAGGAAGGAGGGAAGAAGGAAAAACAGATTAAGGACGTTACAGTAATATTCTTTTGTTCAACATCTGCATGCTAGAGAGATTACACAATCTTCAGCAGATCAGCAAAAGAAGATTTGAAGCGACTAGTGCTAAACCTTCCGAGCAACGGCACGCTCCACCTTCCTCCTTACCGCCCACCCCAACCTCTCCAGATCCACAGCTAAGAAACATTCCAAATCCCACTCAACCATAAATATATTCTTTCCAACCTTCTTTTAAAAAGCACTAAAAATGCCACACACCCATCATCTCAGAGTAGGCACAGTGGCGGCAGCACAGAGCCTCGGAGAGATCCTCGGCTGGGACCCCCTCCACTCCCCCTGCAGGATCGCAGGTAAAACTCTAGGAGGAATTTAAGTGTGACAAAGCACAGCCAGCATGATTTTTTTTCCAACATCATAAAAACAGAACCGTTAATACAGAAGTACAAGTTTCCACACTTCTCATCAAGTTGTTAAGGCGATACATTAAGGAGAGGAAATGGCAAGAGAGACTACCAGGCTGCAGCTCTCTGCCCCAGTCCATCCAAAGCACAAAAAATGGCTCAGCTGGAAATCAATGGCTGTGCCCCAAGGCTTTGGTTTCCCAGCCAGGGAGACAGCATGCTTTACAGCACCCAAAACAGGAGGGCGATGGCTGGCACTGTGCAAGCATTGCAGGGTAACACTGACCAGTAAACATTTTCACGTCAAAACCAATTTTCTACCAGGCTTCTGAAGAAGCAGATCTGCTGGTCGCTGGAACACGAAGGACCGCTACAGCTCCCCCTTGACATCTCAGGCCCCGAGACGTGTTCATGCGCTGAGGGGTACACCAGTTAACACGGGACACCTCTTCATTGCTGGCCCCATGCAGCTCCTGCCAGACCCGGCCAGGCGGCAGGGTTGTGAAGCGTGGCAGCCCCCTAGGGTTGCCAATAGGACATTGTAGGGCTCAGGGATGACGGATGCTCTTTCTGCCTAGCTCGGGACAAGAGCCCCTCGCAGCAGGGACGGCAGCGATCCCGCACGGGATCTTTCCCCCACCATGTTCTCCCTCCCTCCTTTGCAGCCTGTGAACGCCGCAGCCCCAGCAGCAGGAGTGAAGATTTTGTGCAGAAACCTTCGTGGATCCAGCTGCGGTGGGATGAAACCCTGCATCACTGCAGCAGCTCAGGCCATAACGCATCAGCACAGTGACTCTACTTCCCTTAACGGAAACAAAGCCTCAAGCCTCCTAAATATCCAGCGAGGCTTGCCCTAAAGACATACAAGATTGACTTTACCACGTGCCTCTGAATCCATTGATTATATTTGGAAAGTATATTAATAAATGCTAACTACACCAAGAAGAAATTCCTGAAGATCCACCTCTGAAATAGCTCTTCCACCATTTTTTTGTGATTTTAATACTTGCTACCTAACACTTTGCATCCGATCAAAAAAACGTGCTGCTTTGACCTGCTGCATAGTAATGTGGTGTGAAGCAATGAGAGTCAATTTGCCGGGCATCGCTGAGACATAATGTGGTGGAATACGAGGTCTGTTTGCAAAGTGAATCAAAATGCCTCAGCTTTCTCTTTTGTGCTATCTGCAAATCGCTGAATAATGTGGTTCACTGACCAAGTGAATTATTTTCTAGGAGTTTGGCACATCTTTAATTACAAGATATGTAAAGATGAAATGGAAACATGCGGTGCCTATTTCTGTATGGCTGCTGAACTTTTCTTATGGAAAAGCACCTGTTTTTATTAAACTGTCTCTAAAAGGCAGAAAATGTACAAGGTAGAGGTTGACAATATATTTCTCAATGCATATAACTTAGCAGCTGAGCAAGCCTATAAGGTATAGATCATCCATGTATACATATTGTACCTACACACACAAAACTACAGATACATAAAAACACAAATCTGCAGAAAATAGATTTATTCCTATTATGAATGTGTTTAAATTTAGGCAGCATACCGACAATATCATAATGTTTCTTTTGCAACTGAGAAAGACTAAAAAAAATGTACATCAGGTCCTCTTTACCAAACATTTATGTGCCCTTTATGCTTCAAAAATCAGGAATTTGCATGCTGACAATGATTATGCAAATGCCCTGTTTTGAGAATCAGGTCCCAGAGGATTCCCCAGCTGAAAGCAATTCTCCTTTAAAGGTTTCATCATGGTCCAAATCAGTGGTTCTTAAGACACCATTTTTAATACTGCAATAAATACCCTGTAAGATGATTGCCATTTGCTTTCCTCTCAAGCTGTGAGCCTTCTTGCTTTGCAAGAGCAGCCCCAGTAAAGGTTTTCCTTTACCTGCTGTTTTTGCGTGGCTGTCGCAGATAACACGCGTGTTTTAAAACACTCTGGGTAAAGCCTTGTAGTCTGGACTCAACTGACCAAAATTCACAGCAGACCGTGCCTGGTGCATGCAGTGGGTGTAGATCACATCCTGCAGTCCCTTTTACCCATATTATTTCATAATCCTACAACCCTCAATAGTCGAGTTACCAGGCTCGGGCAGGCACACTGCAGGAACGCATGTCTAATAGAATTCTGGCCCCACCTTGGGCAGCCCAACTATTTTGATCATTGAAGTCAGGGCTGCCAGGTTTTACCTAAACTGAAGGTTCAAAGCACGCATGCCATTGCTGCTATTGAAGCGTGCCTTTAATTTGGTAACAATAAAGATTTTGAAGGAAGCAAAGTTTCACTGTACTTGTGATTGAGGTGCCATGCTTTGAAATGCCAAAACCTTATCACCAAGGCTTTATCCCTACCTAAATGCTTAGACCAGAGACAGATAGAGATTCAAAACACTGCTGAATTCAGCATAACTTTTGGCAACATACTCACATCTGCATTCTACGAAAGAAGTTTTATACAGAGAAGTTGATGAAATGGTTGTGGTTTTGTTCCTCATTCATAAGGCACCTAACATGAGGCACCTAACATGAAAGCGGGCCTCTAAAATTTACCCACGTTCAGCAGAAAGATCACGAGCAAGGGACATCAGAATGGCCTAACGAAACTGGAAGCCATGTGTGTGTTTTAAGCTAACTGATGAGTTACCAAACCCCTGTGCTCAGGCTGGCAGTACCTGGAAGGGGAGGCCAGCCCCAGGCTGAACGGGTCCCCCTCCCTGCCAGAAGCACCACACGCCCAGAGCAGCAGGACAGTGCGGTAACGACGCAGTCTCAGAGCATCTAGCTCCTGAGCAGAGCAGCCAGGCTCAGTGCACAGCCCACCATGCTCACCCCAGGACATGAACAAGAGGTCACCAGTTCCTCGTGGGCTTTGATTTCTCTTGGAAAGAAACCAAGGGGCAGAGAGGCAGGGAACCGCACCGTGTTCCCAGAGGTGCTGCAGTCAGGTTGGGCAGAGGACCAAGACTGCAGGCCTGAGCCGGCAGCCAGCGCCTCCCCCAGCCCAGGCACACGAGCACAGGGATGTGGTGCTATTTCAAGGAATCCTTTTATTCCAGCAGCTGCTACTACTGAGGTCTGAAACTGAGACCCAGTATGTGATCTCATGGATGAGTGCAAAGCTCACAAGCTCTCATGTCTTAACAGAGGAGAAGAAAGGCTCTGTTTAGTTGTGCCAGAATAAATGAAGTGCAAAGGTAGCTTGGATGCATCTTGAAGCTGTTTAGGGCTGGCAGTCAATTTGAATCACTCTGAAGGAAAGCTTAAGATTTCTTAGGCAAAGTACTACGCCTCAGTGACTTTAAACTCTTTTTGTGCTTCTGTGATCCCAGGCTGCTCTGTATTACAAGAAGGGGAACGGCTGCACGGTTCCTCTGTGTGTTTCCTGCACACTTCAGCTTAAGGACCCTGCCCCGAATGGCCACAGGGCTTTTCAACCTCTCTGCTTTTTCTAGAGCCTGGGCATGGTCTGCAAGCACTGGAGCTGGGGCTGAGGGGCTCACCCAAGGTATTTCATGGCAGGTTTTCATATGGGTCATCTGGAAATGTCATTCAAGCTGTGCTACTGCTGTGTTCAGACTGGGGGAAAAAAAGGTTAAAAAAAATCAACAGCATCTGCACAGGACAGTGACCAAGTGTTCACACTAATTAATCAATTAAAAACAATTTTTCAAAATTGTTGCAACATTTACCTGCCAGGAAACTGAAAGAAACTGTTTGGAGAACAATGCAAGTCTGCATTTTAAAATTCAGAGTTACAATAAACAACCAAGTCCCAGTAGAATACAACCTTGTAGCTCTTCATTTAGGAAATTTATATATACATATATATATATATGTGTGTGTGTGTGTATATATATATATATATATATATATATATAAATTCACCTACATGAAACCTCTGGGTTTGGGACCGACCAGCTCCACACTAAGCTCAATGTGACCGCTGCAAACCCCTTTGAATCAGTGTCAGCACACCTCAAAATAACCAACAATCTGTCCCTCTGCATCCTTCAGTCCACACACCCTTCAGGAATTTCTGGAGGAGGTGATGCAAAAGCAATTCCCCCAGAAGACCGCTACAAAACACTATGCCTCAGCTTCCAGGGCGAGCACTGATAACGATAAAGGCACGTCCTTCCCTCCTCAGAGACCAACGGAGGACAATTACTGGGTAAAATAAATTCCTTCATCGATAATGATCCATCAGACATGCTTCCTTCTTTCTTTCTTCCTGTAATTTATTTGTAAAATTAACGGCACCACATACGTTGCCTCCTAGAGAAATAATTGATCTCACTGCCCTGGATAAGAGCCGCTTTATTGGATGCTGGCAACGATTACAATTTCATGCATATTATTTCCATGTGCAGAAGGCTGACGCCAATTCACACATGCAGGCTTATGTGAGAAGTTCCAGTGGAAAAGAAAAAAAAAAGAATGAAAGAAGGAAAACAAACCAGAAAAGTTATCATACGATGTAAGACTTGTTGATTTCCTCGCCACCTTTTGTGCTAAAGAAAATAAACCATTTACTCAGTCAACACGTGCTACCAATAAGTTGGTCTAATTAATGGCAGACTGCTGCGAAACCGAGAAGTTTAGGGAAGAAGCACAAGTTGGCTTCTGATGGTTACAGTTCCTTGCAGGGAACAACCATGGCGGGCAGAGCTGCAAACCCTGCTGGTCTTCCAGAAGGAGGAAGAAGCAGGTAGCACTGGTTTCACTGCAGCTAATGCCAGGGCACAGAAGCAGCTATGGTAAGAGCTTTGTGTGAAGGCAGCATGACATCTTTGCTTCTTTGCAATGGGTTTTCTTCCCAGCACTGATGGCTAATATGAGTATTTGAAAAAAAAGTTAATCCAAACAATTATTTAGGAGGTTGAAAGCATAAACAGATAGTGTTATACTTAGTTGTTAATTATTCTGCCAATCAGCACTTCTATGTTGCTTAAGAACTGTACATTGGGCGACGATTCACAGTGAAAATGGCATCTGGTCCGATAACCTGCAAGTGACACAAATCAGCTACGTACAGGTAGGGTAATCCTGTCCTTATTAACTATGCAAAGCTCTTGCCAAAAAAAAGAAAAGCACAAGCAATTTAATTAAAATGGTTGTGTCCTATCATCCAGAATCTCAGGTTTATAAAGTAAAGATTAAAATCAAATTAATGGAGTCTTACGGCTGGTTTGCCTTCGCACAGTTTGTCAGCGCAGCTAACAGAGATCTCTCCCTGTACCAAAATGCGTTTTTCCCAGTTCCCACACCTAAACCTTCTGTACAGAAAATTATGTCATCGACATTGCATAAGCCCATGCTGCTGCAGACATTCACTGCGGTACCAAGATGTTGCAGGCATTTAAGAACTTGGCTGGCACAACTTTTTTTTAGGAAGGGAGAGATGCAAGAATATCAGAATAAAAGTCCATTAGCACAGATGAGTCACCATCAGAGCACCAAGCATTGACGATTCCCATTTCCTGTGGCTTTTGATGAAATTAAAGTATTAACTCCTCAGTTTTGCCTATCTCCTAAAATAGTAGTGCTAACAAAACTGGAACTGTCATTCTGGAGTGCAAGGAAGGAAAGTAATATTAAAACCGTAATATTAAAACCAGCTTTCTCCCCACAAGGTAATGCATACGCCTTCTTTCAGGGGAGGATTAACTTCTTCATGCTCAAAGAAAACTAGGGCAAGCAGAAATGCAAGCATCGAAATCTAAAAATTTTCTTAGTCCACAGAAAAGTAATTCCATACAGAAGCCGTGGGATGAGAAGTAGAACACCTCCAAAAGAAACTTGCACACGCCGGAGACACGGGCAGAAATATTTCTTTAGCACTGAAGTAGTGGCTTGAAACCCATAGCTACATCACATTGAAAAAATATATATGTTGTTATGGCTGAGTCAGGTATTATCTTGAAGGACACTAGATAGCTTTCCACACCCCACCCATAAATAGATGCTACCAGCCAGGGAACGCGTCCATCGCTGAGCTGAAGCATTTCAGGCATTTTAAGCCCGAAGTGGAAATACTGGTGAGCACATTTTTCCAGGGACTGGAGGAAAAGAAGGGATATGAAACAAGAGGAGACTTCCTTAAAACAGAATTTTCAGTGGAGGTGCAAAGACAAAGCTCTTAATATTCAAAGACTCAACTATGGATCAATACCACCGGAAAACCAACAACCAGATAATGAGTTTCAAACTATTCAAGGACCAGTGTCGGACTGCACGTCTCATCGGAATCAATACCCCATCCCCTAAAAGCCCGCTTCACACCGCCTGTACTTCCCCGCGGGCAGAGTGATGCAGGGTAAAGCGTGGCTCTGGCCCCAGACAGAAGGACCGGTTGTGATTAACCTGGAGCTTTATGCAACTCAAGACTGAGTTTTGTCACAAAGGAAAACAGTGTTCTGGTTTTAATATCTGTCTAATTTCTAGTTTAATAGTTTTCCCCTTGAAATAACTTTTCAGTAGATTCCTGGAGCAGGTGTTATCTTTCCTCCATAAACCTTGAGATAATGTAACTATAATGATTTTCCAAATAAAAAGTGAAAGGCTATCAGGACAAATATCTCCATTTTTATTCCATTGAGATATTATTATGGTGATGGTAATAATTCCACAGAGGAATTACTTAGAATACACACTCAGCTCTGACCTGACCCAGCTATAACTCAGATGATACCTTTCCTAAGTTGGAAGAATTTATTTTCATTTTCAACTGAGCTCATCTAATCAAAATGCTTCATTGTGACAAAGAGTTCATTGTTCCTGTGCAAATTGCAGTTACCACTAAAGCCCTGCTATTAAGAACCAGACACCGCTACAGCAAATCCAGCCACGCGGAGCTCGGGTTGGGAAGAGAATTTTCAGATGAACACAATAAATAACACATGATATTTTGTTACCAACAACATATACATTTAACATCCCCTTTGGGTAATTGCCTATGTTAATTGAACGCTGATATAGCTGTGGACAGAGAACTTAAGAGCAGAACAGCCTCTGATCCTGAATTCTGCCTGTTGTAGACTGTTATGGTCCCAATAGTGAAGGGACACAAGGCAAGGCTGGCAAAGAGCAGAAACGTGTTTTTTGGTGCCATTTTTCAGGGATACTAGGTTTTTCTCAATGTTAGGACTTCAGACTTAAAAACAAACAGCAACAACAAAAACTGAAGCTTTGTCCGTATCCTGCAATAACACAGATAGATTTAACAAGACATTACCCTTCCTATAAGCACCATCTTATTTAGGTTGTTACCACCAGGTACTCAAGAAGCAAGGACTCAGTTCTAGGCATTGCCTTGCTGTGTCAGTTGGGCTGAGGCAGTTCGTACTACTGGGCAACAGCAGTCTGCCTGCACAGGACAACGCATTGTCCTCCAGGAAATACTGTTCAGTAACTCAGCAGCCACCAGCCAAGATAGTCCTAGGAGAGGAAAACCTGTTAGGATCTTATGCAGGAATCTGGACACAGCAAGAGAAATTCCAGCAACACCTCAGACTAGGAAAAGAACAGCTATTTAGGAGGGGAGAAAAAAAATAAAAATAAAAAATAAAAAAGAAGTATATACATTCTTATTTCTTTTTCTGCTATTGACTAGTCCTCAGATATATTGATAGATGACATATAGAAGCCTTGACTGATGCGAACTGGCCTATTTTGCTGCATCCAAGCAAACACAATGACAGTTGACTCTGTAACACAGCATATATACAGTCACTTACAGACATACACAGCAAGAGGTAAAACTAATATACAAGTTATTTTTCTCTGCTCAGTGTGTCTGAGACACTTTTTTATACTACGGAAATGTATGCTTACATTTTTGCAGCACTTAAGTCATGATTTGGGCCAAACAGTTCACAAAACAACACAACCATAGCTTTTAATAAATGGTATCATGCAATTATGCATTTAGAACTTGATTTCTTTTCTCTCCTTCAGAAGGCAAGGATGTTAACAGCAAAACTCAAAACAATAATCAATAATTTCAGGGGGAAAAAAAAGGTGAAGTGTCTCAAACTGCAAAACAAGTTAGCAGCATGGGACTCACTTTACGCGTTCTCTGCTTACTCAATTTTTGGTCTGTAACTGCTGACTGGGTAGGTCAGAGCTGCCTTGCCCTCAGTGCAGAGGAAACAGGAACGTTACTGGACTGTGAGTGCTCTGACAAGGGTACTCACTCCTCCTTCAGATTTGGTCAGTGCACGGGGATTCATTTAGACAGTAAGAATCAAGTTTTAAGTCTTGGTATAAGTCCTCATCACACCCCACCCAAAGTCCTGTGCTAAATGTGGTGTGGGAATAGTTTTCAGCTTTGCACAGCTTTTCATAGACTTTTTTTTTTTAAAAAAAAAAAAAACAACTCCTTCTTAGACCTCCCTTACTACAAGAAAGTCAGTGAGAAATGTTCATCCCCTGGCACATTGGCCTGCAGAACAGCTAGTGCTGGCCACTGGCACCACAGCCCCACTGCCTCCAGCTGCCAACAGCCGCAGCTTCCTCCTTGTGGTGTCACTGCTCAGCCCGCCGCCAACATGTTACAAAGGACTTGGAGACAAGCTACATCGGAGCCTTGAGTAACGGCGATCAGATTCGCCATGATTTATGTCCTTGTAATTGCTGCCTATTAAATGGATGCTCTGATGAACCTGCTGGAGTCCAAAGCTCCCAGTGCCGCCACCTCTGCTCCTGCCAGATGGGATTTTTCACTCAGCTGCCACCTGCTGCTCTGAGCTCTGCCACTGTGCCAGCACCAGTACGTGGGCCCCGCTCCTGGGTGCTGATCACAGGAGTACAAAATACTCTCCAGCCCCAAATCGAGCTCATTTTCTACCCTCTGCTCCAGCAGATACGCTTCTAAATGAATACTGCTGTGCTTGCTGATCGTTTTATGGTTTGTTTACTTCTCGAGTATGTAATATTGTTGGGGTAATGTTGTTTTTAATTAGTTGGAAGAACTATTGTTTCAGAAGGCTGAATGCATTTGCTAGCAAGGGGTCTTTATAAATACAGTGAATGTTATTGGTTATGCCTCCACAGATGGGTACTGACAGCTGCCAGCACGCTCTGCCCACGCTCAGAGCCGGGTGGGACCCACGCCAGCTCCAGCTCAGAAGCCGCAGTAGTTGCACTAGCACAGTGTTGGGCCCGAAAGCCTCTTGGAAGAGTCTAATCTAAAAAAAGGAAGTGTTTCATTTCTTCAAAGAAGTCTCATTTGGTACAAGTTATCCCATCAACATGCCCCAAGTTTTCATCATTTCAACCATACAGAATGGCAGAGCCCAGAAAATAACCATAAAATACACAACCAAGTCAGCAAAAAGTTAACCTACAGATGAAGAGATGCCGTAAGCAGAGCCGAAAAGGGCGATGGCATATAAGCAACATATGACAATGTGAACAGGACAGCTGGGCTCCTTCCCTGCCAGCAAAGAGCGACAGCTCTGAGAGCACATCTCTGGCCAGGAGAGCCCTTGGTAGGTAAGAGCTTCCTGCAGGTCATGGGGCTGGCAGGGGAGCACGAGGCCCCCCTGAGAGCACCACGGGCTGCACAGGTCCTCCGGGAGCACTGCACTGCCCCCATCCTTCTCGCAGCAGAGGAAGGAAAGGTGATGCAATGGATATTTCCTTCCTCTTGGGTCCGTGCTGCAGGTTTGCCTATAAATACTACTTTGCCCTGGCTCTTGGAGCAGTTGATGTGAATCTCAGTGCCTGGTCTAGCTTGCAACGAGAAACGAAGCAGCAGGAGCCTGAAGCACACGTGTTTTCTTCAGCTCTGAGAATTGTAACCTCTACTTGTTTTGCTCTGGTGTGTTTTATATATACAGAAGTGTAGATTATTATGAATAAATACAGAACAGGATAAACTATCCCATGCATGTGTCTACTCTGTTCTCTCTCAGTAAGGAAATAACCCACTGCTGGAGTCCAGACCTTCTTGGCAGCTTGGGAGCCATGATAATGCAAATTCTATCTAAAGGCAAACATCTGGTATCCTCATTATACAGGGCTTACACTTTTCTACAAAGAACAGGGAGGCAGAAACACGTCTCCATATGGGAAAGGAACTATGACTGAGCGACAGCTCGCTCTTCGCAGGTCACAGCACAGAAACTCCAGGCCAGGACTAATTCTACACGAACATGTGTTCGCTCACTGAAAGAGAGAGCAGAGGGATCACCAGAAGAGGCTCTTGACTTGGGAGAAGAAAGCAGGTGGAAACCCATCCTTGGAAACAGTGTTACACAGAATAAAGTAGACATCAACAGGATTAATGTGATACATTCAGGTCTCCAGTTCCCCCAGGTCATTTTCTGTGCAAGTATAAATTACAAGGACACCTTATATTTCTCAAGAAATTAGTATCATAAGCATCCGGTTCACAGCATTGACGTAACTCTTGCTGCCCAGGAAACATTATGTTACTGTCAGTGTTGCCTGGAACATGTTTTTCCCCCTTTCTCTCTGCTAGAATGCTAGTAATGTTATTAAATTCTCAGCATAGTATTTCCCCCAATCAGAAAGATAAGCGGAGGTAACACAAAAGCGAGTTTCATGAACACATTCTTTAAGAAAAGCAGTATCCTACAAATCCCACAACAAGCACTTATTGGCACTTCCACTAATGTAAATAAAATCTATTGGGTTCTCAGAAAAACAATCACTTCAGTCTTGTTATCAGAGGACAGAATCTGGGTCAACAGATGCATTTTGGATATATACCAATTCTTAAATGCTTTAGTATTCTGATCTGTGGATACAAAAAGCAATTTCCTACATCAGCAGTACCCTTTGCACAATGGGCAATTTCATCCTACCACCTACACTGTTGTAATCATTAAATGTTATAAAACATCTCCGATAAAGAAAAAAATTCTGATATATGACTATAATGTAAAATCAGTGCTTTGGATTATGGTGTGATACTAGTTCAGTTATTTGTATGTGTTTCAACTAAAAACATCCTACTGGATTTCAACTATCACAAGATTAATCTCACTAATACTTTATATATACAGATGGTCAGACAAGAAAAATTAGACAAATATGAAAAATTAATATATTCTTCTTGTATAATATAAAATATGATTTGTCTCCTAGAAGATTATAGCTGGAGCTCCTAGTACCAAGAATAACCAGAGCGACTGGTGCAGGCCCTCTGCTTTGTGGGAAGTCTCCTGTTCTGTCCTATCTTGAAAGTTATTGTAAGACACCAGAGATCTACAGAGCACAAACCACATAAACACAAAATAAGACACAAAGCACGGAGCCTGCTTTTGCCTTGAGATATCTTAGTAACTACTCAGAGTTGTTTACAGCTGGAGACTTATATTCACCCAGCAAGTCCCAAAGACGGCAGCAGGACAGTTCCATGAATTACACATTTCAGTGCTGTTGCCTGATGTCTGAAAACACCGTGTCAAAGTCCCCTGGTCACTGAATTCAATTAACATCCCACATCCAGTAATACTCACACTGCCGAACAGTGTCATCACCGAGCAAAGGCAGAGGACCTACATTTGGGTTCAACATGGACCACCTACCATCACGGCTCACAAATTGATTTACATGTTTGAAATCACAGGGAGGTCTCTACAGAAACAGGTGCCTAAGAGATGTACATTCTGAAGTTGATCAAATGCAAGACTGATTTTCACAACCTGTGGAAAAGTAGTTGATCCGTTAGGAAAAAAAGAGCACGGCCAGAGCAAACATTTCTGGCAGCACGAGGATCAAAGAGGTCTCTGATAGCCAGAAAAAACAAAGGATGCTGACATCAAAATATTGGCAGCTTTCGTTGTTGCTTTTCCTTCCAAATGGGCAAAGAAGCAGACTAGCTTTCCCATCCAAGCTCAATTCTCCAGTGAGCAGCATTCTGTAGCAGTAATTATAATCTTGTATTTGTGTGCACACTAACTAATTTCCTGGGCAAGTTACATTTCAGCTTGAACATGTTGGCATGTAGAGACCAAGCTCATAACAAAAATAGCTGCTGAGTTCAGCAACCTGCAGCTTTTTGTGGTTGACCTTGCAGCTCTGCACGACAGCGGCTCTGGGCCACTCGGTTATTTCAAAGAAGGAAGTGTGGCTCTGCAAGTCTCACGGGGACTGATGAGACCCAAAAGATAAGTAGTTTCCTGGCTCAGTTTTTTTAGTTTGTTTTAACTTGGTTGTTCTCATTTTAAAAGTATTCTGGTCCTCTAAATATTCAGCATTCCGTCCCTGATTGGTGGAGCTAATCTCACTTGCACAGTTTAATGTACTGCTTGGACTTGTACTTAGTTTGTGCAGTTGGTCTTATTTGAACTCTTCCATACTGCACTCCAGCCCCAGCAAGCAACTATCAGCACAATTAATCACACTTCAGTTTGACTTCAACCCCCCAAATGACTCCAGAAATAAAATTGCATATATTGACTAAGAACAATGAATAAATGCTAAGCGGTTTCAAGCCAGTCTGATGCCGCAAGTCTGCTTATCTGCTCGACTGTGATTCTGGCTATTAGCGTGCCCAGCTGGCTGTAAATGTGCAATAGGAATGTTCGAAATGAACATATAGGCTTTGGTATGGCTCCTTTCCATTTGCATTTGAGGAGGAAGAAAGTTAAAGAGAACAGCTTGAACTTTCCACTAGCAGTCTGACTGCAGCAGGAGCAATTTGCTGCTGGTCCACTGCAGGCGTGAGCAAAAGTGGACCAAGAGCAAAACTGAAAGCCTCCTCTTCTCCCCTCCTTGGAAAAGGGGTCAAACAGGAACAAGCCTTGGGGTCCCCACACTCTTGCACTCATTTACTCATTCTCACCCCTCTTTTGCTGAATCATTAAAAAAAACTTCAGAATAACATTAAAGACTTTCCAGTTCTGCTGGTGGCTAGAGAATCCACATCCCCAGCCATAAATACAGACATCAGTCATTCCCACAAAACACTCACACCATGGTATGCTCATGCTCACAAAACTCCTTGCCTAGAATGGCCACACCAGAAACAGCGCAAGGAAACTGAAAAGGGAGAGGAGCAGCATCTTCTCTGCTTTTTACAAAAATGGTTATTAGAAACCACTGCTGCCCCCAGCCCCAGACCTGCTGGCACTAGATTAATTGTGGACATCCCACACAGCACACGCAGAGGGCTAACCTCATTGGAAAATAACCGATCTGCATGTTCTCTTGGAGGATTACCGTTACGAGAGCCCCAATTTGGGCTGCTGTTTATCCAGCGCGCTCTCTGCCTCCCGAAGAGAGGCTTCCTGGCTAGCAGGGCCGCAGAAAGGCGTCTTTCCTTTGTCCGAGCTCACAATGTTTCATTTGTGTAATGCTGAATCCCAACTTAATTAAACAGCTCCAGAGACCAGGCAAATCTCAATATACACGCGCAAGTGGTCGAAGAGCCCCATTTACATGTGTGTCACAGCTCGCCGGGTATCGCTCCAAAAAGCATCTGCCCCGACAGTCTCCTCTGATTCTTACAGACAAGCTACACTTTGCATTTTTGAATTTCACTAAGATCACACAGCTGCCAACACACTGCCAAGGCCTAAAGACCAAATAAATGTTTGGCTCCCCTCCAACCATCCTTGCCGTGGTATTATTACTGACAATAGAGCCAGTGCAGCAAAAGCAATGAGATGGCAAATTTACACATGTGCCATGGTTTTATACGTTGTCTACATTTGCTGCTACAAGACTCTAAGCAGAGCACTGGTGAGCATCTTCTGGGTGCAAAACGTGACCTATTTCAGGGCTTTATGAAAGCTGTATAATGTTACTAGCATTTAAAAAAAACCTGCAGATGGGCAAAATGATCTAAGAAAAACAATTCAAAGGTGTTTTGTTTATTTTCCCACGTGGGTATTAGATCAGAACTCTGTGTTCTTGGGGCTACATTTTGCACTTTTTGAAGAAATAGTACAACACCAATAAAAACCAGAGACCTGACAGTTGGCTTCTCCCTTGGCATGTGCATCTCCACTTTAACGCACTCCCTGGGCTTCACGACGGCAGTGGCATGCCTACATCCAGGGGCAGGGCCCACATTTGACCCCCGCAGGGGAGCCCTGCTGTGTTTTCCAGCCACCCTCTCACCAACAGCCAACTCTATCTGCAGCTAGGAAGCCCTTCCCATGAGACAGCAATACAACTTTTTGATCTGTATCAGATGATTAGGATATCACGTGAAGACAATTTCTCCTTTAGCACCTATCCTATTTGGTGCATTTCCACTGCACAGAGCTATCTGCAGAAAGCAAACAACACAAAATGAAGCCAGAGCTCGGAAGGAACTCACGTTACCTGCAACGGAGCCTAGGCCTGGGCTTGAAAAGCGTGTGGGGCGAGAGCCTGAGCGCTCGCAGGACCCCAGAGCTAGGGGAATGTCAAGTGTCCAGCCTTCTCCTTCCTTCCTCAGCTCTCCTCCTGACCTTCAGATTCCCCACTGATTTAAATTAAGCTTGCCCAAGGCTTGCAAGCTTGTAAGGACCTCAAAAAGAGAGAAAAAAACAGGAATGGTGTTCTTGCTCACAGGGCAGCATTACCCCACACTCTAGGTTGACTTGACTGCATTTTGAGAGAAGCAGCCCTTGGAAAGAAAGGCAAAGAGAACAAAAACAGACTTGGGTGTTGTTAGAAATGTTTGCTTCTGACACCTCATTATCCCTAAAAATTTTCAAGCTTGGGATCCCCCCCTCCAGCTTCTTTTAATGTACTCCTCCTCCTTCAAAGTTTGCAGTATCTGTGTAATTTTTCAGTTGGGGATTAGAGGGGATTAAGCCCTTGCTATCCTGTCCCTCCCAGAAGCAGTGCCTTCACATGCATGTTTCCTGCACGTTTCCAGTGCCAATGCTCACACTCTTCACAACAGAGGTGAATAGCAGCTTATGTTATACGCTATAAGATAAAGTCAGGACCTGCCCAACCGGATATTTAGCTACTCTTTGGTCTGTTCTTCATGTCCTTAACCTTCTTTGTGCTGTTTTACTTAACAGTTGTTTCACGAAGTAGTTGCCTTCCTATATGTGCCCGTCACCTCAGATATGAGAGCAATTTACCTGCAATACCAGACTCCACCTAGAGCAAGGTCTCCCCGGCCACCCCACACCTACAACAGAAGAAAACTTCCCCACTCCCCTTCTAGGTCTGTGGATGCACCAAGGCTACTTGCTGCGGTTTGATTCAGATCATTCTCCCTCTCGCATGCACATTTCCAAAGAATAACACCAATCAAACACGATTTTGTTTTGCCTCTGTATTTCCTCTATTAAATTTGTGGTACTCTGATTCCGTTCTCAAGCAATACAGAAATAAACAGCACAGAGAATTTACAGGGTCAGATTCAGCTTCACTCCTATCGGGCCACACTTCCAGCTAAGCAAGCAGCTCTGCTCGATATGTTCCCACTAACTCCAGCCAGCCAAAACAACTAACAGTATTAGTGACAAGGCAGTCAAAACATCTAATCCAAGCCCACCAGAGCTGCTGGAGCTTACGTGGAAGCCTCTCCTGCTATTCCTACATTGCTCTGGTTAGCCATGATGTCTGGATGAAATCTGATGTATCCTTATCTGCAGACATACCCACATTCTCCATTTCCCTGAGGTTATTTCGTATTTCATATCCACCATATTCTTACTCAGTAGGAGCTTATTAATTAGGTGCGATTGGTCAAATAAAATTGCCTTTGCTTATTATTGCCTCTCCTGGGCAGATAAGTATATATTGTTCCTGGACAGCTCAGGTCTGCTTCACATGGAAGCCTGCACCAGCAAATTAAACAAATGGTTACTGAAAATTACCATAAATATAAAAACGGCCAAAATGAATGCCTTAATACATCCACATATTCATGAAAATATTTGTATTCACTCACTCTTCTATAGTAGAAACAGTGCTAATATGACTGGAGAAGACTACTTTCCTGAAAAACAAAAACTTACGGTCAGGAACAGTATTCGCAGGAATTGATGATAATGCACCTCTTTCAAGTTTCTCTATAAATTAACCTAAATATTAATTCAAGAACTTGATGTTTTTAATAGTGCAGGAAAAAAATACTAGTTTAGATCATAAGTGATGGGAGGAAAAAAGTTGCTCTGGTTATGTTGCCCAGACTTGAATTCCTTTATCATTTGAGATCCTTATTAAGTCACTTGCATGGTATAGATTACAGTTCAATCCTAAAATTCCTCTACATTTATGTTTCTTATGTTTTTTACTTTGATATCCTGCCTGTTTTAATGAAGAACAGGATGTGCAATAGCTTGTTACTTACGGCAGTACTTTGACGAGGAACCTGGATCTTAATAAAAAACAGGAAATAAAATCCTTCATATTAAATCAATTCTTTAAAAAATAAGCATGTGAATGTCATATTTAAGATTAAAGGTATTTCTCTTTCCAGGAAAGGATCATAATAAGGTGGGCATGTGGCTATTTCAGAAACTGCACACATTTGGTAAAGAGCTTATAGAAAACAGTGTCAAATCCCATATTGAACCCAGCTGCTGGTACTTACTTTTTGATGTAAGGCTTACTTCCTGCAGATATACATCAAATTAAATTCTTTACTAAGCTCACAATGGTGTTTTCCCTTTAAGCAGAAAGGCAATACTTACCTGAATGAAATATTATCTCTCTTTAATGGGTTTCTACAGTGAAGCCACATTTTACATTTTAAAAGGTGCAGTGACAGTAGGAATGAAGAGGGAAACTTGCTGTCTATTAAACCAGTTTATTTTCTCAAAAATAGCTTTAACAAAGCAAATTGGGGTTCATTACACCAATGATATATCAGTGACCTAAGAAGAATTTTGATAGGACTGTTCCTGCAATGTACCTTGGCCAACAACACATAGTTAGGAACACTGAAGATTTTAAGATGCTTTTCTAAACAGAAGTGTGGAATACTGTAATAGCAGATGCACCTCCAAAAATAAGGGTAATGGATAATAATATTGAGGCAAAGAAGCAGAGACTTATATAGTGACATTTTTCCAAGCTTTGTTTTGAGCACTAGAAACATTCAACTTTTTGATCACAAGAAATAACTCCTACTAGATATGAAACAGCAAGATTTAGCTTCTAATTTTGATTCGGTAACATCTGCAAATGTCTGTTTGGAGTGATAATACAGTGTCTCCTATCAAGAAAACAAATGAGCAAGGCATAACGGAGCAGAGTCAACAAAGAGATGCAATATGTTATATATTAGGCTCCCTTACATTCTGTCAGCCTCCTTTGCCTGTTGGATATATTTATCGGATCCAGGATTCTAAGATGTCAGAAAGTTATAAGGTTGTTCAAGAGCAAGTTAAAATACAAAGCAGTGCTCCTTGATCTCTGCTTTATTCAATGCACACACTTCCTGTGGTCCTTAATTTAGGTGATAGTCCATTTAAGGCTCCAGATATTCAGCTAAAATCATCTACCAGTGATGTGGGAGGAAACATGAAAGCAGTACAACAAGGGGTAACAATGAGCTCAACCAGTCTAAGAAATTTTCCAAAATTTACAGCACAGCCTTACAGGGTGCAGAAGGCACTGGACAGAGGTCCCAGTAACTCCATTTTACAATAACGCTTGCCTGAACCTTTTGCAGATGTGGTAATTCAAAAAGAAGATGGCTGGCTGGCGCTATGAGCCTTCAACGCTGCTGTGTAACTATTAGAAGGGGAAAAAAAAAACCAGTGAGAAGTGCAGTGCTTCCACCAAGAGTCTCCCACATGCCGAAAGATTTTAAGAGTTTCAAGGCATGTTCTTTTTTAAAGTAGAGTTGATCTATAAAAAGCAAAATAAAGTCCTTTGGGAGATTTCTGCCTAGCAGTTGCTGGTCATTTCTGTTCCTAACAGCCAAGTCTGGATGCAACACTGATAAGTGGGCTCTTCCTAAATTGGAACCTAGCTTGGAAACTCTCACAAATACCATTTTGGGGTTCCAAATTCAGCATTTTGGAACAAAATAACCTCATTGTAAAAGTGCTTGTTTCTGACACTAAGTATTCATATCTGGACATTATAGCAACCCATATGAACTCTACGTATCACAGAGCATTTGCTCAAGAGCCATGTTTTCATGCTATTAATTCGGTCCTTTGGATAGCAAATGAATTGCCAAGCATTGAAATCATCCTGAAAACGCTGGGGCAAGCTCCAGTTCAAGGGCAGCTGCCGGGAGCATGCAGCATCTGATGAACCCCACAGGAGCTGGCCTGGTTTCATGCCCAACTCCAACTCCCTGCTCCTAGCCCAGCATCTTTTGATTAACTCATTTCACAGGTAACCTCCCTGAAGCATTCAGGCCAACCTCCGTTAAAACAGCAGCCAATGACTTCTAAGTGAAGATATCACTCAGAGTTGCTCAAGAGCTGTTCATTTTCAGCACTGACAAAAAGCCTGTAAGATCAGACCAAAACACGAAAGAGCATTCTGCAAAGCTCTTGCTGCTGATATCACTGAAAAGCCAGAGCAGAACAAGACATTGTAACGGTAACAACCAGCAATGATTTGCTCCAAAGAGGTTTTGCCAGACAAACTGGATGGATGAAACTGAAATCCTCAATAAAATATATTACTAAGATTCTCCTATCTCACACCCAAGGTATCGACACACTATTTGAATCCCAGAGTTTGACTTGAACTCTCCGGATCTCAAACAAATGCAACCCTCCCAGCAGCTTTGAGGATGGACCCAAACCTGCTCTCCTTTGGAGACTGCCACAATTACAGGGACAGCCCTCGCCCAAGCCACTTGTGGGAGTACAAAGGGCAGCCAAGGCTTTTCTCATTACTTTCTTAACATCACCATTTCAAGAGCTAACTTTTCCATAGTGCTGGCTTCCAGATGCAGCAGAGATGAATGCCAGCTTGGTATAAGTCTGCATACAGAGCCAGGTGGATTTACAAGGGCCTGGGGGCTTTCTGTGGATGAGCAGCTCTTAGTGTAAGCCAGCATCTCTCCCTCCTTCCCCTGCACAAACGGCTTTGCCCAGACTGCTGTATGCAGTTGCATTTCTCTACAATACACAGCTGGGGAGAAGGCTGAGATCTGGCACAACCAAACACTGGCTTTGCTGCACAATTTTCTTGGGTTAGTTTGATTGGTAAAGCAGGCTTCTTCCGGCCCTACAGGCGTTTGGCTGCTTTGCCTTGAGGATTTCCGATAAGACTTCTCCAGCCACTACTTATCTGCTGCAGACAGCCATTTTTCACCCTCACAGCTACTTTCTCTTGTCTGCTTTCTTTCAACAGACCGACCGTCACGGCTTCTACAATGCCAAAGATGCTACAGCATCTATTTATTTATGCTTTTTACTGTATATGTGTATACATACACATATATGAAATACTGTTAAAACAGCAGCCAATGCCTTCTCAAGGTGGTGCACATCTGGTTCCCCAACTTCAGCCTAACTTGTAGCATTTTCTTCCAAGCAAGACCCACTCGCTTGAGCTAATCTCATTTCATGTCTTCCAGACAGGATGCTTGCCATGCACATGCCTGGGCAGAGGCAAAACTTAAAGCTTCTTGTTGCTTGCAGGAGTGTAGGCAAAACCCTAAGCCGGAGCCCCACAGGGCAGTATTAGGCACCATTTCATAGGAGAAGTGTGATTAATGCAACAGTGCCAAGAAAAAAAACCCTGGGGAGGATCTGTTGTGAAATGCACCCAAAAAAAAAAAAAAAAAAAGGAAAAAGCATAATCTAGAAGAGGATGGGGGTGAAAGAGAGAACAAAAGTAGGACTCCCTGCTAAGCCACTGACACTTCAAAACAGTGGAGGAGATTTAGATTTTTTTTTTTTTTTACAAACTTGACTTGACCAAAGCCGGTATCAACCACGTCTGGCAAATCTTACTCCTGTTGCAGTTTAGGATCACCAATTCAGATGTGTGCTTGCACCTTTTGTGCCTAAGAACACTTTCTAAGCAAGAGAGGCTTTGAGCGTATTGTAGAAGCCCTCAGTCCTGATTTCAGCCATGCTGTAGAACAGAATTTCACCCAGACACGGTATTCACAGGGCAGAAGACAGGAGGACCTGGTGGAGCACGGGGTGCGGGGCCACGAGCTCCACGGCTGCTGTCCCAGCCCTGTCCCAGCTGCATCCACCCACACAGCAGGGCCTGGGTGTGGGGCGCCAGATGTGAGGCTGTTCAGCTCCGGAGTGGAACCGCGTGTGAAGCTGCTTCTGCATCACAGGGGTTTGCAGAAATGTTTTTCTTCGGTTCCAATGCATTCAATATGGGCTTGACATCCTGACATTTCACGCCAAAATGAATCTAGGCATCGGAAGCAGAGCCTTGCGGGGAAGAGCTCAGCCCAGAGTCACGCAACGCAGGGACAGTCATGTAACTCGCAGATGTTAAACGTTAACGTCTTCTTTTAGATATCAAAGCATTCAGAACAGGTAACAGCAGTCTGCACATGATGCTAAGGCAGCTCTGAAAACCATTCGACAAGCTTCAGCAGACTAGGAGCCCCAGGAAAAATACTGACCAAATGCCCTCGATGCTACCATTGAACTGCCCAACAACCACTGCAGGAACTGAAAATAAGATGGGGCGCTTGAAGATCATTTCATAACGAGCGAGTATGTGTGTATGAAACAAAACCACTGCTACCAAGGCAAAGCCTTCAAAAAAAGAGGTTCAGTTCCTCTCAGCAGACCACTGCAAAGCCAGCCCAAGGACTTCTACCCACCATGTCCTGTGAATACTTCTGGACACCTCCCGTCTCCCAGCACCAGGCTGGGCTGGGGAGCCTGCTGCTGGGGCAGCACTCGCAGCAACAGCGGCTGAGGTTGGGCCAGATCTACCCCACTCCTCCTCTCCTCCCCGCAAGGCCATCTAAAACTACAACAGCAAGAATCAGTCCCCATCCTTACTGAGGAAGTAAAAAGGAAGACATGAAGGCCTCCATAAAACAGTGATCAACAACAACAAAAAAATGTAGCTCAGAAACCGAATGTTTTTCCTTGAAATATTTCATTTCAATACCATATTATTAATTTGAATGTCTAACCCCAAAGTTATTGCAAACCCATAAGAGTTTTCCAACATCAGCTGTTTTGAAGCAAAGCTAAACTTATGCAAAACTTTATTCTACCTCCTTTAGAAATAGGAAATTCATTAAGCAAAGCCCTAAAGACTTCTGGTTTGGGTCCTATTATCTTTTTCAGGAAAACACATCCCATGAAATTATTTCCAGCCAATGCTAATTATGCTACAGCTTGTTCCACAATAACACAACTACTCCCGTATCCATCCCAGAAGCCAGCTGTTATGTGGGAAAGAACAGAAGATAAAGAGAATTTTTACCTCCTTTACTAAAAAGTAAAGCGACCACAAAATTAGATCAATAAGTGATTTTAAAGAAAAAAGTATTTCTACCTGTGCTACTGCATCAGCACATACCTCTTCACGTGCCTTGCAGCTGCAAGACCAACTTCCAAGCCATTGACTGACTTATTTTACTTTTTCCTCAGAAACTAGTAGGGTGAAGCACATTGCTTCAGTTTGCTAAACTGGCGCTCTCTGTACCACGACCAATACCTGTTCTCAAAACAAAGGCCATCTTCTCAGAGCCTATTTTTTCCTCTTCCTGCTTGAGGCCAGGTATGCCAGAGTGTACCTGCTTCTCATCAAAAGATCTTTTCAGCTGAGGCAGGAACGTGAAATGAGCCTGACTAATTTTCTCTGTTAATACCAGGTTCTGATTGTAAAATTTGGCAAAGATGGAAGCAGTATTAATATGAAGAGCTTGTTCCTTTTCTGAGAAATCTTTGACATATATACACATTTCCTTAAAAATTATCCTTCAAAGGAAAGTGGTAAAAAGAATAGTGCACAGTGTGTGGAGAACTAGAATAGAAGAGTAGCACACTGGCTTAAATTTGCTCTTTGCTATTCTTGAAAAGGAATAAATCCATTATATGGAGCAGTTTCAAATGCAAACACAGACTTGTTACCCAGACTGGCGCTGAGATATTCTATATTGCAGTAACAGAAATACTTTACATTGCTTGTTATCACAGTAACATGCAGAATACTTGAGCTTTTTTCAATCTGAATTCAAGAGAGAAACTTACACAAATCCTAAACCAATGACTTTTTTTTAAACTAAAAAACAAATTGAACATTCAATGCTAACTTTTCTCAGAAAGAAACAGACATTACAGTTAAAAGAACACAACAGAGTTACAAAAAGTATAGTACTTGCTTTATTTGAAAAGTATTTGATGATCCCTAGATGAAAGGTACTATTTTATATTATGACAAATCATAACAAGGAACAATGGTTTTAGAACCTCATTAAATGTAAATGAGGCCTAACCTTTGATAGGAAAAAAAAAAAAAAAAAAAGATTTTCCTAGCCTGTAGTTTCCTCACAATTTCTATTTTCACATGCTAATATAAGTGAAAACCGTAAACTGTATTTCAGCATGTTTGCTAGTACTAGTAACGTAGGTGATTGCACTTAATTCCTTCTTATCTGTCTACATTACCACAACAGTGAATTATCATGTTGCATCAGGAAGCCCAGCTATCATCGTAAGTAGGCAGATGTAATAAAAATGTTTTTCTACCATTCTGTCATACAAAATCCCATTCAAAGGGCAAACGTGTTTAGCATACTGCTGGATGCTGCCAGTTGGTGTCCCAGAACTCATTGTTCCCATAATCAACATTTTGTGGAAAACAATATTTGAATTTGTGTTTGTCTATTTGAATTTCCACAGGTTTGTGGCAAACGAGGGGAGGTATGGTGTCTGTATACAGCGGAGTCAGCGAGATGGGTTGGTATGGCTGTGCTTCTGGTAGCCTGTTCCAGGATTTGGGTGCACTTGGCCACTAGATGGTGCAATGAAATAAAAATAAGGGACTGAAACTTCAGTGCTTATAATTTGATAGCATGGAAAAGCCTGTTCCAAGTATTGTAGTACTCATTGTAGTTGATGAACATAATAAACATCATGTAATTATGAATTTCCATACTGTAATTGCTGAGTTACTTTGAAAACCCTGTAGTAAGAATAAATCAAGTTCTAATGCTCCTTCAATGTGAACGCTACAAAGGCTGCTTGTGCCCGTTTGAGGACCTCACACAGTGAACTCTTTGGGCCTAACCTTTCAGTACTAAAAGGCAGCTCTCTAACAGAAAACAGCAAAGTACTTGTAAGGCACTGCACCACCACGACAAGCAGCACATCTGGAAGGGCTGCCAGCT
The DNA here is from genome assembly GCF_964034855.1 of Anser brachyrhynchus. Taxonomy (NCBI): domain Eukaryota; kingdom Metazoa; phylum Chordata; class Aves; order Anseriformes; family Anatidae; genus Anser; species Anser brachyrhynchus. Next base: position 15,194,224 of record NC_137707.1, on the reverse strand, counting down.
GAAGCCTGGCACAAGTACTGCCCGCACCTTTCACATACAGCAGTCAGGTGTGGCTCAAGGCACAACAGCAGGGATGTGAAAAACATCCCTAACTGTGTTACTGGCATATAAGTTAAGCTGTTTGGTCAGAGCTTCTCCATCTGCCTCCTCGGGTGTAGGCAAACTGAAAAGCATCCACCAAATATTTACAAGAATATATCTGGATGTGTATTTGCTTTGTAAAGTATCCCAGTCGGCATCAGTTTTTATTGTGCTGACAACTAGTACATGAGAAAAACAGGCCCTTTGGCATCCCTTTAATGAAAAGTGAGAATACATTTTATGTTACTGCTCTCTGATGCTCTTCGGTACGCTTTCCCTATCTGCGCATGCATCAGCTAGAAGCATGGGACTTGCAAAAGTAAGCACCTTAAAGCTGCACCAAGTTACTTACTGCAACGAGTAATTTAAAAGGCAGTATGGAATTCAGAGGGGATAACTGGAGGCCCATTCTGGCACTGCTGCCCACAGTGAATAACACAACTCTCCTCTCACAGACCATTCAATTCATGGGTGTCACTTCTTGGACTTTGTAACCTATTGTAACTTATAACTTGTAAAATACTTCCATTACACAGGTCTGAAGCCATACATCTCTTAGACCTACACAGTAATGAAGTCCGCTCTCAGAGCTGGCTTTGCAGCTCTGGCACCTGTGGAAAACATGCTCTGGTTTTACACTTACCAGGGGCGTGACTTCCAGCAGCAGTGCGCGGCTTCATGGGAACCTGGGAGCTGCTCCAGGCTAAGCACAGCACCACACCGCATACCTCCCCCAGCCTGGCATCAAGTTTCTGATGCAAATCAAAGTATGATCTTTCTAAACCATACCAGCTGAGGAAGTGACAGCTGTTTTTACTTGCAAACTCCTCCCACGATAACAGCCAGAATGTGGACATGTGAAGCCTTGGCACCTCTAGTTCCTTGGTTTCCTTTCCTGATTGAATGTAGTTGCACAAACTCCTTTAGCTACTTCTTTTTAGGTTGTTTCCTTACATTCTCAAACTTCACCAGGAGATACCTGGCAAATATTGGCCCATTCTGACACGCAATCCCTACTCCTGTTGTCTGTGCTGCAAAGCTCCAGGGCAACAGAGATCTCGGTCATTCTCAAAAGGTGACCCGGCTTCAAAGGTCGCTTCCCTTCCAGCTGAGCGTATTTCAGACGCTTCACCCAAAATACCATTTGCCACTAGAGGGCACTCAAACCAAGCTGCCATTCACAGTAACGCACTTTATAAACGTGGAGGGTTATACGAGGCCTAGCAAAAAGCTCCTCTGGCACCTAGTAAACGTGTACTGCATACCTGATTAACTTTTCTACTGTAAGACAAACATCAATTTTATTTTGAAGTTTCCAATATTTGGAGAGCCAACTTTGGTCCAGACTAATGTCCTCTAAGTCTAGAATGAGGCTGTAGGTAGCATAAAACAGTGTTGCCTTTTTTTTTTAATAATTTGTAGGAAAACAAGAACCGAATCTTGTACTCATTGTCATGTAACAGATTCAGTCTTACTACAATAGATCAGCAGTGCTTCATCCTGCCCTTGGGCAAAAGCTAAAACATGGGGAAAGCAAAGATTCCTTTCAAAGTCTGGATGACATTTGGCTTCTGCTTGCTACATAAACAAGCAGCTTATTAGTAAGACAGTAGGGTAGATAGATTACCTGCCAGTCCTACAGAAGTGGGAGTGACCAGCTCCCTGCGGTTTAGTAATATAAACACTAGTTGCCCAGTGGGCTGGAAACATTAAGTAGGCTGACTCTTATTTCTTAAGGAGGGAGGGGGTAAAAAGGGAAAGAAAAAAGTGTGTTTCTCCAGAAACTGATTTTCTAAGAAGCAGAAAGTACACTTGGAAGCTCAAACACACACATTAGTAAAAAGGAGAACACTGTAAAATACACTGAAATTAAACTGGTACAAGCACGGCTGAAAAGCTCGAAACCGGTATCACTGTTATCCAACTGGCTTTCTCTTGGTTTATTTTGTAGGGGGACCCACTGCCTTTTTTTTTTATACAGGCTACACACAGAACTGGGAAGTGTTCAGTCATTGCTGCTTTTCAATACTGCAAATTTTGACATGACACCTTTATAAAAATATGGGGCTGAGAAGGAAACCACTGAAATTGCAGTGACAATTTTTCTAAAGTGAATTATGATGCCCTTGGGTCCATCTAAAGTGAGTTATTTTCTGAGTGAGGTACCTTACCTTCGTAGAGCAAACTTGTTTCTCAGCAGCATATCACTCAAGTGCCAGTGTTGATCAAAACATCAGTATATGACAAAACTCGTGTGTGACTTGAGAATGCGTTCTGTGTTTTCAGGCCTTATCCAGAGAATCCGGTTGCCTAGGAAGGAAAACAAAAAGCTTTTTGAATAAAAAAATATGCAGAACACATACGGTTGTTTTATCTATAGAAACATTTTATACATTCTGTAAAAATACTCCATGTAGTCATTAATGTTTATCAAATCAATTTCATTTTTAAAAGCTCAATCAACACAAAGCATTGTTAAAATTCCTGTCTTTCTAAATTATTAAAATGCAAATAACTTCTTAAAATCCCATTTGTGTTTTGCCATATGTTTTGTAGTTGTACTGTTCAGCCTCAATGAATTCCAAAATTAGACTGGTCAGTTTTACTCGCTGGCCTCTAACACCAGCAAAACCAGGCTCGGCAAACGAATAATCAACCCTACAGAAGAATGGTTAATTGAAAATGAAAATTAATTCCAACTTTTCATGGCTTAGTTTATTTGGCTTGTCATTTGAAGAAAATCTGTTAATTTAATTGCCAATGCAAAATTTGATTGTCGCTACAGTAGTATTTTTTTCTGAGAAGACCCAGCTTCTAGAATAAAAGGACCACATGAGGCTCTGTTTTCATCTGATGTTGTTTTCAAGGCATTTAAGCATCAATATTTTTGAAAAGCATAAAAACATGCATTGTGAACACTTAAAACCTGGAAACAAGTTATGAGATACAAACCCTTATTGCTTTCAAAATCCTGTGATTTTTGATGGCCAAGTCACCATTTGCAGATACTCTGGGTTGGCAACATGGACTCCACCACAATGTTTTCTGCTCCTGAGCAATTCATCCCAGACCCACACACTGTGAATACGTGAGACATGATCAAATTTAGGGGCAGAATAACTTTCTTAGGGACCTCTAAATGGCTGTTCAGTATCTAACATAAAGAATCTATGCTTTCTGGTAGCACTTCATTATAGTCAGGAGTAGATTTATATTTAGATTAACTTCTACAAAACCTGCTGTCTACCCACATACCTTTCATCAAGCTCAAAAATAGCTTGATTCTATATGTTCTGCCAGTGCCTCTTTAAGCATTGCCTGGTCACGAGTAAGAAACAGAGCAGTCACAGGCAAGAAGATGGCAGTACGCTGATCTGATAAGGCTTCATTACAATAGGTAGCTGCATTTGATGATATAAAAAATTAATTCCATTTCTAAATTAAGTCATTTGAATCAAAAGGAAAAAAAAAAAAACTAACCCTAGGGCTCAGGGGAGATGTGGAATATCAAAGAAATAAAACATTAGAATCATAGAATCATTTTGTGTGGAAAAGACTTCTAAGATCATCTGGTCCAACCTCTAACCTAGCACTGCCAAGCCCACCATTAAACCATGCCCCTAAGCTCTACATCTAACCGTTTTTTTTGAAGACCTCCAGTGATGGTGATTCAGCCGCTTCCCCAGCCAGCCTTTTTTTGTGGAAGCCAATTTTGTGTGGAAATTTTACAGTTAGCAACTTGACAGCTATCAAAGAGTAATGACAAAACATAAAATACCCAGTTTAAACTTCACTTTTTTGAAGACGCCCTCATGGAGGAAATATTAACCATCTTCCCGAAGATTCCAACAGCAGCTTGGCTTCAAAACCTCCACAAGCTTCCTATCAACCTCCCTTCTTCATGTCCCGCTTGCCCGCAGCAGGGAGCTGAGAACAGGACCAGGGGATTTCTCGGCTGGGTGCCACCAGGGCCAGCAAGAACCACACACAGGTGGGCAAGCTCGAAAGGAAGCAGCTCTTTTGGAAAGAGCACATGAAGCCCCTGCAGAAAGCCTCTCCTGAAGGAAAACCTGGGAGGCCGAAACCCTGAGGGCTCATTGGAAGGCCTCTGGGAGTAACTCCAGGCCTCAGGGCCGCTCAGGCCGAGTCACTGCTTCTGTGGCCCTGATGCTCTGCACGCAGGGTTACATGCGTGGAGCTGAGAAAACATCCAGAAACCAAGTGCATTATATACTTCTTTTTTCCACAGACTAATTCTGGAAGAACACTTTCAATAAACCTGCAGTACAGGAGCACCCACAGGCTGCTTTTTCCTTACATTTTTGCTGGGTCCCATCTCACAAGAGTGGGATCCTGTGAGGCCTAATGGCTGACCGGCCTGCTGCTGCTGGTTGAGGAGGTGTTTCACCCAGCCAGACGGGGGATTCTCCTTCATGTAGATGGGAACCACAGGCTGACTTTTCATTAGCAAGTTCTTCACAGCACACCCCAGGTTTTCTGTTTTACCTACAGATGCTAGAGCTCTGAGTGGAGGCAAGTACTCTCACATCAGCGAGCGATGAACTGAGGGGTTCTGGCAGTGAGCTGAGGGTGGCTGGAGTGGCCACTTGCCAGGACTGATACGGACACAGAGGGCACGGCTTTGGCCTCTTCACATGCAACCTCTGCTACAGATACTAAAGCCACAGCACTGTGCAGCCCCTCAGAGATTGGGATGGCCTTGCAGAGATCTTTACAATAAAAGCTGCTTTGGGCTAACAAAAACATCACTGCACACATTTAAGACATGTTGGTTTCTTGGCCAAAGGACACAAACAAGAAACTGCAATTCTAGACAAGACCCAGGCCAGTTTGTGCTCAGTTAGGTCAGTCCAACTCTGAAATCCAAGTAGCAAATAGCAGGATTTGGGACTAAACACTTGCATTGAATTGTCTTTATGAACATGGCATTTAATGAAGGTTTCTTAAATATAACACACAAACTAAGGTTAATCCTATTCCCAGCAGATCTGCAGCACTGGATATGGGTTTCTGTATAAAAGCAGATAGTTTTGGTGAAGCCTTATAAAGAAATTCTGACATCAACCTAAATAACCCCTAAGGTTATTACCAAATCATGCACATTCTCTTCCTGCCAAGAATCAGTTCTACTGTGCCCAAGTTTTTTCCTATGTTTCCTAAATTCAGAAGAATATTGTATCAGACACCATACAAACAACCAGTCAGGCAGACTTGGCTAGACGTGTATCAGAGATATCAGTATGTCACTGATCTGCTGGTCGCTGAGCTACCTCAGTGTGGAACAGGCATTCCTGCAATTCTCACATCAGTGTCATACTTTGCTCTTTCTGCTATTAAAATTTCATCTATTTCTAATGCTTCTACTTTTCTGGTCATCCAAGATGCAAACGATTCTCCTGTCTCATCAGCAGTAGGAAACTCCAACTTTGTCTGAATATAACCAACATCTGCATTTAAGTTAGTAATTTAAAATAAAATACATGAGGCAGATACTGGAGGAACCCTAGACACGTTTCTATCACACACACTGGTCACCATGATCTATCTTCCTGCAAAACCTCTAGATCCCACCCCAGTCTCCATTCAGGTAAATTTACTACTTAAAACGAAGCAGGTTTTTGAAGTTATTTCCAACAATCTCAGGAAAAAAAAAAACAAGCAGAGATGAACAGCTGAAAATTTTAATCCAAAATTAAACCAGACTTCACCTGCAGTCCAAAATTGTTTAAACAACTACTCTTTTAATTCCTCATCCTGGTTGTGGCTAACTCTGTGAGGAAGAATACCAGGACAGGCTTCAGAAAACTAACAGATTACTCTGGAAGATAGAAGATATTGGTGCATTTCAATGAAAAGTCCCAAATACTTATTATCACCCCTCCAAATCTGATATTTACCTATTACAGCATGACTGTCTTCGCAGATACGTTTGTTATCTCATTATGGTTACTTCAGCTGAACTTCTAAATTATTAAATCCTTAACTTTCAGAAGGAAATCAAGGAACAGGCTGCCTATGAATAGGCTGCTCAGGGAAGTGGTTGAGTCACCATCCCTGGAGGTCTTTAAGAGACGTTTAGATGTTGAGCTTAGTGATATGGTTTAGTGGAGAACTTGTTAGTGTTAGGTCAGAGGTTGGACTGGGTGATCTTGGAGGTCTCTTCCAACCTAGAGGATTCTGTGATTCTGTGATATAAATACTGGCAGTAATAAAGGCTTCATGAGATGTTTGACCTCCTGATAAACTGTGCTGCCAAATGATTCTTAATTTCAGAGCAGTGATAGTGGAGTTTGATAAGTGAGGGATCGCATCTGTAATGTACCCATAGGTGAAATCATTTCTTCACTACATGCAGACTAAAGTCAGGCTTGGGAGAGAGAGAACAGTAGACTAAAAGGGATCATTCACTTATACTTTATGTACCTGCATCCAACCCATCATAGAACACAGTGATTCTTCACAGGATATGACCCAAATGCTGACACACAAATCCAGCTGATATTATTCCTCAAAAATTTATCCTAAATCCCTACAGTAACTAGCTTTCTTATAACACTATCTTATCCATAGTGGTGGAACGTAGAAAGATGCTTATGTGAAGTTGGTTCCATCTTTTGTCTACTACGGACTCTGCATCATGCTTCTTGACAGCAGAAAGAGGTTAGAATTTCCTTGACGAGGAGGAAAATATATATAAGAGAAATAAAAATCAAAACATCTGGGTTTTCCCCCATTTTTTGCTATCGGATGCAAGTCAGGAAGCAACAGGAAAGGAGAAATCGCAAGTTCAAGAGTATCAGGTAAAAAGAATTAGGACACGGGACCAGTAACTCTAGGGTTTATTTTTTCCTTCAGATTTCTGGAACCAGTAGCTTTGCATTGCCCAGAAACTCAGAAGCACTCCTTTCAAGTATGCAAATAGCACTTCCACATGGGAATCAAGTTCAGGAGAAACTTTGGTCCTACAATCCAGTGGAGCACTGTGTGGGAACTCTGAAGCAATCTGGATCCCAATCTAGGTCTCCTTTGCGCCCAGATCCCTTTTATATCTCCTGGTGAACACAGTTACTATATGAATGCACATGGCAACCCCCATCAGGATGCATTTCTGGTTAGAAAATCCCCTGTGGGCCAGCAAGAGCAGCAGTGAGGTCAAACTTCCCCCTCCTTCCCAGATTATTTTGATTTCTTGCTATTTCAGCACTTCCTGCACACAGATCTTAGGCCTCTTCTTCCCCCAGCTCCATTTAAGAACCAAATTCCCATTGACTTCAACAAGGATTCTCAACAGAATATGTAATCTATCCTCAATAGAACCAGCAGAAACAATTCTAAAAATATCCCTTAAAGATTCCCAAGTATTTTCTTCTCTTCTGAAGGTTATATAAGAAAACTAAGGGTAGTAGAGACTTTTAACTTTTTAAAACTTCTCTCTAGATGTTAACCAGATTTGTCTGATACTATTTATTTGGGAGTACGTTAAATACTTTGAAACATCCTGTTAGTGGGAGCCCCTGAGGATGTGTGAAGAAGAAAATGGGTTAATAAAAAAAAAAAGTGAAACCTTTGCAATTAACCTTTGATCAAATGCTGAAAAAACTCAGTTTCATGATGTTGTCTGAGGAATTACAGCACTTGACATGCGCACACATCAAATTTTATTCCCTAAGAAGAATGACTTTAATATTGAATTTTACAAATGTTGTGAAGACAAAGTTATGCCATGCTTTGATGTTATCTCTTTGTTATAATAAATTCCCTGAATTCATTTAGGTGACCTTGATTTCTTTAATCTATAAAAAGGGCAAAGTTCCCCCTCCCCATCATGTTTTAGCCATGGCACATAGCAGATTTACATGTCATTTCCATCAAGAATCCTCAGAATACCAAAAATCTCGGAGCTCAAGGCTCAGACATTGAAGGATGCCCTGACCAATTACTCTTTCATGGTAGGGTTTAGTTAGGCATCATTCCACAGAAGACCAACTTAGTAAATACTTTAAAGAAGAGTTTTCTCCCCTTTTCTTAATGTCTTTCCCATCTGGACATGCATATTTTGAAAGTTGGTGGGAAGACACATCCTTCTGCCTTTATTTCCACTCAGGATAAATCAGAATTGTCAAACTGTAATGAAGCCTTCAGCACAGCTCAGGTAATTAAGGATAAAGCACGAACCTGAGAAAGAGGAAGAGAAGATCAGTGTTAACATTCTCCCCATGTGCAGGAGCAGCTCTCTGAGATGTTTGCCACCGTAAGTGGAAACATAATGAGAGCTCCACTAGACCCGTTCAGTGTTACGAGTGCCGGAGCCAACTCATGGCAAAGCAGCGTCTCTCGTGCCACATCTGCCTGAACACTGCAGTGCTCCTCAGCTGTGTGGTCACTGGGCTTTAAAGGTCACTAGCTCTCTGCCCCATGGCATTACTGACTGTCACAGCAAGTTCACAGCGCCATAGAGAAGAAAAGTTTTTGCTGCTATCTGCGGGTCAGGCATCCCGCACAGAGGTGATCTGAAGAAAGAACATTAAATCCACCCTACAGACCCCAATTCTGGTAAGAGCTGAAATCCCACTGACATCTCTGGGACAGACAACTGTTTAAGCACTTTTACACCACTCCACGATGCCTGGTCATGTTCATACTTGAGATCAAAAGTCTTCCTAAAACTCTGCTGGTTTTCCAGTCAGGCTGTCTCTGTTTGCATGTACTCACTGGTGAAGCCTGAAGAGACCCAGCCACTCTCAGAGGGGTTTCACCTCTGGGGCTGGGACTACTCTGCCCCACCAGCAGCCTGCTATCTCAGTGAGCCCGGACCTTACAGCCACCTGCTAATTACAGAAGTGACCAAACAGCACTTAAAATGCACCATCCAGGTGGGGAATTAATGTAAGATCCACGGACATTTCCACCAGCTGGCAACTGGAAAACCAAGAGAGCAGCCATGCTGGGTCAGCACGGTCCTCAGGCAGCAACACATCACCATCACTGGGAGCAGCGACTAACCGGTGCTACCCAGCACTTTTCAAAGCCAGCCTTTGTTTTCTGAATGTTTGTGAAATACCACTGTGGAGCTGGCTGCAGGTATCTGACCTTGGTAAGTGCATTTCAGAGGGTTTAAGATGTGTTGAGCAACCCTGTATAGACCTGCTAAGCTGCAGTTTTGCTGTGCCGCGCTGGTAGGGGACTCCAAGTCAAACGGCAAAGCATCAGCACTGCTTCTTCCTCTCCTGCCTGCCTGCGATTCTTATCAGGAGGCTTGGGAAGCAGAAACCATCATGACACAAGCAAAGGAAAAAGTGCTGCACTTCAAATATGGTTTTTGTTTTCCTTTTAGTTTTTTGCTTTTAGACGAAAAACAAATACATACAAAGGCTCTTTGCTTTTAAAAAGAAAATAAATGCCCGCAAAGGCTCTTTGAAGGTCTCAGGAAAATACCCAAACAGAAAACAACTTTGGATCATAAATATTTACAGAAACAACTCTGTGCCTATGTAACATCCTTAAGCCTGGGATTTGAAAGCACTGGTTCCAGCGGTAAGCGTCATACTCTGCTCTGCTTTTCCATGCACACCAGCATCCCTTTCTGAGGTCACCAATTTGTACCAAAAACTACCTTAAGTACCTTAAGTTTAATGTGACCTCATATCTGCCTCCCCCCCCGCCTTTTTTTTTTTTTTTTTTTTGAAAGAGCACAGAGGTCACATCAACTGCTCCAAGTAACGAGATGACACTCGGGTAACAGAGCCCCTTAAATCCTGACTGCCATTGTAGCCATTATGCCAAATATTTTCCTCTGCATTGCAATAAAATATTTAAAGATAGCCTGTGTTTAAAGTCAGGGAAGGGAAGTGTGTAAAATAATCCTGAAGATAAACTAAATCCCTCTATCCCATACTAGCTTTACACCAGAAAAAGCCACATCTGACTTGAATTGTCTTAAAGGCTGCAATAACAAACTCCAGCAGCCTAAGGACAGGCCTAAATCACACAGCTTGGATTGATGTTAAACAGAGCCAAGGTTTCGGGTGTCCGTTACGGGACCCTGAACTGTCAGGCACTGACCTACATTTTGGAGAAATGAGAGTTGTGGTTGTACCGGCCAATTACTGAAAATATACAAGTACTCCAAGACATCTCAATTCCTCTGTCTCCTTCATATGCGAACAGTCATGGAAAAGTGCCATTTAATTTCCTTCGCGCCTTTTTTTTTTTTGCTGCTGTTGATAAAACAGCTTTTAACGTTTCCCCAGCTTCGCAGAGGTGCCTTAAATTGCTTTACACTTTTGGCAAGCGTGCAGCAATTTATTGAGCTAGACGTTTGTCGCACGATGCCCAAAGCGGCTTCACACCAGGACATTGCTTCCCAGTGAAACACCATCTTATGCCTCCCACCCCAAAAAGCAGAGCTAACTGGGGGGGGAGAACGCTGCCACCTCGTAACCTTGCAGGCTGTGACACCACCACCTGCGTTACCCCAAGCCCAGGGGTGTCTCTGCATCCCGAACTCCCAAGCGTTTACGTTTCTGCTGAACTGCTTGGGTCAAATTAACCAGAGGAAGGGAAGGCAATCCATTATGTACATGGGCAACTATAACCTAGCTATAGCTTGCAATCAAATACCCAGACTTTCTTAATTGATACAGCCATTTGACAAACTAACCTTTTTCCTTTTTGACACAGGTTCTTCCTTGCAAAAAAATAAAATAAACCTGCAAGACTCGTCACAGCACGTCACAGCCACTTAAACTCCTCTAACAGCAGATCAGTAATAAAGCTAAACTAAAACGTGCAAACAGCAGAGTAATTTGTCTGCAGGTCAATATGGATTCACACAGAAAAACAGAAGAAAACGTTAAGGTACAATTACAGAAGATAGAAATTGCATAGACTAGTAGCTAGAGATCTAGGACCTGATAAACCAACTGTAACTGGCCCAGCAACAGCAATAAAAAGATGCAAAAAGTCACAACGATCTTGCATCAAGTGCATTGATGGACTGACTGGTTAACTTCCCTAACTGAACTGACACTCATCAATATCCCCAAAAGGCTACAGTTGACTTTTAAAAATAAATAAAACCCTCTAAATATAAAAAAAGTATTGTATAAGAGTTTGATTTTTTTTCTTTCTTTTTGTCTGAAGAATGAGTTGCAGCATTATTTCTTGTGTGGTTTCAGGGGACTGTTGATGAAAACTTTCTGAAAATTAATGTAGGGTTATGGAAGATTTATGTTTCTGAGCATTGTGTTCAAGGAATTGCACCGTAAGTAGGCAACTGGGTCTAGTGGGGGCATCCCTGCCCACAGCAGGGGGTTGGAACAAGGTGAACCTTAAGGGTCCCTCCCAGCCCAAACCATTCTGTGATTCCATGAAATATAATCACCAGCAGTTACCAAATTTTACATTAAGGTATCTGTAATTCCTCTGTGCTGGAATGTACCAGATTTGTTCAGAAATACACAGGTGACCCACATAAGCTCTGGATAATTTACGTAGTTCCCAGTTACACTTAAGTCCGGAATGACCATGTAGTGCCAAAACAAACAAATCTACTGATCGACTCCATTGCTACAAGATTTAATCACTTAACGCCTTGAAAGACCCAAAGAAAAGAATTTTCTGCAGGCTCAGAAAACTCAGTTTGCAACTGTTTTTCCTAACTTGAAAAACATCTAGTTGTGGAATTCTCTCCTCTCCATCAACCTAGTTTCATAACTTCTCATTTACACCACCATTTGAAGTGAAATCAACAAGATGCGCATCACCTTCTAGTCACCTTAATGCTTATGGTATCCAACATAAAATCATATACAAATACTCTTCAAAGCATTCACTGCTAAACTAAGCAATATTTTATATATGCATAGAAATCCGCACCCCATGTTTAGCAGAGATTACTACTTCTACACTGTAAATCACAAATGGAGTAGTAAAACAACAATTTTCAAGAATATTTCCAAGACAATGCCAGAACTACTGTCAAAGCTTTGCTTTTCAAACTGAGCCAGCATCAAAGTGTTCAGTTCAGCTCCACAACTGTAGGCATGCACTTATTGACGGGGCTTTCGGTGAAGCTGGCTTCCTTACGTGGGCTTTGTGAAACTGAAAATACAGTCAGGAATCCTCCCAGCTTTGTTCATTTCATTTTGAGAATTTAGGTACTTAGCACCATTAAGAAACCTGCATTGAATTTATGCTTCCCAAAACCCTGAAGTAATCTGTGATAACTTTCTCTCAACAGACAGCTGAGTCTGGAAAGCCAAGCTTGTTCCTAAAGAAGGCAGAAGAGCCTAAATTAAGGTTTGTAGCAGTGGGGGCAAGTTCATCATAGTATCACTTAAGTTGCCTTCATAAGCAACCTAGTGGTGATACTCCTACTCATTAGAAGAAACCCAAATAAACTACATAGTCAATAAGGAATAATGAAAAACACATGGGTTAAGAATCAGCTGCTTTGACTAAAGTCTGAACTTTGCACTGAGATTACATAAATCTCCCTCCCCACTACAAGACACAATTTTTAAACAGGACAAAAATACTTGAGACATGATATTTTGTTAGGAAACATTCCATTCCACACATTTGTTTTCTTCTCAAATGTTGAGAAGTCCAGCTATAGTGTCTGCAGTACCTCCAGGGTCTCCTGGCAGAACTTCAATGTAGGATAATAATCAGCCCAGGCTTAATTATAAGTGTATTATTAAAATAAATAAAAGGCTACAATCATGATTTATCTTTAACAAGACTTGCACACCTCAAAATAGTTAATTAACCTAATGAGAAAAATTGAAAATTTTCAAGTTGCCATATCAGATTTTTTTTATTTTCTGACGTTTGCTTAAGATCACCCAATGGTCAGGGCAGTTTATCACCAAGACATCACAAAAGCACCTAAACCCAGAAACGCATTTTACTCACCTTGTCTCAGGTTGCAGATTTGTTTAAGACCTGCTAAATAGGAGAAAAAAAGTAAGATACCTACAAACTCAGGCTGCAACCAAATGCTTACTTTTGAAGGAATGACAATTGCTACCAGGATCATTACTGTCCCAAATGTAGTTTATTAGTCAGTAGCCTTACATTAGTAAATAACTATCCACTTTATTTTATAATGTTGATCTATAACATTTATTATAGTGCATTTAGAGAAACATATACAGTTACTTAATTTCTGTGTTTGGGGCACATGCTTGAGACTGGATTTTTAACCAGAATAAACTAACACAAGGCTGCTGACCTTAACAAAGTTATGCTATATGGCTTCATTTTCATAATGGCTTTCACTGTTATATAGACACCAACTTAATCCCAAATCAAAAGAAAATATTTTTTTCAATTAGGAACTGAAGAGAAGAACTAAATTCTATTTAAAATCAGAAATACAGAATATTTCTGTTTGAAATTAAATTTTATTTTAGAGAGGTATGAAAGTCTTTTGTTCTCTAACAGGAGAAAAGTTGAGCAAAACCCCTCTGAAAAGTTCTACATACTCATGTTGTCTTTGAAACACAAGAAAACTGACACTAAAAATGACCATTACTGAATAAAATTTACTTTTATCAGATAATTTTTTCAGCAAAGATACAAAGTCTCTCTAACTTCATGAAGATGAACTCCACCCAAGTCAACACAACCTTTCTGGAGAAAGGGAAAAGAAACCTTAGCTCTGCCTAAAATACAGATTATCACTTAGATTTTCAGCTGCTGCAAATGGAGGTAGCTCAAGTGATTTCAATTTCCTTTGACTTTAATGGAGCTCATGTTGAGTTAAAGCAGCTGAGGACATCCCTGTAGACATACTTACTCGTGGAGACCTAATGCAACAAATCACTTGGGGAATGAGGGTCTCATCTGCCCTGCTCCAAATCAGCACAGCGCTGTTGTCAGCTACCATAGGGATGCTCAGGAGCTGAAGGCATTTGTGCAGTTCAGTTCTTGGTCATGTTTGGTTTATAAGCGTCTTGCTTGCTTAAAAGTCAGTGCTTTGTTGCTTTGTAAGAGAATTGTTCTATTTCTCCAGAGAAATAGCAAAAGAAGGCAAGGAAATTTTAAGCACATCTCCCTTCTCAATGATTACTAAGGATGCGGAGCAGAGACCACAGAAGAGTGCTCTTGGAGACATAAGGCCTCTGTTTGCCTCTGTGAGCTCCCTGATACAGTTTCATCTACCTAGCCAAACCTCCTCACTAGGAACATAGCTGCCCGCGGCTTTCTATGCTAGAAGTGGCTCCAGACGGGTTTGGTTTGCTCCAGCACATGGCTCTGCTATCTTTTACCTGGAAAATAACTTGTCTGTTTACTTAAGTTACTTGAATAATGCCCAAAATATCTAGATGGACTTAATGTTTACATGAAAACTCTAAAAATAAACCTAACAGAGAAGATGTTTTGTTACATTTCAATAAACAAGAAACATCCAAGGCTGAGTGATCAGCTCTGCCTGCAATTACCCTGATGTAAGTGAAGGAGGGGGGATATTTGGATGATATGACTACAAGCTAGCCTTGATCTCATCAGATGTAACTGAGAACAGAATTTAGCCTAAAGCTACAAATTGTCCAAGTTAAAAAATAAAATCTAACTTTATCCTCACAAGCAGTCTGCACTGAGCAGACAAAAGCAATAACATGTAGATTTGGCAAGGTACTACTAGAGAGGGAAATGTCCCAGAGCAGCCCACAATAACAAATTGTCACTGTTCAGGCTAATAAGAACAAGCACTTAGCAAAGTTGATGCAGAGAATCGGAGTGATCTTTACATGGCAGCAAGTGACTGCAGCGACAGAGACATTTATGGCATTTGGAACAGTACAGGGAACAAGGGGACCGCCGTCCTCCCACTGTGCGAGTGCCTTAGGCTGTACACAGAAGCATCAGGCTTTAATCTCCTCCGTCTTGCTCAGAACTGAGGCCATAATCAGTCTTAGATAAAGAGGCATTTTCATATTTATTTATGTTCTGGATGGCAGAGAAATGCATGCCATCATTTGAAGCCTTAGAAATCAGATGTACTGCGGGTTTTGAGTGTGTGTCACCAAGTATTAAAGAAAAGGATCTCTCGCTAATTTCCTAAACGCTACGCTAGGCAGTTATAAAACAATTTATCAGCATCTGTTTGTGGTGACTGCTTTTTTTTTCTCTTTGATGTTGCATCCAGATAGTACCCAACAGCAGAATACCTAGTGGGATCATCATCTACCGCATACCTAGGGCTTGTCTGCTTGCTTTTCTGTGGAGCTACTTATAAGCTGTGAGGCAAGCCTTTGTCTCATTCATTTCTTGGTGCAGAATGCCTCTCTCCGACCTATTATAGCTATATTTATTATAGGCATTATACCTATCCTCTCAGGTCTGCTTCCAATTTGTGCATTCGCACAACAGAAAATGGTCTCAATCTAAAAAGATCAGTGTGGTGGGTTTCTGCTAAGTCTGAGAAACTGAACCTCTTTGCAAAGTAGTGCTGCCCCCAATGAAGATCACAAAGACGCATGTAAAAATGTTCCCAAGTTTATGCCAAGAGGCATCTCCAGGTTCCAGTCTTTCTATTCACATCCCTGCTTGGACCTAAGCTTAAGTTTAGTGGGCACCTTTAGTTTAACAACTTAAGAAAGACCACAATAGTTAAAGAAACAGTCTCATTTATCTCTGTTTTGGCTGTCTCTGGTAGTCAAGAGCGCCTAATTAGAGAAGTATATCAGATACAAGAAATGTATAGACTGATTTTTCCTTGTACAAACCTCATAAGCTTCTAAGAGTATGGTTCAGGGGCTGCCAGAGCTGGAAGATGCATTTAGACCACTTTGACAGCAAGTGATTGACCTGTCTTACATGGACTCAGTAACTTTAGCACTGGAGTTAGGATCAGATGTGGCATTATTTATCACAACTCTATATACACTAATTGACATAAACATTTCTTATCTTACCTGTGGGCTGTGAACACCAACTGCATAGGCTGTATTTCACTGCTCAATGATATATATTCAGGCAGCTCACCTTGACACTCTGATTTTGAGGTGGTTCATAATCTTTCTTTCTCGAAAGAGCTCACAGGCCTGTAGTATAAGAGCTTTCATCACCATACATGCCCATAATGAGCAACTCAAGCACCTGAGAAAACACAGCCTACTTGGCAGTTCTAAACAGCCACCACTCTTGGATCTTCTTCTCATGGTTCGGTGAAGCAGTTTTGCACGCTCACCATTAGACAATCAAAGGAAGCACAAAATTTCCAATGTAGCTTTCGGGTCACAGGAGAACTTGCAAACCCGAGGGGCAGCAGTAGGTGCTGGCTGCTCTCTAAGTGCATTCCCTTCGCTGTGTGCACATTTGTGTGAGTCTTCCGTAAGTACTTCTGCAGTCAGTGCGAGCAGAGTACAGGTCTTGTTTGTCTTGGACTAATTTTGAGTTTTTAACAAGGAGAAAAATGTGCAATTTCCTTCTTACACCCTACTCAGTTGTGTCACCATCGTTTACCAAGTCTGATAACACTTACCATGGTTCCTTTCTCCTGACACTTCAGCAAAGAACCTTTTCAGAAGAAAGCGTGACTCAGATTCCTCCTAAGAGTGAAAGCATTAAGGTTTTTCAGCTACACACGACTCCAGCTGATGTGCACTACGCGTGTTGGCAGGAGAGGTGGTAGGTGGCTGAAAGTCACCCACTTTCGGCTGTAACAAACTTTGATAGATGTTAGCATCATTTCAGATGTTTGTGATGCCTTCATTAGTACTTGCTGCCTGTAAACTGTCTTGCACTGGTTGACACAGAGGACACAAAATAGATCGCAACAGTCAATCTTTAGGTCTCTTTTTCTGCCATTGCTATAAATGATCTCTGGGTAAATGCAAGTCTGGAAAATATATATTAACTGTAACCAGCAAATTCTAGTAAGAGAATGGGGAAATTAGCTTCTACCTTTTTTACTTGCCAACTAACTTCACCCATGTGTTGGAAGTATTTAGATGAATTTCACATTCTTGAATTATTTGGGCTCCATATTCTTATAAATATTTATACTTAGTATGAATCCAAGACGGTGTCTCCATCTAAAAATAGCATTCCGATTTGTGGCTTTGCAAACATGAGATGAGGAGTTGGAGCATTACAAACCACATACAGTAAGTGCGTGTGATTATGTTCATTGAAATACTTTAAGTGGAAAAATTGTCATTACCCTGGGATACAAGAGAAGCAGGGAAGACAACGGCTGGATCCTGGCTGCAAGCAACTTTTGCCAAGACCGTGGAATCCCTTCCTTATTTCTAACAGTTTGCTTGGACTGCCAGGGACCTGCCTCTAGCCCCGAAGGCACAGCCCGGCTGCACAAAGCTGGGGCAGATGCACTGCCCCTTCCTGAGTAATCCCTGGAAAAGTACTCCATGGTGTTAGGAAGGCTGATGGGGGAACTCTGGTCTGGACTTCTAAGTGTCAGAGTTGGAATTTGAAAAATGCCATGGAAAAGCTCAAAGCAGGACATTCTGAGTCCTGCTCTTTCTAGACTATGCTGTTTAAAAAGCAATTTGCTTGACTGTAAGTGGAGGATTAAGTGTCTAGTTAGTGTTGCCACTCAGTGGATTCTGCCTACAAGTGGAAGCTTCTGGAAGCAGAAATATAAATGAAAACATCACCATCCCGTAATTGCCATGTGTCTGATATTCTACAGCTGCCTTCATTAGAACAGGCATTTTGTTTTTATTCTACTAGTGTCTGGTTTAGCTTTAAAAGCATCTCTCTCCAGTACACATTTTATCTCCCACACATTTAGACTTCCTCTTTTCCCCCTCCAAACACCTTCACACCGTTTCCCAACGATCCCACTACAATTCTGCACTATGGAACGAGGTGGACCAGGAGCCTTTTTACTTCTCCAGAGGAAAGCATAGCAGGAAGAGCTCCTGTAGTAATGTTTATTCAGCTGTGGAACAGTCTTCCAAAGGAAGTAGCAGAATTGCTAACACCTGAGTCATTTTATCACACTGATCCAAAGTCTTGCAGAATGCATGTCCTCCGCTAGCAGGGGCAGTTTTGTACTGTCAAACCCAATGTGAAATCTGTAACCCCACACTCCCTTGTCTGGAGAACACAAAATAAGACACAAATCAATAAAGCAGAATTTGTGCATTAATTCTTCTTACTAGGGAACAAATGGTTTGTCAAGCTTCTGAGCCTTGTTCATTTCCAATCCACGCTGCATGGAAATGCATTCAGTTTAACATCTTTCCTCCTGATAGGTGACTGTGCGCAGCTAGCAGGAAATGGATGCTCTGGAGAACGCATACTTACTGAATGTCTTAGAGTAATGAAGTGACTGGAATTTAAGACTTTAAATTTAATCCTTCAGCACACTTTGCCCGTAAGTACTTAGTTACAAACCTAATCTTCTTGGTAAACTACTCTCTCTTCCATTCGTCAGGATGTCAGATACGTTTTTAATATATTTACTCCTTCCATTGGCACAGATATGTATCTTCAGGAAACACGACATCTACAGCTAAAGCAATCACAGTCCTGGTGCATGTGTTAACTATAGTGCTTCTGCTGCATCGAAGGTCTAGTTATTTGGCATGGAGCAGAAGCAGAGTTGAAAGATGGCAAATGAGGAAACATGGCTCCATAATGCCCCTTGCCAAACTTTTTCTAAAGGTCTCACCCATTCTCTGCACAAGCATGACAAAGGAGCACACACTTACTGACGGGTCAGCCTGTAGAAGAAGGTCCTGCTTGCATTACTGGATTGCTAGCACTGCCATGGAAAACATTTTAATGACCTAAATATAAACATTTTGGAATGCATTTCATGTTGATATAAGTGCAGAAACTTTAGATTATGTCTGACTTTTCCAATTTGAATCTTCAGAGTAAGAAACACCACGCACAGTTGCTGAACCAATTCAGACTCCAAATGGTTAACCTCTTCCAAAAAAAAAAAAAAGCCCTTCTGGGCTTCCTCACTATAGCTGAAACTGAAAACAGAAGTGCCAGAGTACCACAATAAAGGCTGTTCTTACCGTATTTTTGAACTGACTAAAAGAGACAGGAAGATCAAGAAACCCTGTGAGAGATAATAAAAGACAAGCACTTGAAAACTGAATTGTGATGTGGCCACCAGAAATACCACTCTCAGAAGCAAAAATACTTGAAAGTTCATCCCCAGAGAACGGACTGCCAAGCCCTGGCTCAGCAGCTCTGCTCTTTTTTCAAACTAGATTATGCAAGAATTGTCTGCGAGCGCGTGGAAGGAGAGGAGAAAAGCAGCAGTGGCTTTTGTCAAGCATCAAACTATCATGAAAATCTAGGAATTACCATATTAGATTAGGCTGTGCCCCCTATCAAGTTCCTCTTAGCAGTCATTAGCACCAGATGCTCCAGAGGAAGCCAAGACAGCTCTAGTATATCATATCCCCCAGGAGACGTTTCCCCCTCCCTCTCATGGTCAGCATTTGGATAAAGCACTGCAGCACCAGAGGACTGCCTCCCTCTGCGCTCAGAAGAGCTCGGAGGAAATGCACAGAACTTGGCCCCTGACTGGTAGGTCTCTGGATCCTCTCAGAGCAATTCAGGGTTAGCTCTAGTCCAAAGAACATTTCAGTTGTGAATGTTTTCAATAAAGTGATGGAAACCACCCACGCTCTGCTGGGACAGTACAGGTTTGTGTTTCTGAGCTTTTGAACCCTACATGTGAGGTGCTTCCCTTGCAAAAAGCTGCCATGTGCTGGCACCCTTTTACACGTCCTATCAGGCAGTAAGGGACATTTGCATGGGGAGCTAGTAACTTTTGAATAAAAAGCATGCATTAGCTTTTATTAAACTTTTTTTTTTTTTTCCTACAAACACATACAACAGCAGCCCCAGCTCAAATATTTCTGCAGGATGAGTACACAGCCCACTTTCTTCCCTATTACCTTTTGAGAGGCAGCCTCAGGCAAGCCTCTGTCTCCTTGGGAACGTCACTGGGGAGCTGTACCACTTCAGACTCCTTCAAAATAGGAAAACATTTCAAAACCAACCACACACTTTAATTACTGGCAATTAGAAATTCCTGGTTTTGTGTGTTTACAGCTCAAAAATGTTAATGTGTGCCAGTTGTGTCAGAAAGTTTGATTAAGCTCTTTAAACTGATCTTGAAAAACTTAAAATGTAACCACTCCGTGATCAGAGCATCTTGGGGGCCTTCCCAGAGCGGCTGGTGGAAGTCAGAGCCGCTTTAACGGTCTCCTCGCTGCTCCCAGGGGACCACAGCATGCCTGGCAAAGACACACACCCAGCGTATTTGGCAGAAGGCATTTCTATCTGTCAGTTTTACAAAGGCTGGGCAACATCTTAATCACTCTAGGGTCACTATCTGAATGGTAAACTGGAGTTACTGCCCAGGTTCGTATGAGTATAACTGGTGTGGAGGGAGGGATAAGCAGCTGTGAAATGACCTAAAGGTAGGCTGTACAGGTTAGTTTCTGGTTTTATTAATCTTAGAAAATTAACACTTGAAAGAAACGGCATCATTAAGAACTTGATGTTAGAGTAAGTCCATAAGCGAAACACCAAGAGAACAAAAGGTGCATTTGCTGGCCTAACAGAGGTGGTATTTCCATAGGTACGTAAGGCTGATGATGAATGCTTGCTAAAGAGCTCTCCAAGTGTCACGAAATATGAGCAATAAAATACAGTCAAAGAATTGAAAAGACAAATGACAAGCCTCTGTGCATCATTAATGAATGATGAGGGTAGAAAGGCAGAAGATAACCTTCCATGCATATAATAACGATGTCTTTGACTGGTGGTGCTTCTCCATGCTCGCACGTTTAATAAGATGTGTTAGAATTAAAAATTTAAAAATCAGGTTCATGTGCTCCATAAAATATGAGGGAAGAAGCAACTCCAGCCTCAGTTAAGATCTCAGCATTCCACATCTTGGTGAAGAGTGAGATGTACTGATGTATGCAAGTGCTCCTAAGTGGAGCATGGCAGTATTCTCTGCTGGTAACACAAGTCACACTGTCAGTAACCTCACGTCTCGTTAAAGAAGAGTTTTGATACATAGCAAAGGGTTGGTAGTGCACAGGAAACTATCCATTACTTTACCCACTGACATTTTGCCAGTTGCTTTATACCTGAAGCCGCTACAGACACCAGGCTAACTAGCAGGGTACTCATTTTGTCCTGTCCATGCATTAGAGAGTTCCCGTTTTGCTTGTAACACTGTCTGATCCTCAGACAGAAACTTCTCCAGTTGTAAAAGGTTTGGGGACTCCTGAAAAGCAAGCCTTCAAATGGAGATGCCAAAGAACTGGAGGAGCAACGGGCAGATCCCTCAGCTCTACCTCAAAAGGCAAGGAGACATCAGCCACAGGAGATGTACTTTGCTAGGAGGCAGAAGTACCTGCAGCTCTCTGCTGCTGGTGGCAGGGGACCCAGAAGACAGACAGATTGGGCTGAGATTGTAGATCACAGCGTGGCTAAACAGGATGAAGCCCTGCCCGTTTGCCTGCATTTTGCCCAGCTCAGCGAGGAAACAGCAGCATGAGGCTCAGAACCTATAAAGCTGTGATCTTAAGGGGACAATTGCACCTCTGCAGTGTCCAGTGACAGTGATCACCGACCTCATGAGACCAGTCCCCATCCCACACCGCAGCACCGGAGCTGTTAGCTCCACCGTTTACAGAGGGAGAGAAATGGCCTCTTACACCTCCAATAAGCTGCACAAGTACAGCAGGTATTTTATCAGCCTATTGGCTATGTATTTAGTTCTATCCCAAATATTGCCAGTTAGACCACACCGAACAGTACCTGGTGTTATCCTAATCACCCCCTGACCACGCCATGTTGTTTCTGATAATCCAGCACCACTGCATGTCATTTTTTTTTCTGTTCTCATTATGGGCCCGTTCAAAAATGTTGGGTTTCACATTCTTCTCTGTCTGTCTTGTTCATCTCCACACAGCTGGAGACATCTCCTAACCTTGCGTTTGTGGCCTGTCACATTACTATCGTCCCTGCGTCTTGTTCATTCAACTATTCAAAGTTCAGGAAGGAAGAGGCAGAAATCTCCAGTAAAAACTAATATTTCCTGTACTGTAGATATCGGGACAAATAAGGGTGTTGGTATTGCTCTCTGGGACAGATTCCACCAGCCTTGGCTGCTCAGTCACCATAACCTCAGCTGAACTGGCTGACTAAATGGCACTGACAATTGTTTAGCATTACCAGGCAGGAGAACAAAAAAAAACAACAACTTGCCAGATCTAGCCCTGTGTATTTAAAGAGAAGAGACACAGCAGATACTTCGTGTCATGTGTACAGTGTGGGAATGGCTCGGCTCCCCTCAAAGTTCATTTGATGCTGTTTTCAGACTTCGGACAGGTATTCTGCAAAGCATGCAGCACGGCTGGGACCTCCCAGTAACACATACATTGGAGAAAGAAGATGGGGAGTTTTGGAAACGTCGTATCTGAACAAAACAGTAAGTACAGGTTGTTTAGAAAACTGGGATGTGGCTGTCTTATGGAGTGGAAGGCCCCTGGCTCACCTTGACAACCCTTCAGCAAGTGCCTTTGACCAACTCATCACCAACACCCCAGTGGCTGGGCCACAGCAGCTCAGATGCATTACAGCTGGTGCACCCCATTCAGACCAAACTCTCAGAAACAACTGCTCTGAATTCTTCTGTACCGTGACCTTTGCAACAACAAAAACAACACATCATAAAACAGCTAACAGAGTAAGGGCATGGTGGACTGTCCATCATGGTTTCTCTCATACCTTGACCTTTTTTTCCCCACAATCACCATTAGCAACTCTTTTTTTCTCCCCTCCAAACTCTGTTTGAACTTAAAAATGGAAATGTGCTTTAATGAACCATTAGTGTCTCTCGATGTCTTCCAGGCTAAGTCTACTCAATTTACAAAGCAAGCCATTTTCTTTTCTCGTTTTTTTTTTCCTTCTTCATGCTGCCAGCTCCTCAAACGTAACCTGGAATCTGAAGTCCGATCCTAAGAGCTCGAGTATCATCACCAATAATAAAAATCTGGTAACTGAAATCTACCTGAGAGTGATGCTGTTGATGTGCCAGACAGAGCAGAAAAACAGCTCACTTTCCCACAACTCTATTGCCCCTTAATTGTTAGCAACAATAAAAGCTCATCCCCGTTAAGTAAGCAGATATGTCGGACATCTGGGGAGCAGGTCTGTGAGGGTGAGTGCTGCTGCTTTACAGCCAGTTCCCTCACTGTTATAGCATTTCAGAAGAAGTTACTTGTGGCATATGAACGAGAAGTGGGATATGCATGCGGACGGTGTGTCAGAGACAGCTGGACTAAGACTAGCATCTGGTTTCTATATAATGGAAATCTTAAACCTTAACACAATCAAAGTCTATAAAGGAAGAGACCCTGTCCAGCTCCCCAGAGAAATGGATGGCCAACCTTCCGAGGCCTCCGAAAAGAAGAGCCCACCAACAGGGCTGCAAGGACCATAATTCTGTTCCACCACACTTGGCAAGTTCTTGGTCAAAATGTGAAGATCTGTGTTGTGAAGAACTCATAATGTCGGGGTTCTTAGTTATGCGTTTTTCCTTAGGAAATAAAAATAGCAGAGTTTACTACATAAGGAGAACAGAATTATTTTTAGTAGTATTTTCTACACGAAAACAACTGTCAAAAATCCACCCCCAGACTTACAGAGGGGAGAGAGGAGCACCTTTAGCACCTTTAGACTTGGCAGCCAGTATTATACAGCCGTAAGAGGGGAATGGCTTTCCAAAGTCTTGCCCACTCACACATTTCTTTTAGCAGTGTACTGCCACTGGACAAGTTGACTTGACCAGTCCAAACTTAGTGCTCAGCCAAAGCAAAAACCAGAATGAACGCAATAAAAATTTAAATCCACTGCTTGGTGCTATGGGAGCGGAAAAGGCAAACTTCTTATTAAAACAAAACAAAACACTTGGAGAATGGTAAGAGCTGTACTGAAATCGTATTTTTAAAATATTTTTATCCACTGAATGACAGAGCTTGTCACTTCTATACAGTATAAATGACTGAAGAGATGGGATGAGCAGTAACACCCTGGCAGATTGAGTCAAACCAAGATTTGATTCTTAGCTCTGCTACCAATTGATGCAGATAAATCATTCAAAGTCTTTGTACTTTGACTCTCCCATCCGAGAAAGGAGATATTCAGCTTAGTTCACGGAGGTGTTGAAATGTTGATCATTTTTATGCATACAGCAATGTGAACTCATTGGGTGAAAGGTGCTTTGGAAGTATTAAATATTCTTCTTGCCATTCCGCCTGCTTTGCTCTTCACACTGTTTATGAGCAGTGCTATTCTTTTGACTGAACTTCAGCCCATTAGATGTTGACAGTAGAGAATTTGCATCCTTTGCAATGATAAATGCATTTAATTTTCTCCCAGCAAATACAATACAATCCAGCATTTAAATATATGACTGATCTCTTTTGTTTCACATGACTATTGAGTACAAACAAGTACCCAAGTGCTTTGTCAAATTGAGGCCGTAAGAATAAAGTGCCTTTGGCAGTCAGACCCTGTGATTTGCAAAAAGTTCCAAATCTTGAATAAACTGTTAATAATTTGGTTACCATCCCACAAGGACGGACATGGCATAGCAACTGGCAAATATAGGTTTAAAAAAAAAAAAAAAAAGATAAGAAAATAAATAACCAAATTTCCAGTCCATCAAAGTCTTGATTCTTCCCCTAGAGCTGCAGTATTCCCTGTTACAGCTTGCTAAAAAAGTTTGAGGGAAGAGACAGATTCTTCCCTTCACCACCCTTACCAGAGTTGGGGTTTTCTTTCACAGTTATATCTGTTGTGCTGCATTTCCTAGAACTAGGAGAATTAAATACACCAATGTATTTGGCCTTTTCTGCTGCCTGCATGTAAGAAAAACAAGTATTACTGTTGTGTAAAACAATCAAAAAATGAACGAGAGAGACATGCACTAGAGACATGCACTGAAATAAGCCATATCCATGCATATTTTGTTGATTCAGATCTGTATATTCTCATTAATAACAAAAGATTGCCATGAATCAGTTCTCGTGATAACTGCAATAAAACTGAAAGCAGTGTAAACAAAGCTAAGACTTGTTTTCCTGAAACACTGTATTAAGTCAGAGATTCACTGTGATGAGGGCAGCATCTTGTAATCTGCAACATTACAGATTATTAGAATTTCATCTGACTTCAATATAAATAGGTTTCCTTGATTAGAATTAAATCCAGAAGGCTGAGGATGATCTTCCATTTTTTTCCCCCATATCAGAACTCCGAAATCCTGAGACACGACAAGCCCCAGCTCCATACACAGTACTGGGAAGCCTTAAAGAGCATCTTGCAACTATTTCATCAGCTTTACTGGAAACGCAAACTTGAGGAGCTTAAGTAAATCAAACAAAAATGGAAGTTTCTGTACTTACAAGCTATTGTATCTATGAAATAGCTTAGCACAAAGCACTATAGAAGTAAATCATAGTAAGCAACATAAATGCAACTGTTCCTTGAAAGAGTGAATTCTGGGAGGAAAACTGGGTCTGTTCTCTTTGGAGCAAAAAAATGAAAGAGCTCATGTGCAAAAATCTCCAATGGACACAGTGCAAAACCTAATAAGGCATTTGAGAAGCTGGGACAACAGAAGAGCCCTCTTTCCCCCAAACTCAGGTATCATTAAGTTGAGCAAAAAATAAATTCTGTCTTCACAAAAGGCATTGGATCAGTTCTCTAAGAAATATATTCCAGATTACCTTATGCACGACCCCCAGCAGCAAATATGAGTGTCACTGTGCTCCAAAAGGGTTTGGGGAAAAGGGAGGACTGGGTCTCAGACCAATGGTGTAAAAAAGCTTCTTGTCTTAATTGATGAGATATCTGTAGACCAAAATAAATAGTCTTATTTCATTCCCAAAAGAAGCCTAAATGTCCAACCTTCCCCCTGAGAACACAAAGTTGTTTTTTTAAAGGTTACAGACTTCTGATCCGCAAGTTACTTGACAGAGCTTTGCAGAGGGCAGGCACAAGCACCAGAGGAGTGGATAAAAGCTCAGTAAAGCAGCACCCAGAATGAAACCAGTATTGGCAGTAAAACATCATGTCTCAGCCCAGGTGACCCGGGGACTGCCCTACCCAAAGCTCTTGAGGAGATAAGGAGTAGAAGAGAATCAACTCGGACTGCTGAGGCTGCAGAGCCTCCCAGTGTGAAGAGCTGAAAGTGAGAGGACTTGCTGGATTTTGAAGCATATCCCTTCCTGGAACAGGAAGATGACTCCATCAATGATGGTAATACTGATTAAAAAATAACAAAAAATAAAGAAAACTTAGTAACACTGCCACGCCAGCATAGAGGACGGCCTGCTTTCAGTAATGCCTTTTAATCCATCATAGCACACAGAAGTTCCTACTGCTTATTTTACTTTCCTCAGAAAACACATATTGATTTACTTATGATCATAACTGCTGATACAAAGCCTTGTATATGACATCATGGCGGGGGGGAGGGGGGGACCCAGAAGAAATAAAAACAAAATAAATTTTCCATTTAGATCGCAGAGTAAAACCTTAAGCACTTTGCTCTTTCTAAACACAGAAAAATGTGATCCAGATTTTGTGTGGAGCAGTAGCAGCAATATTTAATATTACCTTAAAATAAGGAACAAAACACAGCACCAAACCTGTGCAAATGGCCCTAGGATCAGTCTCCCTGACAGGAAAATGTAGACATCCTCTATGGCCCATCAAGTTGCCTCTGGAAGTAGTTTAGCCATTTATTTGGCCTGTATTAATAATGGTCAAGCATGAAAGAAATTAACAGCCCATAAAAAGCATAGGAAGAGTAATAAAAACGTTAAAAGACAAAAAGTTGGAATTCAATCCCTTTGCAGCAACATTCCCGCTGCCCATTAAAATGCTGCCTTTATTCACTTCCCGCATTAAGGGGTGTGCAGAAGGCTGAGGGACAGGCAGGTGGTGCCGCTGGTGCAGGCTGTTGCCTGATGGAGGTTTCCTTTGAACTCAATAGCCGCCTTGTAAGCAGACAGGGCTGTTAGACTTCCCTCACTTCTCCCTTTTGGGATTCCCACTGGTCCCTTGTTTTTTCTCCTTTTTGGTGTCTCTGAGGTTGTGGTGCTGCTCCTGAGCGCTCTGTGATGGACCAACGACCTAGCAGTCTTGTTAAAGGAAAATAAGCTGACCTTGATGCCTAATAATACCAGAAAGTAAGTCGCCAAATAAAATCCATGAGCCTTGGTTGGCTAAATAAAATCCATGGTTTACTTACCAGCCTGTTCAGCCAGCCCCTGCAACATGTGCAGTGCCTGCAGCTGCCCAAACAGCCTTGGTATAGACACCGAGCACACTTCTGCATATCTCATCTGAAAGCAACCCAAAGTTTTTCTAACATGATGCCACGAAATGCTGCTCCATCAGTAAATAAGCTGCAGTTGGATTACACGTACTTTAACACAGCAAGCTGCCGATACAACCCAAAGAAAAACTCCAGGTAAGTCTTTTCCCCCCAGTTGTGCCCAGGATTTAACAGTACACAACCTGCAGTTATAGCAGCAGGTTGAATTACTGTGTGAGAAGTCAGTAATATAAAACTGACCACATTTTTGCAACATTACTAGGAACAACCACTGAGGAAATCAGGTAACTTTGCCTTTCCAGGGAAGTTAGCTTGTAAGATTTATTTCTATTTTGGTATTTATAACAGAAATTATTGCCGCTGTAAAGATGTCAACTAGAGATGTTTGAATTACGTTCAAAATATATTAAATGCAGTTTTTTTATCAACTGTTGAAAAATTATTTGTGAATTGTAGTTTCCTACTGTTAAACCGTTTCCATAGCCAGTAATTTCTGCATTTTCACCAGCTTGCAGTGACTAACTTATTCAAATGCTACCTTTTCCATTATTCATCTCTCAAGGCAATTTCTTCTGTGAAATATCCTGATGTGACTTATTGATCAATTTCCCTTAAATCTACTCAGCTGTAAATTCTGTTCAGCCTATTAGCTTTCGTATATGTAACAGGTAGTTTAGGTTTCTTGTTTCTGAAGGTAAGATCGTGGATTGGCCTCCATACACAGGATGGGGAAACTCAGCAACCCCAAAGGAAGGTCCACCCCTTAGTAGACCAGACAATAATCCTTAAAACACAATCCTACAACTATAAAATCAAAGCCACAAATGTTCTCTGAATTTTTACCCTAAGAAGGCGGAGAAAACAACAAGACAAACAAGTCCATTCAAAAAACTTCACTGCAGTAACGGGACAGCAGTGTATGTCCCCTAGATAAAACATACTTGATACGAAGTTCAGGTGAATCACAGTACACAGTAAGACCAAATTGAAACAAATTAAATTGCCATAAGAAAACCACATTCTGCAGCACTACTTATGATCTAGTGGAATGTATTCTGTTACATATTTGCCTAAGTTCAGCTAACATAACATAGGCCAGAAAAAAATATAATCAATCACTGCACTATGCTGAATTTTTCAAAAATACATTAATTTCCCCTTCACTCTGGCTGAAAATGGTGGTTCAGTTTCCCTTTATGTGCAATAAGAATTCACTCGTTGCCTTCACAAGAGTCCTAGAGTGCGTACCTGATCCATACACAGCATTTTTACACGCCATCTGTATAAACAAGGAGAATGTAAGCATTATACAAATTTCTGTCCCTTTTTTTTTCGACTAATACAGACATGTAAAATATATGAGGATTTTAGAAAGAGAAAAGGGGGGCAAGGAGGGGGAAATCAAATGACTACAGGCCCCTTGGCCTTACCATTTTCCAGAGTCTATAACAACAGGGACCTCTCTGTTTCGAGAAAAGCTCATTCTGTTCTCTGAGTGCTGTAATGAAATGGAATTTGCATTCAGCATACAGCGCTAGTGGTCAGAGGGAATCACTTTCTCCATCAAAGATTGTGCACTTTAAATCCTTTGCTAGTTCAACTGCTATATATTTGATTTTAATTAAAGTTCTGTCATGAATTATAAAAGACCAGATCTTCAAAGTCATTAATTAAGGCCCCTCGGTGTCTGAATCCTAGCGTTATAATGACAAGTGAGATGTACAGTGCCTATCAACAAGCGGCTGCTCGGCAGCAGCAGCAAAGCTAGCAGAACCATTATTCTGACCTGTTCGGGGTTGTTCCAACAAAGATCTCGGCCATGAACACATGTACAGTGGGGAACAGCCCAGCTTTGGCGTGGCACTGTTTGTAGGTAACGTGCACCTTCGTGGAACTTGGTAATTGGGTCACTCGGCGAGGTGCTCCTTGGGGGCTCTCTCTGAAATTCAAGCAGCAGGAATTATGTAGCTCTCTACGAACAACAAGCCAGCGTCAATATGGACGCCAGGACCCATTCCCAGTGCTACTTATGATCACACCAACTTAACCAAACTTAAGCAAATACTGCAGCATCAGGACTTCGGTCTTGATTCAAAGCTCACTAGATGTCCCTTCATCCTACCAGGTACTTAAAATAGAAGTAATTAAAACATGCCAGAAGTACACCAGGAAAATGTGCAGGGACAAGAGTGGAATTTACCCATGGAGCTGCCATTTTAACCCTTCTCAAGGATAGCTGGCAGTGCTAAGTAGGCACATAGAAGTTTGTATGGGTGACACAGGTAAACTTGGGTTTTGACCAAAGTAGTTCAGCATGTTTCCACTGAACTAATCAACCCGACAGAAGCTTTGCAATGCCAGTTAACACCAGCTGAGGTCCCAAGCAGGAATTTCTGGTTCAGGCAGAAGCATAATGAACAAATGCAGTGAAAAACGCCTTGTCCTGAGGTAACGGATTTACTAAAAATTCATTTCTAATTTAGCAGCAAGCTAACAAACTAAATCCATGTGTCAAAGGAACTTCACGTCCTTAGGACCTAACTTCCCAGAACGGAAGGGATGAGAGAAACAAAAGCAAAAATGTAATTGCTACCTTAAATGCTGAAAATCACATCTGGTACCAACTGCTGACCCTTTGTACGTTCTTCCGTGCTCCCCGGTCCATGCAAGCACACACACGCAGGCACTGATTTCCCAAGTTTAAAGACTCCCTCATGTGGTGGTCAGATACGGTGAATTGGATCACGGGTTGAGCCAGCCGTTGAGCAGGCAGAAAGCACATCCAGATAATAAATGATGTGGATGTTTAAGGCTTACGCTCTGTTAGGATCAACTCTTCACCGTATGTGTCTTAGAGGAGCTCACTTGGCTGCAGTATAAATGAGTTCTTGCTGAAGTTACTAATCCCTTTAAACTCAAATGGACGCTGCTGTGACTAACCACTGCTTTCTGGAGACAACTTGACTAAAACAGACAAACTGCTAGTATTATGTCTTTCTCTGTTCCTACACGGCCACTTGTCTCCATCAGCCAACTGCAGCTGGCACCCCCCACTTCTTTTCCAGGTGCAGAATGGCAGATGCTTGGAGCTCAGTGCCTTCCCTGTGCAAAACACCAGAAGAATGTATTCCCTTTGTATATTAACACCACCACCTGCATAGATGGTATGTCTTCAGCAGAGGTAGTAGTAGGAAATAGCAGCGAATATGAAAAATGAAAATGAGCTGTGTGTGCCCCGGGTTCAGGCTGGGGGGCTTCACGCTGGCACCACCACGGGAACTTTGCAACTTTCTACTGCAGCACCCTACAAGTCAGACATGTGGCAAGAAGCAATTTAAAACATAAAAACCCACTATGAATAATGAAAAAGCCACTAAGAATAAATCCATCATCCTCCCATGGACTGTGCTCACTGACACTCTGCCTAATGTCTGCTCTGAAACCACTAGGAAATCATCAGCTTTTGATATAATTTTGGAATTAGTGACAGGAGGAATTGCTACAGTGTATTTCTAGAGGGTTGACTACTCTGTCAGCAAATTACCCAGGACACCATCTGAAGTCTAATCCTGAAACTGCTGAGTGCTCCTGAAACATTTAAAAAAATAATTTTCTGGAAACAGAAAAATCCTTTGATAAAAGCAGCATGTTAATGCATACTCATGTGTCTCTTATCACAGCCAGATCTACTAAGATATGTAGCTTATGGCTCAATAACACAAGACATCATGATTCCCTTTTTACTATTATTACTGAAGTATGTCCTCAAAAGAGGCATTTGACATCTCAGAATGTGTGGTTTCTGCCATACAGTTCCTATTAATGAATGAAAGTAGGCACTTAGAAAGCAAATCTGGCATCTTACTTATAAAGTAGATGGTTTTAAAACCTCAACATGGAGTGGTTCTGATCTGAAACAAACACAATAACTGGAGAGTGGCTCTCTATGACTCAGGAGAGATAAATTAATGTGTATATTGCATAAATGTCTTACCTAATGTGGAAGTTATGTGCAACATTGAAATGATTTTTTTCCAGAAACACATAAAGGTTGTAGATGTGCTTATAACTGTGTTCGCTCTCTGTAGCTAATCCAGAGGTAGCAACTCTGTGCATAGACAAAAGTATCTTGCAGATCAAGTATTAAGGCAAGAGATGACCCAGCTCTTCCATGAAGCAGGTAGAGGGCCTTATGTTACCTTCTCAGGGGGTCTTATTATTCTGCCTCTTCATTGGCTTTTTATTGTTTTCCCCTTCCTTTTACCTTCCAGGAATCAGCTCACTAACTGCCAGCCAGCATAAAAGGAAATCTCTTCAGAGCTTGGAATGACAAGGAGCATTTATGAAGTAAACGTTAACAGCAGTCAAACTGTACGTCTGTAAATATCAGAATACATCAACTCAGGTGTTCCTCCCTGGTTTTGACCTTATCTGAGAACAGAAAACACACCATAGCATGCCATTTCAAATTCAGCAGACTGGTAGGACCATGGAGTAATTCAGGCTGTAAAGACCCTGGAAGTCATCCAGCCCGATTGCGGGCTCAAAACAAAGGCAGCCCTGAGGCCCGAGAGCAGCAGGAGCTCCCTGCTCCCAGGATTTAGCACCGCTGCAGTCCTCGCCTGAAAAAAACATCACCTCCATAGCCCTCTGAGAACAGGATGGTACTATGGAACTCAAAGAGAAGTGTAAGGAAACAAGAAATATTTTATCCTGAACTTAGTCATATAATGCTAGGACTTCTACTCTTGGCTAGGATCTCATAAATTGCTACTGATCTCATGTGATAATGGATGACACCACCTTTCAGGGAACAGTCAATATCTGGGTTCACCCCAGCGCCCATAAATCCAGTATTCCATCATGCATTATGCTTCCTAATTGCACATAACTCGCTTAACTGCTCGCCAGCTGAAGCCGTCCCAGGAAAGCAGTTTGCCAGCAAACCCCAATTGAAGGTGAAAAACAATGTTCCACAGCAGATCCATATCTGTTGCTGATTTTTTGAGAAAATGTGTTTGAGAAAATGTGTTTAAACTACACCTACTGCCGGCAAAGATAAGAAACTAAATACAGCAAGATTCTCAAGCTGCAGGGATCTCACAGCCCATTCACAAGTTTCCTCATCCATTTCTGATTCTTCACTCATCAGGACATGTGAAGAATGTCTGAGCATTCATGAGACTTCAGTGAGGCCTAGAAGCACAAGGGGAAAGTGCCAGGACACATTTGGCTTTAAATGGCTTCGCTGCAGTACCCTTCAAAGTGAAAGCTACTAAGCCATCTTAAAAGACGTGAAAATTCCTACAAAAATGACGTGGTTTGTATGCTTTAAGATTTACAGCAGCCCTCGACCTACCCTGCAGCAGAGATAACTGCAGAGCCTTGCAGCATAGCACGCAATATTTTTACTTGCTTCATTAAGGATAAGATAAGAGTAACTTGGCACATCTAGTGAGTCTTTCCTAGCTTTTGCTCTCTTGCAGTTTTGTGTAGCCAGACCCAAATAGGAGCTGTCATCACAAACAAGGCAGGAGAACTGTTCCCCACAACAAAAAGCAGGGCTGTGGAAAAACGTGATCACATTTTCAGAACTGCCATTTATTAAGGCAATGCTTAGAAAAGAAGAGGATGTAATTTCAAAGCTGAACCGTTAGGGGAAAGTTGTTCACTGTAACTCAAGTACTTTTAGGATCATATGTGAAGGGTGGGAGAGCTACCTGCTTACAAAGAGAGCCCCACTCGTGTTCAAAGTTCCTGCAGCTCCTTCTTCTCCCTCGAGCGTTACGTGCTGCTTCCCACGGCTGGTTCAGCCAGTGGCTGTACATACAACTGCAGTGCCTGCTTTTCACCAGAACTGCATGGGCAGCAGCAGCTCCTGGGAATGCTTCTCCCTGAACTGCCTGGCCCCCAGCTTGAAACTGATCATTTGGTTTGCAGGTGATGGGCTGCAGCTGGCAGAACATCTTGGTATTAGTTAAGTCGAAGAACTGTCAATATCAAATCTCAAAGTATTACTAATACATAACCGAACGCCAGCAAAATATTTCCTTTTCATTAAGAGCCCTACTTGGTAGAGATCGTCGTATCCAGATACATTTCGTTTAGCAACATTCAGGGGAAAGGTGCCGCAGCCTTGCTGACATAGGGCTCAGAGGAACCCTGGTGGCTTGACTTCCGTTTAATAGGAACTGTTCTGTGCCAGTTGGCTGCCCAGAACACAGTTTGCATTCATGCAGAATTGCCAGCCTCCCATCTTAAAAAGTCACGAGGAAAGCCCCTAGGACTGAGGATATTCAGCTAAAATAACATTTAGCTTGTAATAACACCTCCATTCTGGCGATATCATGAAGGACGGAGTAAGAAGCTTAGCCATGACAATGGCAATACTTGCACCAAAATTTCAGATGAAGGCAGCTGCACCAAGGGACCAAACTCACGGCACAAGCCCTGAATTTTGCACAATTCTCCCGACACCGGCTGTTGAGCACAATTTCTAATTGCAGAAATTGCCTGATTCTCTCTTACCCCACAGAGAGTCAAAGGTTACCTGCCATGCACATGGTGGCAAAGCCTCGAGCTGTCTACAAACACCGCACCAATCCAGCCCCAAGAGTCTCACCCAGAGCTCAGCACCCACGTTCTGCACCGAGCAGGGAGAGAGCGATGCCGGTGCCCCGTGCCAGTGAGCCCCACGCACACAGACCTGGGGTTTGTGCAGCAGGAGGGGAACGAGAAGCCTCGCACCGCTCCATGCAGGGGCTGCCTCGAAGTACGTGATCCAAGCGGTTACTGAAGGGTAGGAGCGTAACCACATATATGGCTAAGGCAGGTTGTGATGTCTGTGGCAAGAAAATAGGCTAAAAATAATGCAAATACTTAGGCAGGAAAATAATGTTTAGTGTCGTCTTTTTTTTAAATTTAAGGTTTACATTGGACACTTCAATATGAAGTATGGTCTCGCCTTTTGCTGCTCTCTGGCATTACTAACTGCTCTCATACATGCAAATGAGGAAAAAATGTGCCTCTTTCAGGAGTAATAAGTATCTGCCTGTTGCTACCTTAAAATCACAGCAATCACATCTGGTAACTGCCTTTTCTCATGTTTCCACTAGTTTTCAGACTTCCTCTTGTGGTAGCTTGAGACTGCGCATCTGGATGTTTTAAACATACAAAGGAATTGCTAGAGCAAGCAAAAGAGAAAACGGTGCAGAGAGTTAAGATGTGCAGATAAGCAACTGGTGTACTGTGCAGCTAAAGTAACTGACAGCCAGTCGGGAAAAAGCTTTTTCCAAAGAGCATAGCACAAGTTTAGGCAGAATGAAGACTCACATTGTCTTTGGCTTCGTTTTTAAAGTCCTATTAATCCAAGTGTATCTTTTTAACAAAACTTTAGCTGCACCGTCACCAATCATTAAGTTTCCGGGAGACAGCACTCCAAAAACAGACAAAGAACTAGCAGTGGTAAGTGTTGGTTTCATCTTTGCTTCAGATTTATATTGTTGTTTCATAAGCAGATGTTTCTTTCTTCTTTCAGCTGGGGCTAGGAAATGACTGCAGCATTCTCTCTCTAGAGTCTCTGGAAGCGCTTGCTAGCGAGCAAAGATATCAGCTTTCAGAAGGGAAAACTAGAGCCAAATAATGTTTCCTCTCTTAAAAATTTTAAAGACAGCAAAGAAAGTCTTTTTTTTTTCCTTAAGTCTGAACATAGAATGTACAAAATAATGTCATTAAATCATCACGGCTGTAATCAACAGATTCCAAGGGTAAGAAGGGAAAAGAGCAAATAGAAATGTCTGATTTTTGACTTAAATCAAACAGAATGGAGGGCTGTTGCGACTCACTTATGTAAACCTGGGCTTAATGCATGCATCATCCAGCTCTCAGGACTCTGCTTTCAGATTGTTTGCTGTGCATTGCATAAACAGCTTTAAGGGACAATTACAATTGAAAGCTGGCTCGAGTTTCAGAAGCCATCATGACTGCTTCTGACTTCAAAAAACAAAAAAACTCAGACATTTAAAGAAATAGTCTTTTCCAATTCAATCTGGAACAAAAAAAAAAAAAAAAGAATGTGGATTTTTGAAAGTGACATTAGCAAATTATAGCTATAACTCTACAGCATTTTATTCTAACCTGATTTTAGCCCTGTGGACCTTCATAAAAGTGACATTATGGGAAAGTCCATTTAAGGGGAGATTGAGATGGATTAACCTTATTTTAGCATGTAAATTATAGATATCTCTCTTCTTCAGCAACAATTCAATATTAAGGAAGATTGAGATAAATTCTCCTTATTTTAGTATATAGAGGCTTGAACGTTGGTCACTTTTCTTGAGGAGCTGGTGTGCATCCTGGGAAAGCTTGCCAGGTTAAAGAAGGTCTGGGGGAGGATAGAGAGACTTTCCAGATGGGGGCTGCCGTGGAAAGTTTTGGAAAAACAGACAAAACAGCCCCAAAAGGGGCACTCCTCAGCCTGTAACTAAACACATTCACCCAGGCTTTTGTCTTGGCAGCATGGCAGCCGAGGATGGGGGGCAGCACGTGTGGTAGAGGAGAGTGGGGTCAGACATGTCTAATGGTAATTTAACCACCCTGAAATAATCTATGTTCTTAGACACAGTCAGGCTTTTATTCAATAACAGCAATCCACATCTCCCCTCATCTCTGTTTCTTTCAAACAACCTATTTATTATGTGTACTCAGAGGAAAATTACAAGCTGCTTTAACACTGCAGTTCTTCTTTGTCTTTCTGGTAGTGTCCCTGGGTAAAGCTCACTGGCTGCCTTTCTCTCACCCCCTCCACCCGCACAGCCCCAGCACTCAGCATCAGGACACAAATTGCTATGTTGCAGCTGGACCCCGTTTCATTAATGGGCTGGATCAAAATTCCTGATCACCACAGCTCCCTGCTGACTCTGGGGAAACTGAATTTTGCAGCCTAGGCCAAGATGTGGTTTACACAGACACTACATTTCCTTCAGGATTCTCTCCTCATAGAACAGCTGGTTATGTTCATTTCTCATCTTCACTAAAATCTCCATTTTAGGAAAAACTGAGAGGGGGTTAGCTTGTTATTTAGAATCCTACCAAATACAATTCTTTATCATGCCTCATTTTCTATTTTTTTCATTCTATACCATGCTTGCAAACCTAAAATGGCAAGAGCAGCATCCTGTTTCTTCAGTAAACTTCAGTTCTGATGTACAGTCTGTGCTATGTCACGGTACATCATAGGCAGATACAAACAGAAGCATAAGACAAAAAACTATCAAAACTACGTTACAATCAGGATAGGAGCAGATGCTCTAAATGGGTCTGTTTGATCATGTTCTTGGTGCATTGCGCATAAGGTCACTAGGCCCCACTAACTCTGAGCAGACAGAGACTTACTGGCAGCAATGGTGAAACCATTACTTGCCAGTGCTGCAGCCCCCAATGGAGAAATACCACATCAGAAGACGTCGTTATAAAAATCATAAAGACTAAGCATAGTCTGTGCTTAGTCAGGAGGTGGCTAGAGGATGTCCTGAAGGAAATGGTGTAATATCTTGATTAAATCCTTTTTCTGAGTAAACTCTGAGCCATTTCCTAGGCAGGATAGAATGAGGTACTCCAGGACTTAACGAAAAGGTTGGTAAAATCCATGTCCTGACCAACTGCAGTCATCAAATATCCTTTCCTATGTTTTGCTGATGTAGAGGTCTTACCCCCCCCATCTTCTGGGTGAAATTCAGTCAATTAATTAACGACGTAAAGTAAGGATTCCCTTGGAAATAATTCACATCACAAGGATTCACATGTGCTGTCATTCTGTCAAGTTTCTTGGATTTCTTGGTTAAAAATAATTCCCTATGATATTTCAGATAAAGTTTTGGAAAATACACCTTTACCTTATCTATTTGGGTTTCTTTCCTGCCTTGGATTTGTAGTTAATATGTTGGGTACAGTACCTGAAGGATGCTTCTTCCTCTCCTACAAACAGTTTTACTGGCAACCTTTCTGTCTAGCAGCATCACCAGCCACAGCATCCCTGAGCTCTGTGCCTCGCTCAGCACCAGTGTGGGAGGCCCTCACACCAGTTTGGGAACACCTGCCATTGGACATGGCTGTAGCACTCCCTTTAGAGCTAGGCACAGAGTATAGCAACCCCAAACTGCAGCCTGCAATTCCTGAAGTCTCTGTGCACATAGAAGAGAATGGGAAAGTTCACTCTGTTGGATAAAGCCTACAACGCCAGATTGTTTGTCAAACTGTTTGGACTCTATGAATGAAAATTATTAGATGGTAGTAGGCAATTATTATTCGGGATGCTCCCAAACTAGCATCTTCACCTGAATCCATTTATCTACTCTTCAGTGAGGATGTGCATTCAACTATCTAAAGCTGTACCTATTCTGAACAACGTGACTGAGCTGGCCTTTCTAACAGTCCGAGCTAAGGCAGCAGCTTAAACTAGAGGTTTTTACAAATTCAGTTTGGATCCCAATGCTGAATCCAACACCTCTAAGCAGCCAGCAGTCTGTTGTTTGGCCATATCTGTTATTCTCCAGTTAGGAATAGAGCTGATTAAGGATTTTACACAGTTGCTGGAGATATAAGTGGAAATTTTCTTGTTTGCTTCGTGTGAGGGGTCACGCTGTTACTTGGAATGGCAATGTTTTCATGGCAGCTTTCACCACGTGCTAGAGGCTGCCAGACATTCCTGCAGGGTTGGTCCCTGCCTGAAGAAGTTCAGTTATTCTGGCAGTCAACGCTGAATTTAAGGAGAAAAAACTACTAAACCCTAAATTGTTTGTGTGAGCTCACTTGTGTACTGCATGGAAGATGGGGAACACGTATGGATACTCAGGGCCACAGCTGCCTATCTCCAGTTTAGTTTAATGTAAATACATGGTTTATCAGCACATATTTGAAAAATAAGGCTGCTTAACTGTAACTGCTACCAGGGAACAGACTGACCCCCCGCCCCTCTGGGATGGGGCAGCAGATCACAGGAGGCAGATTTAACCACAGTGGAACCACAGCGGTGTGTCTGCAAAGTGCCTCCAGAGGTTCAAAGGCATGAACTGATGCCTCACCTGCTCTTTGCATCATTTCTTTCTTTTTTTTTTTTAACTGAGCTACATCTCCTAATTAGGTGACTAAATCAGGTGATTGCCAATCAAAATGGGAACTAGGGAAGACTTGGGTGGATGTTATTTTGGAGAAGAGATCAAAATAATGGACTTGTGCTGCCTTTTTGATGCTTTATGACTACCGTTTTCTAAGGAGAGAAAATGTTGTCATCTGTCATCACAGATGCACCAGAAGGCCCAGCCTAGCCAAGATCTGCTGGAGCACTCGATGGTCTTTAAAGCACGCAGATATTGTTTGGCCACTGTGTCCAGGCAACTGAGATGTTACAAAAGCCTTTCTTCCTCAGGTCTTTGCAATGGCTGACTCAAAACCAAACATACACAACTTTCAAATAGCTCTACGTGGTTTGAATAAACAATGTTGGTTTTTTCCTTTTCAATTAATGTGCTCTCATTTGTGTGATTGCATTGATACCTTAACTTGACAAGTTTCTCAATAATCCACAGTCTTCCAGAAAAAAAAAATACACCAAATCTAAAACTGTAAGCAGATTTATACATCATAAAGAAACCAAAAAAAGATAAACTCATTTTTACTTTGTAGTTTTACATTAAAGCTCTATGCTCTACTTGTTAATAAAGCAATTCATTAAGTAAAGGTGATAGCTAAAAGTGAAAATGATTGCTTAATTAGCAATGTTGTGTGATCAAGGATGGTTTGTGTCAATTAAGGCGATTCTGCTGGTCTCTCAGTTACTAATAGTAATTTTGAAAAGAAAACTTGCAAATTACTGATGGAAAGCTAACATGGAATCACAGTATTTATTTGTAATGATTACCTATCACTTTTATGAATCTTAAAGTCTTTGTTCTGTGCCTATTTTTTTCCCCCTTCAAGCAATACCTGAATAAGTACTACGGATGCCCAAAAGACAACTGCAATTTATTTGTACTGAAAGATACCTTGAAGAAAATGCAGAAATTTTTTGGGCTGCCCGAAACAGGAGACTTGGATCAAAATACAATTGAGACAATGAAGAAACCCCGCTGTGGTAACCCAGATGTGGCCAATTACAACTTCTTTCCAAGAAAGCCAAAATGGGAAAAGAACCACATAACATACAGGTACTGCCTGATGATGCGGGGTGTTGCTCATACGTAACCAGAGCACTTTTAAGACGCGATCAAACAAGGCACTTCAAAGCGGGGGAGTTGTTTAGCAGCCTACAGAGGATTCCTTGAATTATGATCTCCTTGTGTTTGGATAACTCCTAGATGCTTGAGCAAACATTGAAATTTCTAATTGTAAAGGTTAAGGAATAATCATCTAAAGCTCAGTTTTATGGTTCTGGTTGGGACTAAAGAGATTTTGGTTTTCTCTGCTCTGCTGCAAGCATCCTACGGGATCTAGAGCAGCAGTACCTTACCTGCCCATCTGCTCGGTGGGACCGCAGGACTTACAGACTGCAGAGGACATGGAGGAGGACAAAGTCCTCCGCATTCAGCAGCCATAAAAATTGAGATCTTCAAATAAACTTTAAAATAAAACAAGCATTGTTTGTTTATCAGCTTACAGTAGTAAACAATCACGAACCCAATGAAGTGAAATTCACCTTCAGTAGCCAACCAATGAGAAAAAAGTAGGAGACGACAAAGGGAGCAAACGCTGCTACCTAAATTTAAAATTAAGATCTTTTGTTATTAAACAGATGATCTAACAACATGAGGAACAGGAAAACCTAGGCAATATAGCATTAAAACTTAGGCAATATAGTATTAAAATAGTGTGTCCACTATGTGCATTATTTCTAAGAGTTTAAAAATGCCCGTTTATGAACACAGAAATTTCTAATTGCTAAGATGCAGGCAACTGCCACAGCCTGGCAAAGCACCACGCTTAATTAATCCGCTGTTTCCATACCTTGTACTATGGCAAATGCAAGGGATTTCAGCCCCAATGAAAGAAGGCTGTGCCATCACACAGTTGTTTGGGGATCTAAGCAGCCTCAAAATTGCCTCACAGACCAAGCACATAGATGTGAGCAGCAGTTAGAGGTCAGGTGAAATGATTTAAAGCAAACCTATTGCAATAGGTTCGGCATATTTTCATTTTTAACTCTTGCCCTAGAGGGTTATGGACCAATATAGCTCTTACTGAAGTCCATAATAAAAACATCCCATTGGCTCAAGTGGTCCAGGACAGAACCTTTGGCAGGAGAGAACGAACAGCAAATTTGTCTTAGGTGCGTGACCTGGCGTGCTGCTGCCTCACGAGTCACGATTCAACATATCCTGCATTCTGTGACCACCTAATGAATGCTTAAAAAAACCTGTGGCAGCTCTCACAGCTCCGTATGGCTGCTATGCTTCTTCTGATAATGTTATCCCTACGCATAAAGTAGTTTCATCCCTTACACACAACAGCAGCAAAGGGTTAGAAACTTTTCTTTACACAGATGTTAGCTGGCTGTAATACAAGGCACTAATAAGTCCAATCAGCACATATATATTAAAAAAAAAAAAAAAAACATATTTATGAGTTTTCCCTTTTTTTAAGTCAGGTGTAGGACTTTATCCCACATGCTTTAACCTCGTGCTTCCTACCACCAGTGTAACCAATGTACTGGTGGAGACTTAATATTCACTTGGCATAAAACAATACATAGCTAGCTACAAAGGTGAGGGAGAAGGGCTGCTTTTTTCTTGTTACTAGAGAAAAAACAATCCAGTCTTGAGACTTTCAGAATTATATTGAGCTTTTTTTCTGGCAGCTAAATCTTATGAATCAGGGATGCGCTGGTATGTTCATGTCTAAAGTGAGAGCATGACCTGCGAGCTCATTAAGTAGGTCACAAAAATGTAAGTCTCACATCTAACCAAATGAAAGAACACGAGGTGTTGTCTTGCCAGCACCCCAGCACTGATGCAAAACCCTGAATATTTTGTGCACGGCCAATGCCACGCAACTTTCA
Organism: Anser brachyrhynchus; assembly: GCF_964034855.1. Classification (NCBI taxonomy): domain Eukaryota; kingdom Metazoa; phylum Chordata; class Aves; order Anseriformes; family Anatidae; genus Anser; species Anser brachyrhynchus. The sequence continues at coordinate 15,152,693 of NC_137707.1, read as the reverse complement.
CAGCCTCTGGCTAAATAATTCATGGTGCTGTGTCGATTCCAAAGGAAAATAAATAGTAAGTGCCACATCTAAACACGCCTCTGAAGCAGCATGAAGTCCGGACCTCACATGGAGCAGTGTTACCTCTTAACCCGTTTCTAAGTCTGTTCAGCATTAAGATCAGTAAGCAACAAATACTGGGAGGAGGCTTGTGTGTTTCTTAACTCTTCCTTTTACCTCGAAGGATTATAGGCTATACCCCGGATTTGGATCCCGAGACAGTAGATGATGCCTTCGCCCGAGCCTTTCAAGTCTGGAGTGATGTCACACCGCTGAGATTTAACCGAATACACGATGGAGAAGCAGACATTATGATTAATTTTGGCCGATGGGGTATATTTTTCTGTTTTTCCATATGTTTTTGGTTTTGTTCCTTTCATTAATCCTTAGTATTGGAATGACTTACCCTCAATAAGTAGTACCCATGAGCCTTTCTGGCAAACCTTGTCCTAGTTTGCACTTGGCTTACACAGGCTAGGATCTAATTTCACTTTTTTTCTTTTATATATGAGAGTCAGAGAAAAATATTTATACAATATCCTTATTCTATATTTATCTTTCCAAAAGAGAATTGCTAGGGGCAACATTTTATTTTTAAATTTACAAATCAGAAATAGAAATGGGAAATATTGGTACAGATCTTCAGATGGTGTGAGCTGGCATCCCGCCACAGAAGAGAATGAAATGCCATCGTAGCCTTCATTTGTAGCTCCATGCTCAGTTTTCCAGTAGTAGTGGCAGAGGTCCTAACGTATGGGACCTTAAAAACGGATTTGAGCCTTTCAATTTTAACTCCATAGCTGGTCTCTGTTCTTTAGCATAGCAAACTGAAGACTTTCAACAAATTCTTTGGTCTTGAAAAATTTCAAAACATGGATCTTAAGCTAAATTCTGGTTTTTGCTCAGCTGATGAGCAACTTGATTCATTTTAGTTGTACATGCCTTCTCAATTATTTTTGGTTTCCTCTGAAAGAGCATACATAACTGTTCAGTGTATACCTGAGGCATTTTAGCTTCTTACAGACAGTCATAGAATTTTTAATACTAATGAAGATACTTGTACAGCCAGTCACTTGGGAGGTAGACTTGGGAAGTGAAGTGAACAGTTCAAAGAATAAGTGAGCTCTTTGTAAAAGCCTCCATTTCAAGCTGGTTTTCTTTACTTTAGCTACTGATGAGTTGACCTCAAAAGCTTCAGAGATTCTGTACAGAACCCAAAACTTCAGATCCTCATCCAGGCTGGCTTGGTTCACAAGAAAGAAGTCTTACAAAAGCAGAAGTGTTCCTGCTGATTTCAGTACTTGCTGATTATACTCAGCTCAGAAATAGTGGGAGAATTTCTCCCACATTCATTCATTCTTATCACCTTACTGCCTACAGATTCACAGGAGTTGGGACATCCCCAACGTTGTTCATTTTCAAGCAAAGCATGGGAGTGAAGTATCTAAATTCATGTCAAAATCTCACTCCCTGGACAACTGACACACTAGCCTACTGAAATGAATGAACTGAACTAGTATTAAGAGGCTGACAGCAGCATGAAATCAGTGTAATAGAGCAGAGAATCAGGCCTGTGTATTGAGGGCTTCTGCTAAATGGCAAGCCATCAGACCAAAAGGCCTGAAATGATGCAACTGGAGATGCTGGCAGCCAGCTTTGAAGCACAGGTCACTGCGGTGGGAAAGCTATGAATACCAGGGTTATGCCCTTGCCAGCCTGCCTTACCCACATGCGGTGTACTTCCAAGAAAAGCCTACAGTGCAATTACAGGAGAGCTACTTAAAACGTTGTTGCCCTGTGAGCAGCCCGAGTCTCGGAGTGGTTGATGTGGAAGCGGGATAGGCTCATTCAGAGGAAGCAGGGCGCTGAATAGGAGCTAGCTTTCCAGACGCTCACTGCTAAGAAACATGCAGATGATTTGCTTTCCTGCTTAAATAGTCAGTATCTTGTGCAAAGAAAAAAGCACAGCAGTCTGAGGCGTAGGAGACAAAAGCAACCTGCAATAAGAGGTCTGCCTTTACTTTTAAGTCTGTGCTGGGGACCAAAACAAATCCTCCGAAAAATCTCTCTCGTTCACAATGTTTATTTTACAGCTCCTACTAGTCTCCATTGAGAAATAACAGTGTGCATGCAGTCGTACATTCAATGTACTACATTTCACTGCTCTTCTCGGTCTTTGAGTCCCTTCCACAATACTTGTGATATATAAAACAACAGCTCTGACAACCGCAGGAGTGTCACTTAATGTTCTCCGTAAGAACTGGCTTCCACTCTTCCGGTTCAGTCTTGCCAGCCCAGCCCATACCACTCAGTAGAATATTCTGCTGCTATCTTGGATGGAAAAGTTCATATTATAATCATCGTTTGTGTATACACTCTGACAGAGTTGAGGTCATCAGAAATTGCTTTTTTTGTCTGCTTTCTCCTGCAGAACATGGCGATGGCTATCCGTTTGATGGCAAAGACGGTCTCCTGGCTCATGCCTTCGCACCGGGGCCAGGAATTGGAGGAGACTCCCATTTTGATGATGATGAACTGTGGACGCTTGGAGAGGGGCAAGGTACCAAACTTAAATGCTTCAGAATGTATGGTCTGCTGACTGCTCTGCTTTAGTGCTGCTTCAGGCACTGCACTAAAATGTTTTCACTGACGTGTCAATAAATGTTAGGGGAAAGTATTCCTACAAATGAAAATTAATTCATGCAATTTAAATTGTTCTCTACAAAATGCTTATGTAATTCCTGACTGTTTTGTAGGATTTCCCTTTCTGTTCCTTTCTGTTCCTCTACCATTACCCCTTGAAAAAACTGAATTAATAACAGGCCTGATGCTGCCTAACCGTAACGAAGGGTGGGAAAATTACAAAGCCAGGACTGTGATTTTGAGTGCTTCAGTGCACAGGTGGCAATACCTTGTTCACTTGTAAGAGGCAGACTATCCAGTGCTTTTCTGCTGACCTCCCCTTTATGATGACTTAAACTGTGGCTCCATTCTTTAAAAATGGAACCATCTACCTGAATAAGAATGTATATACTCATGGTATTTGTCATAAACAAATGAAATATAAATCCCTCATGCAGAGTGGATTAAGAACAACTCCTAGAGTCCTTAGCAGGCAATTGCCTATAGCCTTTTACAATGAAGCAACTGAAGTCCAGAGACCATCACCTGACCTAGACAAACAAGACCAAGGATTAGTAGTTTGGAACCTGTTTTATTCTGCCTAAACTTCACCACAATCATATATTACTAATTATAATTCTCTTAGTGTAAAATAAATCGGAAATCTTAGAATAAGAATGAAAATTCATGTTTACCTTTCATTTCAAAATCTAGTTTTCTCAGCTGTCCTCCCACCGAAAAAAATAATTGAACTTTAATACCAAAATAGTCAAATTCCTTCTGTTTGGCTTTCTTTTAACTTTAGCAGAACCTCAACTGGTGTCTATAGTAACTGGACTGGATTCCTGCCTCAGAACAACAACGAACAGGAGGAAACTGTTTTCTGTATCAGTGGATATACTGCTTAAGTAGCTACTGCTCCTAGAAGTGCAACAGATAAGCAAGTTATTTGTACAGTAACGTATGCTAGAGCACCAGTACTGCAGTCTTAAGAAAAGTGTTTACGTGTGACAAATGGAAATAAAACCCGGGACCTGGGTGTGCCTGCATTACCACCACATCCCCCAGCGCAGCAGATCTCGTTCAAGTCAAATTGCAAATACCAAAGCGGTTTATGAGGCACAAGGCATAGTCAAGCTCATGCTCAACTGGAACCTTTCAAACTATACTGAACACTTTAGACCACATTACCAAAGAGACTAAATTACTAAATGTATTAACAGCATGTTTATAAGTTCGCATTGCCATAGTAACAACATATATATTTTTCTGGGCTGATTTTAAGGCCTGTTCATTCTAACACTTCACCATGAGTAATATCTATGTAATTCTCTCAAAATTACCGGTTATTATTTCAGCTATGATCATCTTGCCAATAGAGAGACTAACAGCATACAGAATTTCAAAGCAGAAATCCATACTACACTTCTGTATCAGTATTCTCCAGAAAAAAAAAATAATGAGGGAAAGAAAAACGGGTCCAGAGACTAATTTTGATATTGGTTGGTGACTAATTTCCCCATTGCATCTGTTCTCTTTGCAGTGGTTAGAGTGAAGTACGGAAACGCAGATGGTGAATACTGCAAATTTCCCTTCTGGTTCAATGGTAAGGAATACAACAGCTGCACAGACGCAGGACGTAGCGATGGGTTCCTCTGGTGTTCCACAACAAAAGACTTTGATGCAGATGGCAAATATGGCTTTTGTCCCCATGAGTGTAAGTAGAAGTTTGTCTTCAAATGTTTTGCTCCCTGATAGGTTGGTCCTTGTTTTGTCTATCCCTTCTCTCTGTACTTTTTCCAGTTCCTTTCTGGTAGATTTAGATTTATTGGTCTTTAATATCTCCACTTTAACACTCCCTAAAGAATTCCTCAGCGTAGAAGAATTTGTAACTGACAGTGACCCAAGGCCCACTCGTTTCCTTCAAAACAAGGACACACTGAAGACATGCCTGAAGCACACAGGCCCCCCTTATACATCAGGGGTACAAAGGTTCAGTTTCACAACCTGGGAACAACCAACCACATTTTAGAATAAGGATAGGGCCAAATCCAGACATAAAGCACACTAAAGGACTGAAATCTCTCCCCAGATCACAAGCCATTCCACTAACAATTGTAATGGCATCTCCTTCAAGAGCAGCAACTGAAAAAGCCTGACAGTTCAGGAGGAACCCCATTAAGCCAAGTCTCTGTAACCTCATGTACCAAGTGACCAGTTTTAGCAACTGCTAGCCCCTGCCACCTGAGTCTGGGAGCCCTCTTTGTGCAACATGACACTGTTAGTGTCACAACAACCCTTTAAATGTCCTTTTACTGCTTTTCAAAATGAAAATGATTGAATTGCAAGTGGATGTCAATGCTGGTAAGAAGTCATTAATAAATTGGCGCACTGCAAATTGCTAGCTAGGAGAGCACTCAGGTTTTGAGTTTAGGGTTTTGTTTCAACACCTGCCTTAGGACTCTTACCCATGAAGCAGCTCCAGTCGCTCACTTTAGGTACAGGAACACTGTATTTCAGAAATCCTACCTCTGTATCAGCATCTGTACAAAAGTGGGTCTAAGACTGCTAAAATCATACTGAATTTCTAGCTTTTTGAAATCTGAACAGAATCCTTGGCTTTACAAGCAATTTATTTTGTAATTGGACTTTTAGGAAACATTTGCAGATTAGACAATTTGTATAGTGCTGTCACGCAGACATAACTTTATATAAAATACACATAATATCATTATCTTTAAAATGAAATTATATGATAACGTGTTTCCTGCTAAGCATTAGGAGTGTATTCATACACTTGAAACTCTTGATGAACCTACTGGATATAAGATTTCTGCTAATTCATTACTGTGCAAGCATTAATTTGATCTTCTGTATAGCACACAGCAAGGAAACTTTACAGAAGCAATGAAGTATAACTGGCTGTAGCTGCAGTGCTGACTTATCAGAAGAGAGAAGAGCAGAGAAGTGAAGGGGCTTTTAACCATTTGTGCCATCTCCTGATTGCCGGCTCAAGTGCTGGCACCTGCATTCCTGTACACTCCCCATACTGCAGTTTCCCACATCCATTTTTGCCCTTTGTACACAACCAGTTGCTACCAGCTTTTTGCAGCAGACAGTGTTTCATCACTCCTGTTACCTGACGTCCTTAGCAATGGTCCCACAGCATCACTCGAACTCCTGCCTGCTACTGCTAGGGCATAGCAAGTAATAGCAGAGCTATGAAAGACATCAAAACAGAGAACAGTGGAACTTCTGTTAGACTCGTGATAATCCTGGTTGGAATAACAGCGCTAAACTTATTTATAATATTACGGTTACATGAAGTAGGGGGAAAGAGAATGCAGATTGCTTAAAGAAAGTTAGTGATGCTTAAAATGCAAAGATATCAAAACGAGACATGGTCAGGGTTTTGCCAGGGCAAGAATGCACAAGCACAGCCTGACACATCCCAGGAAGCCTCAGCAAATACTGTAGAAACATGTGTGTTAATATGCATGTGTCAGTTAAGTACACATTTTTTTACAGATCACAAATATGCACGTGTAGAAAAAGTTTGCATACCCTGTCTTCAGAAGTTCTTTGCTATCTCTGGTTTAGTGTTGTAGCCAAACACTAAACAGATGGGGAATTTCTCAAGTTCGGTTTCAGGATTGTACGCTTTCCAATGTAAGTTTTTCTGTATTAGCATGGCAGCAGTTTGCAAAGAAAATCTGTTGTGGAATATAATCAGTCTTCTAGCCCTACTATGATTTAAAAAAAAAAAAAAAGTATTTTTTTTAATTTCCAAAAACCTAATTGCTCATTATGTGTCACACCATGGTAGATCCCAGCTCTAGATAACAACTATTTATGACTATAGCAGGTAAACAAGCAGGGGTATGAACTTTTAACAGATTTCAGTTAATCAAAATATATATATATAATTAGCTACACCCCTTTCAGAACTAGCCTCCTTAGCCTAACATTTACTTGAGTAAACTGCATGCACGCACACAACCACAGAATCATTCTTTCCTCAAACTTTGTCATCTCCTTTGTTCCCCACATTTCCTCAACTCTTCCCTCTCATAGTTAATCCTTCCAGCTGGAAAAGCGCAAAAGTGGGTTTATTCTTTTAAAACGCATGAAATTGTATCTTCATTCCTCAGATATTGTAGGAATGAAGCCCAGATTATAGGTTGCTGGACAAACAGACATTCACATGCCATGACTGATACCTTTGTAAAATCCTAGAACCATATGAGACAGAAAATGTGAGCAGTGAAGCACTCTCAGTAAGAGTTGGTTCAAGAAATTGGTGTTCCTGGAAATGCTTGTGTCAAGGTTTCTGAAACGGAACAGAAGGGTTTCAGCCTTTTGTTTCTGATGTAATTGTTTTGCAAGATCCTTGAGCAGTTATCCACAGATGTTTCTTATTAAATTCAGAGCAGCATTGTTCACTCATTATTCCAAGACTCCATTTGCTAACCCCTGCTAATAAATTCAGATAGGGAAGGATTTACATCATATAGCCTGCGTTGGGGGCAACATTCCTAGTTGTCAGTGTTTGTTCCTCCGCCTGTTAATTCACCAAAGTTAGTTTCAGTTCTTCCCAATATGCCACACTGCACATTTGGAAACATTTTCCTTAGGGCTGTGGTACTGCACCAGGCAGTCCTCCGACACCTACCATCGCTGCTAACTGCCTAACTCCACGACCTCCACCATCAAGGAAAGACACCCACCCTAACCAGCTGGTCACACATCACAGAGAGGTGGCTGGGGTTTAACCCAGCTTGGTTTTCCCTGTTCTGCAATTTTTCACACCAAGATCTTGATTCAAGGCAGTAGGCTGTGTCAGACCAACTCAGAAACCCAGGCAGTGTCCTGAATAGGAGGAACAGAAAAAGATGTTTCCTCTGCAAGCCCTGCAGCCCAAATACCTCCCTTGCACTGGACACCGATCTCGCAGGCTGGCACTGCTGCTTGCCTGCTCTCCCAGGCAGAGCCCTCACCTCACAGAGCTGCAGCTACCTCCACCTTGGGTCTGTGCCACTGGGTTTTGAGCAGCCTTCCAGCCTGAGGTTTCCTTGCATCACAGGAGGCTGATTTTTCTGGGAAGAACCACCAGTGCAGCTCATGGATTAGCAGTGTCCAGTCTGAATCTGCTGTCACGGCTGTAGAACTTTACTAATTCTTAAATAGTTGAACTTGGCATGATGCAGAACAAGAGTCAGGCCCTTTTAAGATCTTACACGTCACTAAACCTTTTGTAATGTTTTGGGGGAAACTGATCTCATCTCCTTAATTTTCGTTTACATTAAAGCAAAGCCTCTTCCAGTTAATCGGGGAGCAGGGGGGTGTCTTTGCAATCTTAAACCACTGAGGTTACCATCACATGACGTTACCTCAAGCATAATTAAAAGTTGTCTTCTGACTGTGACTCAGAAGGACTCCTTGCAAAGCAGTACGAGACTGACTTTCTATATGGTCTCTGCAACTGAGCCATGTTTAAACCAGTTCTAAAAAAAATAAGCCATTAAAATACAGAGCATGCCAGGTCTCGAGCTGGAAGCAGCTCATGTGGTAAATGAGTCATCTAAACAACTCAGCTTAATTTTGCTTTCCAAATCTATCATTTAAAAAAAAAATGCATTTTTCCAATCAGTATAAACACAATCCTAGTTAGTATGTTCCCTAGCTTGTAACAGAATACAAGAAAAATACAAACATTTGCAGCTTGTTCTTTGGGGAAGACACAGTGTGTGTTGCAGTTACATCGATAGCACCTTTTGCCTAGAGACCAGACCTCTGTGGCTGCTTCCACGTGAAGGATGCAGGATACAGAGCTTGGCAGGACCAGAATTGCAAACTCACCCGTGTGAGCCAGGCCTGCAGGGTCCAAGTCCTCTCCGTACTGGGACTGGAACTTATTTCAGTAACCTACTGGTTCATGCCCCTGATGCAGTGGCCAATTACTGATTTAAGTGGAAAAGGCAAAATGAATCAATCACTCATGTCACAATATCCCATCATCAGAACCATTCTCAGTTGCCCTTCAGCCAGGAAAGGTCTTGACTTTTTATTTATCCCTACTCTAAAAAGTGAAGCATGTTCATAAACAATGTCTCTTCCCAGCAGTGCATCAGACTAAGCAAAGACAAAAACGCTCAAAACCTACACAAAGGCACTGGGGCTACAAGAGCTTTTTGGTCATCAGAAACGATAACAGCAAAGTTATAAACAAATTAGCAAGCCTTCCTGCATATGTGTTTGGGTTTTAGCTTTGGATTTAAACTGGGGGAATGAGAGAGAGGTGACCCCCTGGGCATCTTAAGAAGGCCACGTTTTGTGTTCTTTATACTGGGAATTCACACAGAGTTGTTTCTTTTCAGGGTGCTGTTCTTAAATCTCAAGGAGAATTAGCATATGGCTGTATGGAGGATTTTTTTTGGTTTCAGTTCAGTGCAGGGCCTGACCCATTTTGTTGCCCTGAGGGCTTCCTCCCACCAGCATGCGGCACTCACAGACACTGAGGATTCTTGGAGAAGTGGCCAGGAGAAGAAACAGGCAGATTCAAAAGACGTCAGATGCTCTGAGACATCTGCATTTTCGCATAATTCCATTTGGACTTCCTTTTTTTTAAAAAAAAATAAAAAAATACAAGATTATATCTGTCTTCCACTGGATATTCCAGAGAATTTACTAAAATTCCAAAACAGGTCCCAGAACTCTTGGCTCAGTCTAACCTATCCTTCTTCACCCACATGAGAGAATTGTGATTCTCAAGGGTGAGCCCTCGGGACCTGTCTGTGTATGTGCACAAACAATAAACAGCCCCTAGAAGACCTATGGCTGCTTCAGCTACACTGGGGACCCCTGACAAGGCAAAAGGCAGGAGGAGCCCCCAGCGTTCAGCTTGGTCACAGGACTCGTGTTCTTCCTGTCTTGCTTATCTAGGGAGTGCCTGAGCCCAGCTGCACAGACTCTGGAAGTGAGAAGCAAAGCCTACGGGAAATGCCTCCAGGATATATCATCTGGCTAACTCTGCCATAAGCCAGCATCTTAAAGAAGCAGAAAACTTAAGCACATGACAGTTAGGAAAACCAGTCTAGCCTGTCCATGGTTCTGTACGATGTTTACTATCCTAGCTAACATTCCAGCAGCTTAGATTTTCTTCATTCCCAGTTCAGTTATAGCAAGGCGTTCCTTTGTGCTCTTCATTCCCCTACTTGAGAGACTGCACAGCCCTTGTCTTCTTGTCAAAGCATTTCCTTTTTGGTGTAAAATAGAGGTTTTAAGTGAAAAGCACTGCACACAACGCATAACTAATCACAGTCAAGACCTTCACACGTCACCACTGGCGCATTATGATTCCCTGTGGATATCAAGCATTGGGCATTGACATTTTCCCCTTTTGGTTTCCCAACAGCACTTTTTACGATGGGTGGCAACGGCGATGGACAACCGTGCAAATTTCCCTTTAAATTTCAAGGCCAGTCCTATGACCAGTGTACAACAGAAGGCAGGACAGATGGATACCGATGGTGTGGAACCACTGAAGACTATGATAGAGATAAGAAATATGGATTCTGTCCAGAGACTGGTAAGGGAAACGTCGTTTGTGTAACAGTCTCATTTGTCATTGGTTTAAGTAATGAAAATTGAAGGGTTTTTTTGTTTTGCCCTTTTTTTTTTTTTTTTTTAAACACATACACCAGAGCATGTAAAGGTCAATGAGTAAAGCACAGTTTCCCCATTGGTGGCCAAGGAAGTAACTAAGACAAGCAATCTATTTAAAGGATACTGCACGTAGCATACAGTACTACACCAGACTTACAAGGGATACACGGAAGTCCTTGAACCATAGGGATAAATGTTAATTGAGTAGACTACAATTTGTTAATGGCCCTGGAAGAGAAGTCTCACATGACAGAAGAAAGCATGACTGATATTTTAGCTTATACCTGTCAATAACTAACACTTCACATTTACATTGGAAAAAAAGGTAATCCTGTTTAGTACGGTAAGCTCCAGCTGACAGATCTTCTTAGCAGCTCAGGAAAACTAAGGGAAATGGTTTACCCAGGGAAATAAATATCTGCTTTCTTCACAATTTTTGATATTTTGAAACGTGAATTTTATTACATAGAAGAACAAAAATAATTTATAGCTTGGCAGGTGTTCAATTTAGGATATAGGCTATAGTCATAGCTATTTAGCTGCTGCAGTTCTAAAATCTCAGCCTTTTACCAGAGGCAAGGCACAGCTACGGTTCATGCATGACAGACCATAAACTTCAGCCCACCGCTGGCACAAAGGCCAGCTGAGAGCACACAGATGCACCCTGTATTTCAAGTCTTCTGAAAATAGCCTAGCCATTTCAAATGTGGATTTGTATCAGTGTTTGGTTTCCTGCTAGTTCTGACATCCAGGTTTAACCCTTTAATTTTACCTTACAGATGATTTAAAAAATAGAAATATAAAGGATCAAATTCAATATAACTTGCTACATAGTTAGGAAGGTAGAAATCTAAAGAATGGTCCAACAAGCAGAAGAACCAATATATCTGGAATCAATACAGCAGAACTCCTAGATAATAGAGTCTCTATTACTGGAACAATAAAATGGTTTAAGTTTTTTTTCCCCTAGTATAAAAGGTTATTGCTTAAGGCAGCTGTGCTCATTATTTTCTGATTTATTAATTAATAATTATCACTAAGTAATAATAAATAATCAGGGAGACAACCAGCTTTATCTTTGTGCTGCTCTTCTGTACCTTCTAAGAAGACAGACCATAATTTGAAAGGAATTATAATTCCTAAGTAATTCCTATGTAATTGTAATTTCTAGGTAGTTTTCCTATTTAATTAATTAAATGAATTTGATATTCTTTTCATATTTTTTGTGATACCTACTTGAACATGTAATTTTTGGTTTAGTTTTAAGCTCCTCCCTCTAGAAAATATTTGTATGTGCACATACACAAGTATATTTCCTATATATTACTGCCATATACTATACAGCTGAGAAAGCAGTTGCAGAAAGTCTTGCAACTTTTTGCATTAGTATTGTCAAAAGAAAAGAAAAACAGCCACCCCCATTTTATAACTATTCCATGAGAGAATGTTTGAAATCATATGCTTTCAAACTGTACCCTGCTGTCAACATACAGCATTTCCTCAGTTTATTAGGAATTTATGACATTTTGACTACTCTTCAGGACACTTTTTTCCTTGAAAGCTTGTACTTCAAGTGGGACAGAATCACAGAATCATCTAGGTTGGAAGAGACCTCCAAGATCATCTAGTCCAACCTCTGACCTAACACTAACAAGTCCTCCACTAAACCATATCACTAAGCTCTACATCTAAACATCTTTTAAAGACCTCCAGGGACGGTGACTCAACCACTTCCCTGGGCAGCCCATTCCAGTGCCTAACAACCCTTTCGGTAAAGAAGTTCTTCCTAATATCCAACCTAAACCTCCCCTGGCACAACTTTAGCTCATTCCCCCTCATCCTGTCACCAGGCACGTGGGAGAATAGACCAACCCCCACCTCTCTACAGCCTCCTTTAAGGTACCTGTAGAGAGCGATAAGGTCGCCCCTGAGCCTCCTCTTCTCCAGGCTAAACAAACCCAGCTCCCTCAGCCGCTCCTCCTAAGACTTGTTCTCCAGACCCCTCACCAGCTTCGTTGCCCTTCTCTGGACTCTCTCGAGCACCTCCATGTCCTTCTTGTAGTGAGGGGCCAAAACTGAACACAGTACTCGAGGTGCGGCCTCACCAGAGCCGAGTACAGGGGGACAATCACTTCCCTAGCCGTGCTGGCCACACTATTTCTTATACAAGCCAGGATGCTGTTGGCCTTCTTGGCCACCTGAGCACACTGCTGGCTCATATTCAGCTGACTACCAACCAATACTCCCAGGTCCTTTGACAACTACCAACCAGTTGATACTCAGTAGCCCTTTAACCTTCCTGACACTAAACCTACCACTAACCTTCCTGAGACACTTTAAAGCATCATGAGAAAAGGCATTATCAAAGTGACCCCACAGAAGTACTCGCTGTGCAGTTCTCTTCCACAAAACACCACTAACTGCTTCTTTCTCTAAGCTGTGCACCTGGGTCCAGGGCTTGTTCTCTTTGCCACCAAAACTAAAGGCAAGTTCATTGCAATAGACATTGCTAGCCCTCTTTTCTGTGTCAAAGGATTTTGTTCTTCAATATTAGTTTTGATCATACTCGTTAGTTAAGAGGATTGCAAATTTTCTTTCGCTTTTTCACGTGTAGCTTAGGAGAAGATGCATCAGCTTAATCCTACAAAAGGGATTCCCTTCTCAATGTGTTTTACTACCATTTTCCACAGCCATGTCAACAGTTGGTGGAAATTCAGAGGGAGCCCCTTGTGTATTCCCCTTCATCTTCCTTGGGAACAAGTACGACTCCTGTACTAGCGCAGGTCGCAACGACGGCAAGCTGTGGTGCGCTTCCACCAGCAGCTACGACGACGACCGCAAGTGGGGCTTCTGTCCGGATCAAGGTAACTCCGCTTGTCAGAGCCATGCAATGGAAACAGCACGCTGATGGCACCACACTCCTGACAATTTCATTCTCATACCTATCACTCCTTTCTATGATACTTCTCCCCCACCCAGTATCTGAGCGAAACTCCTACATTCAAATGGGAGAAAAACCTTAACGAGTCATCCCAGGGCTCATCTGCCTGAAACATTAAGTTTCCCTAAAACTGCAGTGGAAGTATATTTCCAAAATATAACCAAACCCATTTTTTTTTAAATAATTGTAAAAGTGTTTCTTTCATGACCAATTTTTCCCTCCAAATCCAAACTCCACAAGGACTATAGTACTTCTCTAGTTACGCAAGAACGAGAATGACATTGGACAAACTACAAACAAAAGCTAAATGTAAAAAATGAACACACTTGTGACAGATATTGCTAGAGATGAAGAAAAATGTTTAAAAAAGAGAAAAAAGGAGGGAACTTTATGTTATGTCTGTATGGTGAATACCAGTATTTAAAGTTATTTTCATTAATATTTGCCTTTATTTGTAACATGGATAAAATCAAATAAAGCAAAAGGCATTTTACTCATCTACAGACAAGTGCTAGGTTCAGGCTTCTGAATATTTTCCCTTTCTCCTTTAGGAGGAAAATAAATGCCATATTTCAGAGACTGTTTGGACATAATTGATTAAAAGCAATCCTATGATAAAAGATATTTAACTTAGCATTTGGTACAACAGTGCTGATTCAGGCTTTGTTCAGAGACAGAGGCATACAGACCTGTTAAACATTTCAGTACCATTTCAGGATAGAAAAAGATTTGAGATCTAGATTGCAAGTTTAATTCTTCTGTGCTTAAAGAAAAATCTATGATTTGATACACTTCCTTTTTTCACGGTACTAAGACAAAGTCACAAGTGAGGCTGTAGCAAACATCAGCTACAGCAGAGGTTTTAGACTCTCCACTGGAATATTTCTCAACGTATCTATGACATACATAATTAGAGGCTGTAATTACTAATTACTGTGTTTATGATTAGGAGATTTTCCTGGATAGCAAGGAAAATAAGGCCATGACTAACCTGTGCGGTACATTTTTGACACAAAGCAGCTGATACTAACTCGCTGTTACTCAGGATACAGCCTCTTCTTGGTCGCTGCACATGAATTTGGCCATGCTATGGGACTGGAGCACTCCGAGGACCCAGGAGCTCTCATGGCCCCCATCTACACCTACACCAAGAACTTCCGACTTTCTCAGGACGACATTAAGGGGATCCAGGAGCTATACGGTAAGGCCTTCCTCATCAGCAGAATTCAGCAGAAGAGCATGCAGCGCAGGTTGAGTTTGGGGACTCAGAACTTGCAGGGGATTTCATACTGCCCAGTATCACAAATGCCACGGACATCCTGTTGTTTCACGTTATTACCAGGGCTCCTACTCCAAGCAAGTATCACAGTTTAAGGATAACGAGTCACCAAATTTACTGAACTACTCTCAAAGCTCCCCTGATAAATACACCCAACTTGTAGATTCCAGTTCCTCTTGCCTCTACTAGGACAATGAAACATTGTGCTTTTCTCTAGCCTGAAATATCCGATGAGGGTGGTTTTGTCTACATCACCCTGAGCTTCCCAGATTGCAACTGTCTGTAGGAGGGGAAGGGGTTTGCTTCCCATCCCAGCTGGAAAAGAGTTCCCATTGACTTCCCACTATTCAGGTTGTACAGGCACGATAACATTTGCAGATAATGTGTGGAAGATGATAGCTGTATATAAACGTATTTGGCAAGCTCCTGGAGAAGAAAGTGTTTTTATGCTGGTACATCTTTAAAATTCATTACTTTCTCCACAGACACACTTAGTAAAATGCAAAGGAATAATTATGATTAAAGTTCCTTCCATTTATATATTTTCCACCTTCTGAAGGCAAAAATACACTAGTCAATTAAGCAGCCTAGGAAAATCCATACCGTTTCTCTTTCTGTACTTCACCCTTTTCTACTGAGATATCTTCCTAATTGTGACTACATCCTACAGTATTTAAGACTTTAGAAATGATAAGAATACACCAAAATGATTACCACAAGAGACCTTTTTATCAAAAATCTGATATAAATCTTTTCTTTTTTTTTTCCCCTCTTGTTCTTAGGTGCTTTAATTAAGACTGGGAATTGAGACATGGGCAGGGTTAAGTGAATTTCCTAAGCTTGCACACCATATCACTGAGAGAGTTCAGAATTTAACCCAATTTTCTCAAGTCACACCTCAAAAACCGAGACAAAACTATCTTTCATGCTTCTTTGTAACTGAAATAACCCTTACACAAATGGCTTTCTATATAATACAATTGTTTGGAAAAAAAAAAAAATTTCTTCCATTTCTATCACCTCAAACCCACTATATGCACATTGTGTTTAGTGAAGTAAACCAGCCTGATGTCTAAGAAAAAGTCAAATGCCTCTTAACAGCCAAAAAAATAGAACAAAATAAAATAAACCTGATGGCAAAGAGCATGTTCTAAAGAACACATTTTGATTAGCGATAAAGACACAGAGGCCACGTACAAATTGCTCTACATTCATCTTCATAACTTGCAACCACCATTCTTTATTAGACTTTTAATATTAGAAGTTTTTTCCCCCTTTGAGCACCACCTCAAAATCATTCCCCTTCTATAAATTATGTGACTTCATGTGCTACCCACCCAGCACTGCCTTTCAGTGTAACGGGCTATCTCTGTTCACCATTACAGAAGTATCCACCGATGTCGAACCCGGACCAGGGCCAGGGCCAGGACCAGGCCCACGTCCTACCCTTGGACCTGTCACTCCAGAGCTGTGCAAACATGACATTGTGTTTGATGGAGTCGCACAAATTAGAGGAGAAACATTTTTCTTCAAAGACAGGTAAGTGAGATACATTGTTTACTGATGCGCCTCGAGTGGAGGAATCTGTCAAACCTATTTGGCAAAATCCAGAAAGTTATCATTGGGCACAACCTCTGCCTTTTCTTCTGTATGCTCAGGGATAACAACGTGTCCTAATCAGCTCCTAGGGGAAAGAAATGGCAAATTGTGATGGTTTTTGATTTCTGGCTTCTGCCTACCCTGGGATTGCTCATGCCAAGATGCTATGACAGCAACTGGGCTGGTAGTAGTTATAGCCAAGATCAGAACAAAATGCCAGTAGCCTCACAAAAAAGCCTGTTCTCATGGTATCTTCAGCCCAGTTTTACAGATTAGAGAGCCAAAATTAACCTTGGTGTCACAATCTGCTGGCTTCTGTGGAATCACATAAGGGTTGCAACCAGCTCAAAAGGGTCAAGTAGCTGGGAAAAGCATCCAAACTTCTAAACACTTATGCAAACCACATCTGGCCCCTCCCTCCCCCCAAATCCTTAGAGATTTACACATCTGTAATATTAATCACAAAATTAGCAATGGAAGAGATGCATTAGTCAGTCTATTGCCTGCCAAACAAGGATTCACTCCCTATAAAATATTTCCGGATGCTGACTGTAGCAAGAACTACAAGGATTGTAACTCGGCACTGGAAACCCCATTACTTTTGGTGAAGTAGAGCTCTGGAGGCGCTATCCTTCCTGATTTCATTCCACATACTCTGCAATCCGGAGGAAAGTTTCAAATCTGACTGCAGGAAAACTTCTAATCCGAACTTCTAAAAACACACCCCAAAAGAAGCACACCACCCAGAGCTAGTGGCAATAACCTCTAATGCCTCCCCCACCAGAGACTGTTTTAGGAAAACTTCAGTGTAATCATTACGATGGCCTGGCCTGAAGGGGGCCTGTCCTTTTCCTGTGTTCCTAAAGACGCAATTATGGAAATCTGTCAGCAAATCTTGTCTTTGAATGGTTTAATACAGGACGAGTCCAAAACTCATTAATAACAGCATTATGTAACTCAGGGCTGCGGTAACGACACATCAGAGATGTTGATGATCAGGATAGGCAGCAGGAGGGCAAAGGCCCCAAAGCAGAAGACACAAGAGGCTTTTCTTGTGCAAGAGCAGAGGTGTTCCTGATAGGACAAGGTGGCTGCACAACTTCAGCTCCTTTGCCAGGGCCCTGTTATTGCCCAGCTGCTCAGCACTGAACAGCTTCTCCTAAAGACTATGAGACTTGGCAGCACCATGCCTGAGAGACACAAAAGCTCTTTCTTCCCTGCCATAAATCAATGTCCAACTTTAAATCATTTACCATCAGTTGCTCTGAACATTCTCCCAAAGCAACTGAAGATCTGGGCCCGTGTATATTCAACGCATATGCCCGAATCAAACATCTCCTAGCATATACAAGCATAGGCAAGCATCTGAAGCTGATGGACGTCTTAAAATTCACCTTTTCATTGCTCCTAGACAGGTTGTTTTGGATTTGAGTGTTTACAATCTGTATTGCATTCTTTGTGTTTCAGCAATGCAGAAACTGGGATTATATTCTTCTAACTGGGAATTTTTAACATTACCCATTTCTATTACGACCGCTATGCGCAAAAAGGATTCATTCAACACGTCCATGGGGACACCTAGGATACCTTCTGTACTATTCCTCTGGGCCCTATCAGCAGCAGGCCCAGATTCCATACAACCCAGTGATCCTGGATCCCTAGTAATGGCTAGCAATAGCCCTCTCTTGGCCCAGAAAGGGCCCCACTGTACCAGCAGATCAGCCTCGCAGGAAGCCAGTGCTGGGCCCCTCCAGTAAGCAGTGCAGAGCTGGCCCCACCACCCTGGCTTAACAAGTTTGCCAAAAACAGTGCAAAAACTTCTGCTAGCATAGTCAGAGAGCTAAATTATTTACCTCATCTCAGTGCTTTCAAAAGGAAAAACACATTCTTACAGTGATGAAGAAACCTTGCAAGTTCCACAGTGTTCACAGCATCCTGATGTCCTTTTTGCTCACTACACAAATACTAAACCAATCTGTTCAAACTGGCTCATTCTCTACCCAACGTTCAGCAAAAGCAGACAATTGTTTGTTTTCCTCTAGAACAGATTTGCCTGTCAGTCTTGCAGCATTCAAAATACCAGGCAAGCAACATTATGACTCACTTTTGGAATCCAAAAAGCAAAATGTCTATCATGTCGTGTGACTTCTATGATTCACTGAAATGACCCTAGCATCCAACTGTCACATTACACAGCCATAGGGAGCAAGTAGCAAAAAGGAGGTCAGATCAGATGAATTCTTTTTAAAAAATTGTTTTTCTCTTCCCCACAAATCACATCTCAAACCAAAGAAATCAAAGGGAATATACACCCAACAGTTGAGCCTTTCCACTGGGCACAGAATTCTCCAAGCAACCAGTGTCTAAATACGACCCACTGATTTGGTCCCTTTACATAGCTGCACATAATCATAATAAATAATAATAATGACATTGATTACGTTAAAATATAATATAAAAAGCATAAATATGTAATATATAAAAAGCATGAATTCTGTCTACAAACCTAATATTAAAATATAACCTGAATGACTTAAAACGTTTTAACATTTTCAAGTGAAATGAGAAAGCGAAATTAATTTCACCATTTCCTCAATGACAAGAGTAGAAATAAAAATACCTCTTACCCAATTCAGAAACAAAAGAAAATTCAACTTTGACAAAGCTTCCCTTCCCACAGAAAACCTCACCATTTTAACAAGTCCCTTGAAATGTGGTCTTTAATTAAAAAAAACCAAAAAAACCCAGTGTTCAAGTCTCCATCGACTCCAGGAAGTTTTGAATTCATGCAGATAGCAATTATTAGTGCTGACTCAGCCATGAATCAGGTCCAAACTTGACTGAGAATCCTGTAACCTGGCTTTTCAAAGGAGCTTTTTTTTTCCTTCTTCCTTTAAGGAGATACTGTTACGAATGAAGTGTTGGGAAAATTTGTTACACGGATTTCTATTTCATATCATATTGGATATGCTTTTCTGTCTAAGATGAGATGCACAAAATATATTTTATCATTACCTTTTACAGTGTTTCATGTATGCCGAAAAACTATCACAAATAAGAGTAATTAGCTAACCGCCCTATTCTTTGCCTCTTTTTTAAATGAAAATGATGCGATATACTCAGAAATTTTTTTTACATGTTAAAAATAGATTTAAAAATGAGAGTAAGTTTATCTACTATCTTAATTATTAGTACCATATGTCAGGTTAAATTAATATGTATTTTTAATTAAGAGAAAAAAAGACGCACTTTGCCAGTTGCACTCTTCTTCATATCAAACACTACAGATGATCATAATTCAGTATGCGGCAGCTAATTACACTTGCAAATGCATTTCAAAATGTTTTATTTGTCCTAGCTAATGTTGTTTGTTTCAAGTCAAATTTCTGTTGATAAAAACACAGCAATTTATTGTATAAATTTAGGACTGATGCTCCAAGTTTTAGGCAAAAGCAAAATTCAATTTCAGCTCCTGAGTTTCTCAAGCTTTTGCTTATTCTGGGTAGGAACGAGTAATGACAATTTGCAGTCTCCAAAAACTAAGGTGCCAGTAGCATCTCGATCTTCAGCAACATAATAATGGTGAAAGCTGTTTGACCTTATAATTTAATAGCTACAGCTTGGTGGTATCACTATACTTAGTGGTATCACTAGCCTGCTGAGTTTCGTTTATGACAACAGCACAACTTTTGTTCTTCTGAGGGAAAAAAGTTGTTTGTTCTATGGAGGAAGAAACTGCAGAGCTATTTTTAATACCAAAAGCCCTCAGTACAAAGCTCTGCCACTTAAAGATAATTACAGCTTTTTAAAGCTTAAATCAAATGATGATCCTACTTATCCATAAAGTAGCCAATAAATCACCCTTTGCATTTCTCTAATGAACATTTTTAGAGCTGGCAGTTCCTTTTACAGCCCAGCTCACTTCCAAGCAGTTTGATATACTGTTATTAAATCTGAACTTTTAGTCACTACAACAGTAATTGCAAGAGCAATTCATGGAATACAGATCTCTGCTTTTGTCAAACACTCATCCATCTGTTCCATACACAACAACAGGAGAGCTTTAATAGTTTAAATGCCCTGTAAATGAGTTTATTTGTATAATCAAAGCACAGACTGCATTTTGCTCTGATGGAAAAAGCAACGTGAACTCCAAAGCAATCAGTGTAAGCTATTTCGTCTGCAGTCCAGCATGCAGCTCATCGTGCAACTGTTTCAGCAACACACTTCTAAGTGAACAGTTTGGCTTTCCAGTTGCTGTAGGAAAACAGTTATAAGTGTGTGTTGCTGCTGATGTGGGCGCGCACACATGCATGCACGCGCACGTGGCCTTTGCCAGGAATGATGAGAAACAGATGTGCTGGTGAATTAGTTCATTGTAAATCTCATACAATTTTGTGTTCTGCTCAGATTCATGTGGAGGACTGTAAACCCTCGAGGAAAACCCACGGGTCCTCTTCTTGTTGCTACATTCTGGCCTGATCTACCAGAGAAAATTGATGCTGTCTACGAGGCCCCTCAGGACGAGAAGGCTGTATTTTTTTCAGGTACTGTTTTTTAGCTTTAAAATGTAAGTAGTCATTTGCATAAGTGTTGTGTTCGGCTTGGTTTCCTCTGACTTGTAACTGGGCCAGGGCACGGCCTGCCTGGGAGCCAGTACAGCCGCTGGTAGGGGTGGCAGATCTCAAACGCCCCGTGCCAGCAAAGGCTGGGTCTAAAGGCTCTGACCAGCATTCAGCCCCATTACAACTACAGCACAGGGGAGCCACAGGCCCCTCGAAGGATACATTCACCAACAAGCAGAACTAAACAGGGATTAGTACTTCAAACACAAAGCAACGCAACAGCAACAGTGGGAGCTCTCTTTCACCCTGTGTTTCTTCCTTTTCCTCTCATTTTAAGCTATTGTCTGTCCGGGTTGCTTGAGAAGACTGCATCCTTTTTTCCCATGCCTTCCCCAGCCTTCTCCTCCTTTGCCAGAGGCTGACTTCTGCTCTGGCTCCCCAGGACCTGCCTTGGTGGCTCACCAGCAAGGACAGAGGCAGTCATGCTTGTCGCCTCCACGGGACGGGAAGAGCAGGGGAAGGGCTGCTCTGGCCACCCTAAAGCACACACATGGTTCAGCTGTGCTGGCCGAGTTAGCAGAGCTGGGAGGCTGCTTTCAACATGACAGACTGAGCCAGCAAAAACTGGGCTGCAGTATCTCCTAAAAACATGACTAAACATCTCCAATCATGTAAAAACCATATGGCCGATGCTGCTGTACGTTTTCTGTACAGGATGGAAAAGAGTAATGATAATCTATTCCACATGTCTCAAAGGCTGTTTGCTTTAGTTTACATGGGGGAAAGAAACACTTTAAAATGTTTTATTTCAGCCAAGTCAAAACACTTTCAATATTGCATATACTACACTTAATCCTATTACATCTGCATCTCTCTCCCTCTCTCTCACCTATGTCAGTCCCCTTGTTATGTTTTCCAGAAAAATGTAACTAACCTGCTTTAAGTAAATAAGAACTATCAAGCCATCAAAGATTGGTTTGAAAGTCACCTGAAACTCAGCTGTCTGAAAATACTTGCTGGCGAGAGCCACCCTTTGCTCCTGAATGGTGAAATGGCAATTTCACTTTTTTTTTTTTTTTTTTTTTTAAGTATTTCTCAAATACTGCCCTTTACACCTGTCTCATTAAATATTTGACTTTCCTTCCCACTAACTATATCACAGGATCCAAGAGACATCCCTTCATGAACAAAACTTTCCATGGTGTTAAGTGAATCCAGTTGGGGTGTTTACTAAGTAAATTACAATTCCACATAAAGAATGCAAAATCAGACCATCTTCCACCAGCACATATTTGGAAAGACATTAGAAAATGTCATATGACAAAAGACAACAGAAATAGGAACTCTGGGCAAAAGCTTCCTGGTAATTGCTCAATAAAATCACTGAATAAAACAAGCCAAGGAGACAAATGGCAGAATAAAACAAATGAATAATGAATTTCTGCATTTAACCTTCAGGTGCCCATGTCTAGTTTCAGCCCATCTTCACCATACAAAAAGTTACCAATATTAACAATTTATTTTTACAATATGCCAACTGTTGTTTGTTTGTGTTTTTTAAAAAATAAAAAATAAAAGGTAAAGAGCTGCACATTAGGAAGTCTTTCCCTAAGAGTTCAGAAAAATGAGACAGACAAGAAGAAAGAGGAAGAAAAAGCACACTGAGGTGATATTTTACTAAGATCAAGCTACAATTTAAGGCAAAAGCAGAAACTGTGATCACAGTACAACTGCACTCTAGTGTTTCATAGATGGAAAAATATTAGAGAGTCTAGTATTATAATTAGTACAACAAAAATTCCCATATCACAGTACAAAAGAAGAAATATTCCTCTGTATTTGATCAATAATCAGAGTTTGTTTCTTCCCTTTCTTAGGAAATGAGTACTGGGTTTATACAGCCAGCAACTTGGATAGGGGCTATCCAAAGAAACTCACCAGCCTGGGACTACCGCCTGACGTGCAACACGTCGATGCAGCTTTTAACTGGGGCAGAAACAAGAAGACGTATATTTTTGCTGGAGACAGATACTGGAAGTAAGAGGCATAGAAGTGGTGGTGGTGGGACGTTGTTAGCTTGTATCTCTAGGGCTGAATGCACACTCACGTGCAGGAGGAAGGAGTCAGACTCACAGGTTTCATCCTCTGGAAAAAAAAAAAGAGGGCTGCTGGGACAGCATTGACAGCGGTAGTGAGTGAGGATGCTGAGGCAGGGGTATGGCTGGAGAGCACTCCAATACAGTAGTGGGAATCTAGCATGTATTTGAGATAACAGCTTGCTAGGGAAGGGGAGATCTGGTGTCTCTGCCAGGCTGCTCACCACCAACAACCTATCCCTCCAGCCCTGCGTCCCAGCAACTGTCCCACATCAGTCCCAGGCTCTTACAAGGGGCAAGTTGTTCCTGTCACCAGCTCACAACTAGGAGAAAGCTCTGAAAGGACTTCCAAAAAAAAAAATGCTGATCATCAGTCACTTGAAGCGAGATTGCCTTTGAAATTCTTTCACTAAGCCATCAGGTCTGAAGGTGCTGTATGCAAAAGAAACACCAACCTGCAGCTAGCAAAGCTCACTGGGGATGTGGGGATGACTGTAATCCTCTTGGCAGCTGATGTACCAGTCACTCACACGTTTGCTTTACTCAGAGTTGGCACTGAGGAGATCTGAACAAACTGCAAGAAGTCTGTTAGTACTTCGGGAAAAAAAATCGCAGCTTCAATGCGTTTTGACAGTCTCTGCAATCCTTTTCATGTTTCCAGTGCGCGATCAGGGAAGTTTTGTTGCAAAGAAGTCCACAAATACCCACAAATGCCTGTAAATGTGTACTTGCACTAGGGTTCCTGTTCAAAAGACTGTTTGAGAAGCAAAATATGATGCAACATAAGCAAGTAAACTCGCACCTTTTTATTAAAACAATTATCATATTGTGATGTGGCCGAGACACCCTAACCAGCATGGGATCTGTGTTAGTATAATCAGCACCCAGTAATTCCACCCAAGGCTTTATGTTTTAGATAGACAAAGCATAAAAAAGGAAGACACATGGGCTTGACTAAGGTTATACAGCAATCCGTGACAGAGCTGGGCACTGAGCTATATTTCTAAGTAAATTTCAAGGTATCTAAACTGCAATCAAGGTGCAGGTGACCTGCTACAAGAACACGCTCTGTCCAGGAAAGGTATCAGACTCAGAGATGAAGAAGGAATGTCTTGAAAATGCCCCAAGACTACTGCAGTGTTAGAAATAAATATCCTGCGTTGCACCTGATGAAGAGTGTACTAAGCTTATTTAATGGAATTTTACCGTCTTAGCTGGCAGGAAGACTTGGCACAAAAGATGATCTTACAAAGCAGACGTGCCTTGGTGCTTTGATGAACTGGGTGAATTACCTCTGTGCTGCCTATCAGAACGGTGTGAGACCAGAACAGAGACACTAACTTCTGCTTTCACCATCCGAGGTCTCTTCCAGGAACAGGACTGTACTCCAGGAATGCCACCATTAAGCAACAGGCTGAAAACTGAATCACTCATTAACTGACAATTTAGAGGAAAGCTAAAAAATAGAAACAGCAAGAGAAATCTAAAAGATTCTCCAAGCTATAAGGGTCCCTTCTGAGAGATGATCTATATAAAATATCAAAGGAAGTGTCAGTGAAATTGAGTCCATTTTATATGTACATTAATTTCATGTTATTATCAAATTGGATGAGTGTCTTTTTTATATCCTAATGGCTGTGGAGTCCTGTAAGTAAATAAAATACCCTTTTACAAGTGCCACTTAATCATAACTTTCTTTCAATTACTTTGAAGACTCTACTCTCCTCTATAATTTAAAGGAAAAAAAGAACTTAAAAGCTAAAGAACATTATTCATCTTTTAATGTCACAGACCATTTTGTTAAATTATTTCAAGTAGTTTTAATACCGCCATTTGCAATACTTCTGATTCCTATCAGAGCCTACAGACTATGAGGTAGCAAAACTGCTGGGCTCCTCTGTACCAACCACTGTTGTGATTAACTGCACTCCAGGGCCTCCACGTAATTCATCACTAATCTCAGACCGTACTCCTATGCATTCCAGAATGCATAATTTATTGTTAAGAAATCAAAATAAGCTTAAGGAATTTCTATACGTTTAAAGATGAAAGCAAACTGTTGACAAATATTTGAGAAAAAAAATGCATCCCCAACAGATGCAGTAACATTTAAGAATGTGCTTGTTTCATTTTATTAAAGGACTTTGCTACATAGAATCAAAACAGTTTCATACCATAATCCTTTTTTTTTTTTTTTTTTTTTTTTTGCTATTATCACACTTGCTTTTAATGGATTTTTGGAAGCCTCCTCCTCTCCCTTCATCCAGCCCCGAGCTATTTTAGCGTTATTATAACGAGATTGTTGAACAAAGTGAAGTTATGTGAGGGAGAAGAAACGGAGCTGGCTCAAATTCCACAGCTCAAGTTTTAAATCTGCGCAAGAAGACACTAAGATTTTCTTTAAATATCCAAAGAAAATACAGGAAGTAATTTAAATTCATTATATAAATTGATTTTAACCAACCTACTGCTCAGTTGTACCAGTGTACCTTTGGATAAAATCCAAGTAGTTTCATAGTGCAGTAAGGAAAAAGTGACCCAAGGTACCTACAGATGCGGAGAAGCAGAACACACGACCATAACACTTCCCTCCTGCCAGCGCCGGTCCCAGAAGAGCTGTCTGAAGCCTGCCCTTTTTGAAGAGGTGGTGGTGGAGGGACTGATGTCTCACGCATTGGAAGCCTGCTTCAAGGCATGTCCTGTGTTACTGCTCCTCGGGACATCTCCCCTGCTCCAGCCCAGCAATGACTGCAATCTATACATCAGGAAAAAGGGGAAACCAGGCTGCTGTCTTGCTACTTTCCTCTGAACAGTTAAGGATCTTGCATATCTGGGACATTTATTCCCTGTGTACGGAGATGGAGATTCTGGATTACTTGGGGGTGTGCAGAAATGACTCCACACTGATCTACCTTCACCTTGTACAGTGGGAAACAGAGTCAATGAAACAACTGATCGTCTATCAACGTGGATGCACACAGGCCCACTCACTTTTGAAGGACACTGAAAACTAAACCTTAATTCCTCGGAGTTGTGTGGATTAGCATCAGATGAGGCTTCCTCTTCAAAGCAGTGCACCAAAGCCTTTGTGTTTTTCAAATAAATGCATGCATTTTAACATGGCATTTACCTCTTGAACATCACAAAGAGAAAAAGGACTGTGAGAAAACAATAGGGTTTTTTAACAAAAAATTAAGGGAAGAATTAGGGTGGAATTTGTAATTTAATAGCCATCCATCAATTACATGGACTACAAGCTTAACTTGTTAAATAAGATATTTTTTTTTAATATATTAATTTCTCATTAAAATCTGATATCTCCATATGTCAGTTGCTGCCTGAAAACAGTCACCCTTCCTAGAATTATGTTTGGAATTTTAAAGCTCTATTTCTGGAAAATGTTTTGCTTAGCAAAATTTCAATGTAGCACAAATCACAGTTCCAGAAGAAAGGATTTCACAGGGTTTTAAAGGAATTAGGAATAATAATAATTAAATGTAAACAATGTTACCGTCTTGGTTATCTTTTCTGTTTGATTGTTTTATACGGTCACATGAGGACTCCCTGAAAAATTATGCTAAATGTCTACATTAAATACAGATATGTAACGCAGAGATATAATTTGCTTCAGGTACAATGAAGAAAAGAAAAAAATGGAGCTTGCATCCCCTAAATTCATTGCGGATTCCTGGAATGGAGTTCCAGATAACCTAGATGCTGTCCTGGGTCTCGGTGACAGTGGTAAGCTATAATCTGATTTAAGTCTCTAACAAGGTCTCTTATTTGTCTCCTGTGACGCTTATTAGATACTTACAGACCACAAGGAATTGAAGTAAGAGCCACTGCTGCTCAGATCTGCAAACTACTAGATCAAACTAACTTTCTGGACTCTCTTTTTCCATTGAACATCAGTTGATAAATACCCTATTAATCACAGCTCAAACTATTTTAGATTAAACTTTTACAGAAAATAACCTCTCCTGGAATACTTTTATACAAATAAATAATAATAGTTTTGCTAACATTTCCTTTTCACAAAGCTCATTGAATTTCAACCTACTACTCTTCTTTATCGTTTACTTCCTTGATGCTGAACACTTTGCAAAAACTAAACAAGGCAAAAATCAGTGTTCAGTTGGATTTTTCCTCTTTTCTTCCTTGCTATTTTCTTAAAAATAGTAAAAGCAAATAATAAGGCTATGCATGTCTTGTCAAAGTGTCTTGAAGCATCTGAGTGCTTTCCATTTCTTTGTTGTACTGCCCTGGAAGCCCACTACACAACCGTCAGGCTGTTATATAAATGGAGAAGAGCTACCAATGACGCAGTCACTTTGATCTCCACACGTCACAGCCTCAGATCCGGGTTTACTTTAGTTTTCTGATATGGGCATGGGGAAAAAAAAAATAAAAATAATCAGCCTCCTGGCAAATTTTTTATTTAGCATAGTTTAAGACAGTGACTAAAGCATCTCCAGCCACCCCACGCCTGAGGCACAAGATGTCCAGCACCAAAGGCTATGACCAGGCCTGTCCCTGGTGCTTGAAAATTTCCCAGCCTCTTGACTGTTCTGTAGGCTGTTCAGGATTAGCACGCAGCCACAGCACTCTTTCAGCATCCTCCTGCTCTAGCATAGCAGGAACTAGAGTATGATGTTCACCTTGATCACAAACAGGTGGTGTTTTGCTCTTCTTTTTTAATAATAATAATTAAAAAAAAAAAAGCACTCCTAGCAACTTCAGCTGAGGGCCTGGCCCACGGCATGGCCTCATATTTTGCACAGATATGTGTAGAAGTTTGGAAACATCGCTAATATCACGAGTCCCAACTTGATTACAGTTTCTACAGCAATTTTGCCAGCAAATATTTCTACCCAGAAAATTCTGGCTCACAAAATGGTAAAGCGACTTCAGGTTCTATTTAGGACAAGACCTTTGTTCTCCAGAATGGGAATTTCTATTTATTTTTTAAATAAAACTTTTTTAATGTATGCAAATGCTTCACGAATAAGCTCTTACAGTTCATTAAGCTCTGTGAAATCAAACAAAGAAGCTTTGATCAAGAGTTCCGCACTCCGTAATCTAAGCATACTGTTTTATTTACCTTCACAGGGTACACCTACTTTTTCAAAGACCAGTATTATCTACAAATGGAAGACAAGAGTTTGAAGATTGTTAAAATTGGCAAGATAAATTCTGACTGGTTGGGTTGCTGAACTGTATGAAATATTAATAACCAAATATTTACTTTTTTGTTATATGCCTTATCTGTAATTAGAAATAGATCTGAATGCTAATTACTGGACCAGTCTGGTACTGGCACCAAAACATTAAGTACCAGTACTGTACACATCAGATAATTTAAAAGTGGTTGCCTCCTCAGTATACAAGAGATGTTTACGTATATATTCTGGTACAAGTTTTCAGTTTTTCATGCTAGTAATAGTAATGCTAGTAACAGAACACCCCTCGTTCTTTATTCCCCTGGTGCTTAAAGAAAGCATTGAAACCATTGGAGACTGGATCAGGCCTGTGTTATCTTACATACATCCCAAATAGCCTCAAATGAGATGCGAGATGTACCAGCAGTGCACTTTGATATATATTTTTTTTAATACAACTCTTTTATAAATAGTTGGTTTGTCCTGATGTTTTTCACCCTCTTGAGAGTTTGATCATTACTTCCATTTATTTACATAATACAGAAAGACTGTCAAAGGCACAGGTTGCCTCGGGATTTGATTTGTGTTGATGCATGATGGAATCATGGCAAGAAACTGTATTAAAGTATTGTTTTAAAGTACTTTTTATTTTAATACCGTAGTTAAGTTTAGCAATTTGCTTCATGCACTTTGTTACTACTCTGTAACTTGTTTATATGGACAGAAGACTCAGATTTTTGAAGTCAATGCGTTATACATAAAAGCCAAGTATTATTGTTTAACTTGTTTTATTTTTCCGTTCTTTCTAATATTGGGTTTTTGTTTGGTTAGGTTTTCTGCTTATGCATTGGGCAACAGAAAGTGTTCTTTTCCCATTTGATGGAATGTTTCTCATTTAAAAACAAAAAAGTGTCCCACACATGAAGTGCCAATGATACAAATAAAATCAAATTACACTGTCAACATTTCTCATGGCCATGCTTTCTCGTATCATTTGGAATAAGAAATTCAGTAGCATGTTACAGTGGATACCTCAAAGGAAGGGCAATATTGCCCCAGTATATAACTGTATACTGGACTTATTTAGAAACCTGGGTTAATTTTTCTGTTTGTTCTAAGATGAAACGGCAGCAGCTTGCATTACAGAGATGATATGGCCCCACATATCAGAAGGTTGGAAAAGACCTCCAAGATCATCTGGTCCAACCATCCCCCTACCACCAATATCACCCACTAGAGTATTGTCACCTGGATGAATCACTACTACTGCCAAAAGAAAAGATTGATATCTCCCTTCTGAGCATCCTTGTTCCCTTCAGCCACCATTAACTGCCTTCCTAACTAGTTCTGCACCACAGTTAACACGTTAAGGCATAAATCAGAGTAATTGTAACTGAAAAATGCTAGAATTTCAGTTTTGCAGACACCTGGCAACCTTCTCAGGACCACAGGATCTGACGACACATTGCAGGGATGTATGGTCTGCCACAGACATCTTACACTAGTGGTGCAAATACTCTGTTGTTTTCGGGACTGCCAGGAATTCCTCCTGAGTGTTGCAGTAACTTCAACCCAGGGAATTTAAGCACTTACTGCTTTAAGCATCCTCAAATAACCACTCCTTCAAGACTTCTGGATTCTGTGTCAAGACTGACCCAAACTGCATGCTCTAACATCTGTATTTAATACAAAGGTTTCCAAACATTTATACACCAGAAGAACACTTGCAATGGGTCTTTCCAGCTCTGAGCTTGCTAAATCACATTTCTACTGATGACTGCAAGAGTTTCCTGTTCGTCTCCAACTTACGTGTATGTTGTGCAACACTGGCCAATCCACCAGCATACCTTCTGTAACAGTAAGACCGTAAACCTACAAAACCCTGCACATCTGGTGGGTTTTAAAGAGTTCTGCACAACTTCTTGTTTTGTTCTTGCCCGTGTAAATCCATTCCCCAATGACTACATCACTGTCAGAAAAACAGAAACAATTTTTTTTATCCTTAAACCTACTTACTCTTCTTTCAATTCAGTTTCAGACTGGCAACCTTAAACTTATCATAGGTCATTTGTAAACACATCTATTTCTGTTCATGAACCGTTACATATGTAGGTGACAACCTGGCAAGTATCACACAAGCTGGAAGAATATACTGACCCTTCCCATTAACATTTCATAATTGATCACTGAAATGCCAAAAGTCACAAAACATCCTGAAAAAGCCCCTGGGATTCATTTCACTTGTGGACAGCCACTTTTAAAATTCAGTTGGAACCCAGATACAACCTGCTCTGCCTCACAGATCTCACCTAGTCATAATCATGGAGAAGCAGCTCTAAAATTACTTCAAAGCATTTTCCAGTTAGGGATGCTATTTTTTTTTTTTCCTACAGCAAAAACTCAAGAAATCATACATTTCCTCCCTGATTTTGTAGCTCTTTGTAGTGAGTAAGCCATGAGATAGAAAGTCCTTTCCCAAGCAGCTCTGCCCGTGTCCCACACCAACCCATCCAGCTCGCTTCCCTGGTGGGCCTTGGAGCTGCCCCATCCCTGTAGGCTTTTCTGGAGGTCCCTGAGCTCCTGGATGAAGCTTATTACCCTCACCTGCTCTCTTCGCCTTGCTGGGGCACTGCAGGACTGCGCCCTTGGCAGCAAGACCACTGCCCCTGCCTGCCCTGCTGCCACATCACCCCTTAGGGAGCAGCCTATTCTTCCTGCCCTCTACACTTCTCCTAAGACTCTGTCAGAACTGAATCAGCATTCTCACCCCCCCCCTTTTTTTTTTCCCCAACAGAGGAAGAAGCTAAAGATATTTTTTTTTTTTAAATCAAAGTCCTGTAAACCCCCGGCACAAAACTCTACGAGCCCCTTACCTAACTTGCTCTGCTTCCACATTCCTATTAAATGGAAGTCAGGCTCACTTCAGACTCCTGGTGTCAGGGCAGGCTACACATGTGCTGCACAGGGGCTCGCTGCAGCATGGACAGAGCTGAGGCACTCCTGCTCCTTCAGCTGAAGGACGTTTTCTACCAGCTGTTCACAGGGCAGGCTCCATGCCCTCAGCAGGGCAATTCCAGTCCAGTGGAGTAAAGGGCAGTGGTTTGGTGACTGCTCTGTCACAATACATACAAGGCAGCCAAGGCTCTAGCGAAACACCGCAGTCTGAACACTAAATAGAAACCCCAGCCAGAGCCGTGAGTCATGCTCAACAGCTTATACCTCACTAACCCTCTGCTTTTGTTAAAAATGCATTTTCTTCCTGCTATTTTACCACGACTTTACAAAGCAGTAGTTACCCATAAATTTAAGCAATTGACAGCACTGTGCTGTTCTTTGAATCAGGAGGAAGTACATCCTTCAGGCCTGTTTTAGACAAAGTATTTCTACTGACAAACACAGATGTGCATGCTTTTAGCAGCAAGGACGGGGTGAATGAACATTCAGCTGCTTTTGGAAGTGACTAAGCCAACACATGACCAGGCACCGGGCTCTGGGGGATCTCTGCAAGTGCAGAGATTTATGCCTGCAGGGGAAGCTGTCTGCTCCATACTGGTTATGTGGAAACTCCTCAGTGCTAAGGTATTTCAAGGTAGTGAATTGTAGTAAGGGCAAAAAACACAGAATGGGAACATACTCCCCAAAATAACAAAACCCAACAACTCAGAGACTGACAGAAAAATAAAGCAGGGGCAGGCAGACCTGGAGGCGTCTCAAAGCTGCCAGCAGGGTTTCTGCACATCAGGCCTGTCAGAGCCATGTGCCATTACTTGTAACCCATCTCCCTCTGGCACTGCCTTTTAAAATAGAACTGAGAGCAAAAATGGCATCTTCAGGTAAATTATGAGATGTACATTTGCACATGATGGCTAGGATTTCAGGCACAGCTGGCAGGGAAGCTAGCTGCCAGCCCCCTCCCAGTTTAACAGCAAGCCCCTACTTGCAAAGACATAGGCTCGACTTTCCCAGCTGTATGACATTCAGTATAAACCAGACAATTCAACAGCATTCCTTCATTCTCATCATTACATGAAAAATGTTTGGGGTTTTTAGTAACATCTTTCATTAGCCTTTTCTTAATGGAAACAAATATCCAGAAACTCATTGTCTCAGAACTTCTTAATCTAATGGAGAAAGATATGACCAGAATCTGAACAAACAACAACAAAGCACATTAGAGCTCAGAATAACAAAGAAGAATGACAAACCTGGGTACCAGGCTACCAAGAGAAGTCAATTTTTTTTTAATGTCTTTAAATCAAGACATTACTTTTTGGAGAGAATCTTTCATTTAAACATAGTATTTCTATAGCATTAATCCAGCATAACTTGGAAAAAACACCTGGCCTCAGCAGTTTGGAGACTGAATTTAGTGAACCAATGGTCTCCTAACTTTGGACTGTCTTCGGATATAAAACTAATTTATATATACATCTTTATTTAATACATTTTCAAAATTATGTATTAAATATATGCCTGCATGTATACATGCATATACATGCACAGAAATAATTTTTTGCTATACTACAATGTTTTATTTTATATTAATAGGATAGCATGAATACTTTGATTAACTTCAGGCTAATCAACCTTAATGACCTGCTCAGCACATAGCACTGGTTGTTCTCCACAGAACACACCACATGCTGTGTGAAGGCCAACAAACACATTGATACGGCCACAAATACTGGCTCTGCACTGAAGGTGTTCCTTCTTGGTGGCACTGGTACAGGTAACAGTTGACAGCTTCAGGCTTCAAGACTCAGTAGTTAATTTGCCCATAGTTACACTAGCTCAATGTGTAACAGCAATTTCTGTGGCAGCCTAACAAGCCCTGGGAAGGCTTTACCCACATTACCAGCTGATATAACCTCAGGACCATCCTTTCACCTTTTTCCAAGTCCCCAAATTCCTGTTACACTTCTAAAGCCGTGCTTTAGCCAACCTCATCACTCCCACACTCAGACTCTCGGAGGCAACCAACAAGCCACTCTGAAAGGATAGGGAGGAATAAAAGGCAGCACGTCACTCCAGTTCTGCATGTCCCTTGCAAGTTCTGCTGCAGACTCTGCCTGCACAATGAACTGGAGGGCGACAAAAGAGAAACCTGTTGAGCTTTCAGCTTTCTGTTATTGCCCAGCACTTTCCTCTGGGACTCCTCAGAACTGCTCCTGAGTGACTAACCCACTTTGCAGTTAAGAATTTCCTACCATTGCCAAAATAAACGTAAAGTTTTAAGAGGATAATTGTTTTAATTTGTATTAGCCTGGAGCTTGGCAGCCTGTCCCTGGAGTCATTTGGAGGTGGTCTCCCCTTCTAAAAGACAGGAATTCACAATATTAACCTATCCAAGTGGGCTTGTTTTGGGGGTTTGTAACCACTGCTTCAACCTTAGACCGCTTCACAGCTTTATTCTGCCTTCCCTATGCCCCTTACAACAACCATAATGCTGCTGCCAGAAGGGCTGAAGCTGGAAAGCAGCTTTGCACTTTGTAGTTGGAGGCCAGTCAACAATGAAGACCCGGCACCCCCGCAGCAGCAAGCTGCTAATCACCACGAGCCAAGGAATTAGGAAATTCAACCGCAGGTCTCCCATCCAGCGTCACATCACACACTCAGTTCAGCCACAAAGCCATGATTTCTCCTCTTGCATTTATAATAGATGATTCTGGCCACTGCCTCTCTCCATTGCTCCCTTTTTCAAGTCCCTTAATCCAACCTACGCTGCAGCAGAGTTCACTACCCCAGGCAGCAGCTGACCATAGTATTGGGCAAGCTGACCTGAAGCAATTCACCAAGAGGCAAGGCTGGCCTGCAAAGGGAGGCAAGTCAGTCTGCTTTCTGCCTGGGGTCAATGCTTTAAGTGTTGAGCCAAGTCTTCTAAAGAAAGGGAGTGATTTCTCACTGTTTGAGGACTAGGCAACTCTCATTACATTCTCCTATCTTGCATTTCCATGGTTTTCTTTTCCATTAAGAAACTGTGCCTTTTCAAGGCCACTGGCAGTTCTCTTCAACAGCTCAGAAGTATGAAGTAGGATGGCTTCCCCCCAAAATCTTTTTTCCGTTGTTTCCCATGCAGTCAAAGAAGTTTGTATTCATGTCCTTTTAAAAATCCTCACCATCACTTTGTAGCACTCTGTTCTTCCTGACTAATGCCTTTCATCCATTCTTACATTTAGACACCCTTCTAGGGAGCACTGTGTGGCATTCTCAGTCCTTTGTCTCCTCTATCACTGATTACAGTTGTCTAATTATGGCTTGATTCTATGCTCAAATAAGTAAATTCCAGTTCCTCTCACTTTCACACAGCATTTTGAATCTAGGAACATCCTGAAGCTAACGAAAGTTTCCAACCCAAAGGTAGGACACTAACACAACAGATCTTCAGCTTCCAGGTTTTGCTTTGGCTCTTGCTTCAAGCAAGTCCTTTGAGAAAATGCATAATATATCAAAGCACTTGCGGCCTTTACAGATTTTGTTTTGGTTTCACTGCACTTTCATCTCCTCTTTACTCTTTTGTTCTTTTACCTTTCTTTCTAATGTAAAGAACTGGACACTGGGAACAAAACCAGAAGCTGGCAGGCAGGAATTAGCCATTACCTGTAAATTCTGAGTTCAGACCCACTCTAGGAAACAAGGCATGTCACTCTTGGAGATGAGACAAGTCACCTTCAAATATTTTTGTCTGCAGACACTATTTTTGCATGTAAATTCTGCATTGCAGACAGAATAACTGAGAAATTAGGGGCAGAAATTGCAAGAAAGGTAGATTCTGTGCGAGATGTGCTGTATTTTTATTTTTAGTGAACTCATGACGTCATCAAATAGAGCTTTTTTCATTTAAATCTCAGTATTCCCTCAGCTGTCGATAAGTCTACAACATACTCTTCTACTTTTCAGTGAGAGCTCAGAATAAGGGAGTTTTACCAATACGTATTAAAGCCTGAAAGGCCATGTAATAGTTTTAATTACAACTTTTTATTATATATATATATTAATGAATATGTGATGGTATTTATGTATATTTCTATTTCCATAAAACATTATATAACAGCATGAAACAGAAATTCACAGTTGTAAGTGGACACTTGTTATGCAATGCATGGTAAACAGACAGAACAAGTGTCTATATGCCAGAAATCCTGACGCCTAAAATAATCAAGAGAAGTAGCATTGCAGGAACAGGAGAAATTAGGTAGTGTAGGCCTTAGATGTTTATTCTATCTAGATCTCACAGAAAATCTGCTACAGGCATTGGAAATCAATAGTACATCATGGTTTAGATCACATATTCTGAAATATTTAGGAGCCAAAAAAACTGCAGATTAGCCTAAGCAAGACCAGACAATCACCTCCTGCTTAACCCCCTAAAACATTTTTTAAAGGCCTGGCAGGTCTACCCACATCGTTTTGCCATGGTATTTTGGGGTTTTATACAAAATCACACACACTGATGTGGTTGCATTAAACTGAAGACTTCAAAATAGTGTTCTTTTACATACTTTTGAAAACTATTTACTCTTCAACAAAAACTGATGCTTTTTGCAACAAGGTCATGCCCTGAGCAGGTACTCTGCACTTTATCTACTTTAAACACAGCGCATCTTACAAACAATTTGGTGGCAAGCATGCTTTTCTGAAAGACAACCAGGCATTTAATTAAAAAATTCAAACAAATTTAAAGCCTGAAATCTATGAAATTGTCACATGAAAATCACAAATTAAGTCACCACAGAAATGACAACTCCAGAGCTTCAGATATCCTATTCAGGGTCTGAATCTGTACTTCTTCACTTTACAACCCCCAGTGACTTTCAGGGGTGAGAACGTAGTAAGGAGCCAGATTGACCATTCCCAGGGGTTTGCACCTGAAGAGGTGTGGACACTTCCAAATGAAGATGACAACATTAGATACAAGCAGATTTTAGCAGGGAAGTAAAGAGTAAAATCTCTTTGCTCATAAATTAGCTCAAAGTTAGAGCACTGTGAACATTTCAGTATAAATCTTTTATTCTGTACCTCTACACCTGTAGATATAACCATGCGCTCGTGTACCAGCTCCATCTGAAAGACACTTGCAGATGGCATTCTTATCAGGTTACCTTCAGTACAATAAATACAATTGATTTTTCCACTGTGTTAGCAGTTCCTCACTTTACATTATTGAAAGCCACACTCACCAATACATCCAGAAAGGTATTAAACATGGATTGGTTATAATACTATCAGATCTTTATTCACCCACAAAATGAACACTGCAGTGGATTTTAACCTGTTGAAGGCTTTCAGGGCTAATAACCAAACCCTGCAAAAGCACTCAATCTGTTTTCACATGAGAATAAAATGGGAAGCAGCTAGACAGGCAGGGTAAAACTCTGCAGGCAAACTCTTGTCCAAAGTGGGAATCTCACCTGGCAGTACTGCCAGTGCTAAATAAAACTACTTGCACTCACCAAATGACTTCAGAGAACTTACTTGCACTAATTGACAGAATACATGACTCCAGTGTTTAAACCTGGTTTCAATTAGGGGGAAAATCCCATAACTCGATTCAGGAATGTGAAAAGTTCCTGCAAACACAGGAAAGAATATTCCTAAAATTGAAAGTTTTGTGGATTTTGCAACCTCACAGGGCCTCTGTGTGTGAAAAATGAAAATATTTCTTTTTAAATAATTCTAGTGCTTGAAAAGTTCTTCTCCATAAATTCTAGCCATGCAAAACTGGATGTGGTCTCTGGAAATTAGAACTATCATTATAACAAATACTGCTAAAATATATTATTTTTCTGGGGCACACTGGCAGCTTTTAGTGTTTCAGAAAAAACTGTGTCTCTGTTCAAGGGTTGCTGCACACAGGCAGCGAAGTCCTGAATTCATGGGGAATTTTTCTTTTATGAAGTTGAAGTGGTCGAGAGTCAAGGAAACACATTCTTTCTCACCTTTTTAAACCTTACAAGTAAACACTAAGACTAATTCACCTTCCTCACCTCTCTTTGGAATATTTCATTCCTCCTCATTAGTATTTTAATCACTGCTGGCAAAGGCAATGCTCTGTGGAACCTGAAAGGCTTAAGAACAGACACGTTACAACATCCTTTTAGGTGCTCAGTTTTGAAATTAATTTCAGCTTTTTTTCAGGCGTTGAACTGGCCCTAGTTTCTCTACTTCAAAAATTTAAGATCACGATTAATACCTTATAAATTCATCATGAATCCTACCTAAACTCTTTGCTACCTATATGCAGAGATCTCTCAAAGCAGTAAAAGAACCCAGACTCCCAGCTCCACATCCCTTCCTCAGCACAACACAACCCCATAGGAGAAGCACCTTCCCATGTTTCCTAATCAAAGTTTTATGAGAAAAGAGGCCCTCCTGAGTTTCACACTCTTTGTGGGAATACACTGCAGTATTACAAAAGGGAAAAAGCACCCCAAACAGACCAACAAGAAATACACTTGTTTTCAGGTACATCTGGAACGCGACATACGGTATCTGTAATGAGCAAACTCCTCAGAATTTCTGCTTAATTTTCTTTTTCGAGAAAATACACCAGTAAAACTATCTGCAGCAGGCAAAGAAGTAGTTCCCAGAAACAACCACTGTTCTAATACCTGTATCTTTAGAGAAAATGTAGCTCCCTTGCTCACCAATACTAAAATTGTTATGAATCCTATTTAATTAACAGAGCATGACCTGAGTAACTGTGGCATGAGCTGAGCTACTATAGCCACCACATGGCCCACTGTGAAAATGCCACAGGAACTTCTGCAGAAATTACAGTGGAACCACTATAACTGAAGTTCATGCGACTTACACAGCCCTGCTTTCTCCCAAGTTTGGTAACAGGCAGCATCCTCATGAACCCTTACATACAATCCCAAGATATCCAGCTCATTCAGAATGGTATTTATGAAATGTGGAAGTAAACTAGAAGTGTTCCTGAAGTTCAAGGCGAGAAAAGCTTTTGCAGTGCAGAGAAGCGACTTTACAATAATTGACGGGTTTTAGAGCAAGAGAGGGAGAGTTATTGCAGTTGACACAGCATCACTTCTAGCTTGGTTTTATTTCCAGAGTCATCAAATAGGCTGTCATATACAAACATTTGGAAAGAGAGAACAATGCTGAAGCATTTCAGTTTATGTAAGGTTTTCAGATAAACCAGGCTGCCGAGTCCAGTAACCAGACAAACAATGCCACTTGCAGGCTAAAATGAATCACTGCACCCTACAGAGAGCTCAGAGAGCAGTAAGGAATAGCACCTTCTTCAAGGCCAAAGCCACACTCCCCCACAGCAACCCATGGCCCCAGAACAAGACTGGTGACCAAAGGCAGCCCAGAAAGTAGCTACATCCCTCCAAGCCCTCATGCAGAAAGAGAGACTGCCAAGCAGGAGGCTTACAGAACTTTGTTCTCTTTATGTCACTTACTTTGGGGTAATACAAGCTATTCAGAAAAATAACAGGTATTTAAAACAAACAGAAAACATATTGGGGGGGGGGGGGGGGAGTAAGTGTGAAAATGCATTTACAAACGCATCTCTTTAAAGAGAGGAAGTCACACTATCTTCCATGACTCTGTCATATACCCACCATTTATACATTTATACTCCATACCTACGTAGGGGAAGCTGCTTCCCTGAGTTTGTCCCTCTCTCCTCCCGGTTTCCCTCATGCTCTGCATTTTAGCGACCAGCCCTTCCAGCAAAGCAGGAATGTCATCCAAAGCCGCACAGCCCTCAGCCAGGAGAGGGGGGAGAGCGACTGAGGCTGGTTCAAGGCATTTCCTCGTTGCAGGAGGTGAGTCCCCCACAGTAATTCCTGCCAGTCTGAAGAGCAAAGATCGTCTTCATAGCAGCACAGTGTGCTGCCAGTAAACCGCTGCTCTGGCCCACATCTCAGCAGTGTCTCAGCCATGCACTATTTATACAGATAATGGGTTGGAATATTTGTTCTTCCAGCCACGCACATTGTTAGACTTTATTTTTTTGAATGGGCACCACCTGAATGCAAGTTTAAGTGGTCATCTTACTGTGATTCTCTATGATAATTCAACATATTAAACTGTTTATTTAACTCCATAATTCTGTTTCCAAAGTTGTTAGGGTTTGATTTTGTATTTCCAGGGGGTGTGTGTTTTGATTTTATTTTTTTTAAAGTAGATTTTGGCATGTGACTAGCATGACAAATTCTCAGCCAGGAGAACAGGGAATTAAGCAGGCCATGCCTCTACAAATAAAAACCATGGCACAACTATGACACCATGGTGAAAATGTAGCCTGAAATACTTTTGTGTCCTTGGGAATGGAGCCGGTACAGCAGTGTGATGATTGCTGCACACTCACAGCCTTACACGTATCTTGGGGAATGACACTGGAGGAAAGGCAGTGCCAACCCATCTCAGGTTAACAACGAAACCACAGTGCTACAGGCCAACCACTTCTCAAGAGTGACTGATAGGTATCGAGGCCTTCAGTGAGGATGACAAGCAAATGGGTGTCCAAGAGAAGCTCCTGTATCTCCTTAGAGATTACAGCTCTGTTGCATCTTTAGGAAGCCAGCACTGGTCTTGTGTCCCCAGTCATCCCATCCTATGCATTGCCCAGCGCTCACTGTTGGGTCCTGTGGGGCACCAGCATAGAGTTACACTTGGAGCCCAAAAATTCTTCCTCTGAAACCAAACATTATCATCATTAGAGAGGCATAACAAAGGTAATTTTTCTATTATTTGCAAGAAGAAAAAAACCAAATGACCAGAAAAGGAATCATCATAGGCCAGGTAAGAGATAAATTATTACTACAGCAGAACTACTGAATTCCATTCCAACACTCGGGCACGTCTCACAATGCTGTGGAAAGTTATCAGGATACAAAAATCCATTCAAAACATAGACCATGCTCCTGGCAGGCTCTTTACTGCAGCAGATGTTTGTCAATAAACAGAAATTTAACTGTACCTCCATGGCATTTTGTTATCTAGAGCTGAAGAATACCACTACATATTTCACTTCTATATAGATTCATCTATTCTGCCTTAGTTTCTAATATCCATCATGATCTAATCTATATCAGCAAGACCGCTCCATTTCCCTGATGGGATAGGTGCATTCTATTAACATGAACAAGTTTTATGTATATCGCAGTCCTGGTGGCTATTTGCAAACAGACTTTCAGTTTACCAAAATGCAAGAGTCTTATTTATTAGGGGAAAAACCACTGATCTAGAATTAAACACAACAGCCTTACATTACAGATAAAGATGGGATGTTCTTTTCTTCCTTTCCACTTGCACGGCACTTTAAAACCTCTCCGTCTTCATGCAGACTTTGGGGAAGGGAGGGTTAAAGCGAAGCCCCCCTCTGCACCCCAAGTGCTTTCAAACAGTACATACCCTTTTCAACATAAGTGTGCTCCATAAAATCCTGACTGTGCTTATGCTCAGTATTGGTTTTGTAGCTTTTATTCCTGAAGGAATGTTGTGATAATTTAGCCTGAACTCCTTCAGTCTCCCCTCAAATTTCAGCCACTGATTACTACAGTGCTGTCACTTTTAGATATGCAACAACTCTTGATTTAAAAGGCTACAAAATATGGAGAATTTACCACATCCCATGACTGTCTTTTTAAGTAGCTCTGTTTCCACAATGCCATGAATGACAGCTTATTTTTTTATCCAACATAAAGGATATGAGGAAACCACAAGACATGACTGGGTTCCAAATCGTGCTGTTTACGAGCTACGTGCAAACATACAAACCCTGGTAGCTGAGTGTCTATCCAAAGTCCTGTATCAGACCTCAAGAGTTATGCTGTTTATACAGAATTTCATCCCCAGTATAGACTTTCAATGCATTTCTCTATAACACTCTTTACCCTTCAAGATTGACATAATTGACTGCAGATGTGCCTCAAAACATGCTTCACATTAGGTGGTTGATGGCAACTTCATTTTATAATATTGACTAACTCAGGCTTCCACCAGTGCCTTAAGCAGAAACCAGAACTACTTGATCTTCCTAGAACCAGGAGATTCAACAGCATTAACTTCACATCGTCAGCTGGGCAGGAGAAAACTGAACCCTATTCCTACAAATTACCACCTGACAGAAATTCCTGTGCTACCATTTAAACTCAGATCCTGCAAGCTTGCACACAAAGATCCCCTCCCTTGCAAGAGGAAGTATTTCCCCAGCACTTCCCAAACTACATCATTTCTTCATCCCCTTTGCATTTTGACTTATGGCAGCCGATCTGTGCTCTCAAACCACAGAGGTAGTTGCATTTTGGCACACTATCCCTCTACCTTTGTGTGTTAGACTATGACATACTGTTATGCTTTAGGACATCACGTCACCTGTTATTCAAGTTCGGTGAGAATAAATTAAATAATACAACTATTTCTATTTAAAAAGGAAGAAAAAATGTGCTTCCACAACGCTACTGCGTTCACCTTTTCAGGCAAAGACATGTATAAGGCCTGGACCAGCCTTCAGAGACTCAGACTCAGGAAAATGAGTCTTCATTAGAGGAAGAAATAAAAAGCAGCTCCACTTTCAGCAACAGTCAGTGTTGCATGTGACCAACAGATAAAGTAAATAATTTCAAGCCAGATGGACTGTCAAATGCTCCATGTTAATCCCTGTTCCTTTTATCATTTCCATCAGTGTCTACAGCAAAGCCTACTTCTCACCTCTCCAAGGCTCCTGCTTCAAAGCAACACAATGAATCAGAAACAACACAGATTACATACAAATTCATTTTCACTTTTTTCTTATTACTTGGGGAGTCAGTAGCATTTTCTTTCCAGAGTATCAACACCAGATTTACTCAAATAAATGAATAAAGGCTGTTTTCATTAAATGCATTATGTTTAAGCAACAGGGACAAATAATTTCCTGAAGAGCTGAGCACAAATACGAATACAGTCCACAGACATGGGTTTCATCAGTCTAAATATTTTCAGTCAAAGCAGCTCTGTATGCAACTAAAAATAAAATCAGAATAAATCCCAGCATTTTAACATCAAGTAATGCCCATTCTAAAAAAAAAAAAAAAAAGAGAGAAAAAAGAGCACATGTACGTGAGAGTCAACTGGATGGCAACAGGAAACTGTGAAGAAAAGCTCACAGGAATTCAGGTAATTCAGTAACACTCATACATTTCTCAGCATAAGGTTTTTCCTAACTAAAACCTGTTTGTGTTGCATCTCTATACCAAGGAGTGGTTCAAGAGCTTTGGGTAATAACACATCCTACTTCAAGGAACATTATAAACACGAACTAATTAATCCACAAGGCATGTCTGGGGGTTTGCTGGGGAGATGAGTGTGAAGCATCTGCTAATCCCCCCCCTTGCATGGCAAGCCATGGGCAGGCCATGGTGGAAGGGGCCACAACCCTCATAAACACGGAGCTTCTTAATTTTGGTGCTATTAGGGGTGGCTGGTGGTAGACTACTAGTGCTAGCCCAGAAAACAGCAGCTTTCTGATCCAGCAGCAACAACAAACTAGCTGGTGTCATGACTCTGCCTTTGGAGAACACGTAGGACAAAGAAAACAGTCTCCTTTTCAGAAAGGCACAGTCAGGGTGTCCGGCACTGAGAGTTATTGACAGAAATTGTACAATTTTTTATTGGACTTCTCTCCAGAAAACATGATAGGAACTTCTGCACCTGTGGCAGCACGTTCTAATTTATTAAACAACACACTCCCACATGGATGACAATCAATCCAGCATGCAACAGCACAGCCCAGAATAGCAGTTACCTTCTTCGTTATGTCAGTAAGAGTT
The DNA here is from genome assembly GCF_964034855.1 of Anser brachyrhynchus. Taxonomy (NCBI): domain Eukaryota; kingdom Metazoa; phylum Chordata; class Aves; order Anseriformes; family Anatidae; genus Anser; species Anser brachyrhynchus. Next base: position 15,109,945 of record NC_137707.1, on the reverse strand, counting down.
CCACCCATGCTGCACCATGGATAAGCTCAGTGGCATTCAATAAGACCACTGTGTGACATCAGCAATTCTTCACATTGCTTTTTTTAAAAAATAAGAAAAAAATGAAGCACAACAAGCTAGAATGCTGTTGTATGACTGCATGCTAAAATCCCTGATTCTTCATCTGAAAGTTCCTTAAACATGATTATTCTTCCCACTGCGGCATGGATGCCAAACTTGGCCAGAAGCTCTGTGCTCAGCCAAGCTATGGCAAAGGAACCTCCTTATGCTCAGGAGAACCTATTCATTCCAGGCTATGCAAGCATTTTTAGAGGTTTTGACATACAATTCAACGTATATACACAAAGAATGTTTAGTTTGAGATAGAGAACAGAAAGCCAAAATCTCAAGAATAATCTAAGATTTCTCCAATGCTTCCTGACCTCCTTCATTGAGCTACTTTCTTCTGTGATCATCTCCAAGGGAGATGCCTTAGGTCTGTGTAAAACAGTGTAAAATTTTATTTAAAGTGCATTTGTAAAACTTAGGTCTGTGTAAAACAAGTGACTTTGCTTTCATTGAAAAGCAGTGCCACTGCCGGTTTTAGCCCCAGTGAAACAGATTTCCTAAACCAGCTTGGGAACGAATCCAACCTCACAGAAAAAAAACACCAGCAGATTTAAAAACATGACAACTCTCCAGGCTTTTTTTCTTTTTTTTAGTCTCTGCATAACTAAACAATCCACACAGCACTGAATATAATACAGGTAGTAATACTATTATTATTATCATCCTACTCCCTTACAGTGTTCTCTCTGGGAAGAATATGGAGGGAAAAAGAGCGCTCTGCATGACAGGTAACAGTTGTCTTACCTGAAAAACTCCATCAAACCTCTCAGAAACTATGCAGAGGAGAGCAGTACAAAAGCATGAAGAGAATATAAAACTGAAGTGGAGGCTATGCCCTTCATTCTGAAAATATTATTCGAGTGATATTTCTGCAAAGGATGGAGTCACAAATTGGCTTTGTTATACTGTTCTTTTTACTTGACTTGGTTCCTAAACTGACCCTCAAGAGATCTAAGTGAAGCATGTTGAAATGGCTACCAAGGAAAACCAGGCATATTTGCAAACATTTGAAAATATATCTGCAACTGTTTGACAAGGTTCCAAGGCTGTAAGCCCGATATCTGGGGAAACTAAAAGCAGTGACTGCAAAAGTTCAGTAGTTACCAAGGGAGATTTCAGACAAGGACAATGCTGGCCTTGCATTTAAGAAAGGAAGTCCTTTGACACCAGAGATAGCTAGCACTGAAACACAGCTGGCAGCAAAGCAGTAACACCTCCGGCATCCAACTCAAATGCACTAATGGTTACACTTACCCTCGCCAACCTCTGAGCAGCGTTCTAAGTGATACTTCGCATACAGTAAGTGGATAAAAATGCTATCAAGGAGAAGGTGAATAGAAAGCATTCTGATGGAAAAACTTAAATGCCTCCTACTAAGGCGTGATAAGCACTCAGAAATAAATCTTGTGCCGTACAAGATCTGCTAAGAGAAGTAATAAAATCTGGAGTAAGACATAAAACAAGAAGGAGGCAAAATGAGCTTATTACTGCCCTTTTGAAGGTTTTGGCTTCCTCCCTTCTCTCATTTTCAAAGCTTGAAGGTACGTAAAAACATCGCGAAGATCAATTCTCTATGGCATTTTTGCTCTACGGCCATGAATGACAATCCTACAAGCACAGAGAGGTTTTGGAGATTTTATTCCATACCTCATGGCCTCAACTGTGTTTTAGTCTGCTTGTAGGATTTACCACTGTGGTGAGAATACATTTTTTAAAGAAAAGGCAAACACTGCTATTTACATAGAAAACACATTTCCCTGCCTACTGAAACATAAGCTCTTAAGAAAAGTGTTTACTGAAATTTCAATATAATAAGGCAGCGGTTCAGTAGATTTCAGATATTCATTGCAGCACATTTTCCTTGAGAGGTTCTTTGTTTTGCTTTATCATTCTTGACATTTCATATAGCACGTTATGAGCTTTTGCAGAGGAACACCACTTCTACCAGAGCAGCACAAATTGCAGGGGTGGGGGAGGTCCATGCTAAACATTATTAAAAGATCTTCCTTTTCCAAAATCAGAAATGAAAGCAAAGGCATAAAGCTGTCTGGAAGCACAAATCCTTTTAAAAGCATCAGAAATGAGGGATACTCTCATTTTTATTAAGAAAGTCACCTGCACACCTGTCCGAGTTCTACTTATTATACAGGTCTTCAGTGGTCAGACGAGCACTGCACCCTGATTTAAGGAGGATGTACACAGAGTTTAGAAAAACCTTCTAGATTTCTGTCAAAAGAATCCAGATGACACAGTTAGAGCACAGCTTTGCAAGACCAATTCCAAGGAGTTCAGCCCCACACTGAAATTAAAATCAGATTTTATTTTAAAAATATACATTAATATTCACTTTTGTAGCAACACTGAGATTAACATTACTTTTAAATCATGATAATGGCAGCTTCTGGAAGTGATTTGTTGCTCTGCCTCTCCAGCCCATTTGGTGACTGCTTTGATATATAAATTGTTAGCAGATCTACATACTCTGAAATTCTTCAGAGCAAAAGCCATGCTTCTTGTTTGACTTAATAACTGTCAGAAACATCTCCCAAATATCAATACATATTAAACTACACTTATGTTGGGATAAATCTCCACAAGTTTTTTCCCCCCCACGCTCCCCCTTTCTTTCTGTTGGGTTTCTCCCCATCTACCATCATTTTTCAATCAGTGGTGCACAATATTTGTAACTTCTTTCATGGATCATATGATACATTTTAATGGCACATCCTTTGTTCCATTAACTTACTTTATTTTATGTTCACTTACTGCCAAAATCCCTAGGCTGTTGAAGCGTTCGCTTTTTTTTTTCTCCTGTACATAGCACTAAGTTAGCAGTTTCCTTAAAATTTTGAGTTAATAAATCCCTAAGTAATTAACTGACATATCAAGCTGTACTACACCATTGGACTACTGGGGTGAGGACTGGCACTGCATAATTTAGCCTCTCAGAAGTCCCAGATCCCTAGTTTTGGAAACTCTTTTATTTCCCTAAAGCTTCCTGACAAAATAGCATGATCCTCTTCAAACTGAAAGCAGTGACAGAATTGCCACTGACCTCACTGAGGACAAGGTTCCACCACCAACCCAAGGCTTCATGATTTCAGATTGTTTCTGTACAAGTCACAGGCATTAAGAAATGTGTCTCCACCTCAGAACTAAATTACGGAATCACAGAATGGTTTGGGTTGGAAGGGACATTAAAGATCACCCTCTTCCAGCCCCCTGCCATGGGCAGGGACACCTCCCACTACACCAGGTTGCCCAAACCCCAACCAGCCTGGCCCTGAGCACTGCCAGGGATGGGGGCATCCACAGCTTCTCTGAGCAGCCTGTGCCAATGCCTCACCACCCTCAGAGTAAGCAATTTCTTCCCAATATCCGATCTAAATCTACCCTATTTGAGTTTAAAATCACCCCTTGTCCTGTCACTGCACCCCCAGTCAAAGAGCCCCTCCCCAGCTTCCCCTTTCGGTACTGGCAGCCTTTGGGTATGCAGCAGTAGATAAAACCACTTGGCACTGAGATAGCACTTTTTATTGCATGCATTTTACAATTGATTATGCCTTTCAATCCCTTCTGCAAGACAGCCACACCATACTACACACTGGAAAACCAGCCCAGAGGTGCTGTCATTTACCCAGGGAAACACTGGTGAAATGCCAGCACCCAGCCCCTGTGGCTCCATGCTCCTCCACTGCTGGGAAGAAGCGCACAGGTCTCCATAACTAATCACCGTTTCTCTTTCTGACAACTGAGCTACAGCTCCATAATCCTTTGTTAACATCCACGTTTGTGATCTGATTCTACTGGAGAAAAAGAGGTTGTTAAACTGTTCAAGACACAATCCCAGTCTGTTGAACCTGCCTCAGTGCCCCAAAGCTCTTCCAAGCCATCTGGAGAGAGTTTAGGCAGTATTTCTAGTCCTAAAGCACATTTTCAGGCTGAAATCTCTGAGATGAGAAGCTCCAATACAAAACACCTGCAGCCAGTTGCAGAAATTTACCTGTCACATGCATGCTCTTCCCCATAGCTTCCTCTGCCTTTTAGCAGACCACCAACTTTGGCTACAGGCAATAACAACGAAAAAAGCCCGAGATTTATTCTTAATGCCTGACTAGCAACAGGTCCCGGCAAAACACCAAGTTTTCTACCAAGCCTTTTCCTTACTCTTCGCTCCTACTTTCTTATAAGACTATCATTATTTCCAACCTTCATGCTGTTTCCCTCAGAAAAAAAAATAAAAATATAAAAATAACAATTAAATCCAAAAATTTTTAACCTGTACCCCAATGTTAACAGTACCTCTCTGTTATGCACCTCATAGCAAAATTCTATCCTGATCCCTGTGTCGTATCAGCCTAATCTATGAGTACCTGTGTAAAAAAGATAGAAAAGACACTGCTCTAGTCCTCAGAGCTCCTGGGATCCCAACTGGCAAACAGCGCCAGCACCCAGCTTTATGACCATCAGCACCACATTGGCAGCACTTGAGAAGTCAGGGTGTGCTTCAGGACAGATTACATTACTGTTATTTGAGCTCACCCACCTGAATCTTACTGCTGCTCTTGTAATCTTGCAGCCACACCTGTCTTACTGATGGCATTGTGGTAACCTCAGTGTTAGCACTTTAAAAGGTATCCAGCAAAAGTTCTCAATTTTTTTTTTCTGGCCCGTTGTAAGAAGCCCCCAGACTTTAACCAAATTGCCTAAAGCCGGAGGACATCTTCCCAGAGTTGCTAGAAAAAAAAAATAATATTGCATGTCTTCCTTTCCCCCTTAATCATAGTTTTAATATCTTACTTTCCTAGATGCCTCAAGCTGAGTTGCAGATAGTGAGTTGGTTGGAAATGCTTCTTCTTGATTTTTTCCCTCTCAGCTGCTCTTGATATATAAAAAGAGCTGACCCACCTGCATACTTGATCTCCTACTATTGTGGTGCACTTAGAACTTTAAATATGATACAAATAGGACTTGGGTATCTTTCTGACATACGGATGAAGTTCTGGAGGGCACACAGTCATGGTAAGAATTACAGTAAAAAACACAATCACGTGGTTTTGGTATCTAATTTTGGTCTTAACTGAAACAGCCAAAATACCCGACTGTACTGAGAGAACCTCCGTGAAGGAGCTCGTGTTTAGAGTTCCAAACCCAGGAACTCCTGACTGTGACCAGACAGCCTTCAAAACCCCTTTGGCTTTGGAGCTGAGAAAACACAGTGAGTGAAGAGGTCATAGACCTTGTCTGGTGATTAAGAAAGGAATGGAGGAGACTAATTTAATTTAACCAGAGCGGGTGAGATTGGGGTTTCCACCCTAAAATTCCTCTCTGCTTCTCTTCCAAGCTCTGCTCGCTGCTCAGTCACATTGGTGCTTGCATTTCAGTAGCCAGCAGCACAGACTTGGTGCTATGCTCGAGGACGGCTCTGCCCTTACCCTGCAGAAACCAGAGGTGAGGACAGGTGACGGTCAGCTGGGAAAGTTGCTCTGGGCAGGACAATACAAAAGAAATGAGCTGAGGATAGCGCTGCTTGCTAACAGCTCCTTCCTACCATGGGCCTGAGGTAATGAAACGCTGGGCAAGGGGCCAGACAAGCCTCTGGATTCCTGCAACCAAAGGCTGCTTAAAGTTGTTGAAAGACAATATAAAGGTGGTTTTGTTTCAGCCACTTGAGACAGCCCCAGAACTCCATCTGGATTGTAGAAAGAGCCTCAAGAGTCTTGGATTTGTCTCCTTATTTAAAGGATATATTGGAAGTCACATCATTTGAGACACTGAAACTCAGCTGGGCATTGTACTAACACCTCAAGCAAGCGCCTCAGTGTGTTGCTAGAGACTTTGGACATTTATTTATTTTTCATATTAAGACACAGACTGAGAATATTCTTCAGAGGCCATACTATATCATAAATAATTAAGAATTTGTTCTAATACTGACAGCTTAAAAATTGCAAGGGCTGGGTCATTGGAACTTGAGAGCTGGAAGGAATCCAGCCCCTCCAAATAAAGGAGCTGGAAGGAACTCAGGTAACATCAACAGAGACATACAGTAATTTACTATACTAAACCAGTTCTTTTTTTCTTTCCTTTCCTTTCCTTTTTTCCCTATTCTACATAAAACTCCTGAAACTATTCTACCATACAACATAAAACAGAAATTACTGCAGAGAGGCAATGGATGTGAAAGTGAATAAATATACATATTTAAAAGGATAATAAAGTGCTCATAAAATTGTTTGCACAAATAGAGAAATCACAGTGCTAATGGCAGCTCCCCATACCGATATTATCAACACATACAGACTTCAAGTTGTGGTCTTTGCATTTAGATGAAATAACATTGCATTTGGTGGGGAGTTTTAACAGAAGAGATGCTTTGATTGAGGCAAAGGATTAAAGTTAAGAAATAGAAAATTCTGATTACCAAAGACACAGTTTCACTGTGAGGAAGAAATAAGCATATGCAACAACATTTAGGCTATAGAAAACTCTCCTGAAGAATATGCTGAAAATCACATTATTTGAGGCACTTGACATTAATCTGAATGTAATACTTGTAAGTATACCACGAAGAAAACATTTGCAGTAGGGGATTCCTCTCAATAACCTTTCCACATCCAGTTTCTACTAACAATAGGATCCACGGTGGCATGAAATGAACAGAGCCTAGCCTAAACATCCCATAAAACAAAAGAAAAAGAATCACAATATTTTATACAAGTCTCTCTATGTATCAGTTATCTAACACCATGCTGCTTTTTGTGACATTTTGCAGTAGCCTACTGCTCACTTGATCACTTTATAGAGGCTGAATAAAGATGACTAGGGATTTATCGCCCTCTTGTGAATAGGAAAAAGGTTGCAATCTCTCAGAAAAATGAACGTGCAACCGTTCGTGCAGTTGTTACTACTAATGAATCCTGTGGTAAAAATATATCTGTATAAGTAATAAACATAAATTTGGATTGCTAAAGGTAGACTCACTGGTCTGCTACCTTTAGCAGTGCAAATTTATGTTTATTAGCTCTACAGATATAATGGTAAACCAGGAGGTCGACCTTTAGGAACCAAAAGAATTTTATCAGAAAAGGATAGATTACAAAATTAAAAAACAAACTGAAATCAGACCAAACCAGGTATTTTTTCAATTAAAGTAGGAGATAGCAATCTAAATTCCCCAAAATCACTGCCTACAGCACTGATCTCAAAAGGCATGGCTTGCTCAAAGGTGAGTTAACCTTTCCTGACTACAGCCGCAAAATATCTTTCAATGTCAAAGCAAACAGGATGATGAAAAAAAACATCTATTTAGCCATGCCAGAGAAGAGGCGGCCTTTCAGTGGCAATAAATGATCATGGGTCTGAGTCCGCCTTTGTTGCAGTCCCTACTGAAGTCCCCAGAGAGAGGTGTAGGTACGTCTTGGCAGGCATAGGCCCTTCCTGGGTGCACACACAACACATCGACTGTATTAATACAAATTAATTCTACTTTTCTATCACCACACCAACTAGCCAGATAGCTTTCTCCTGTAGTTCTTCAACAAAGAAATCTTACCAAAACTCTCTCCTGAGATTATTAGCAAGCTGTAATACCAATAAGCCAAGTGCCATTTGATCATGAATAACAGAGGACTCTCATTATGAGAAGCAAAAATAACACTGTCTTACAGTAATCCGAGAGCATGTGTCTTGGTTCTACTGCCTTCCCTAATTTATAATAAACAAAACATAAATCCTACCCAAATGAAGGCATCCACAAGTCCTACTAGCACAACATAATAACCATTTCCACAAAAAGCTATGTATTAATACCACTTAGCATAATAAATATTTGAAGTGATACTGCAGTAAGGAATACAAATTCACCTATGTCTTTCCTGTTCTTAGTTGTGACACTTAATAAACACAGCTTTATAGCTACTATATTTAAATGCAATTAGTTCTATATATTTCCAGCTTAATAAGAAATAATACATATTCATTTCTGCTCATTAACAGTCAGTATATAACTCTTAGCTAATGAACATTCAATTACGTTCCCTGAATACATTGTGGGATAAATTCTCTTTTTGTTGCTCATATCAGTTCACTTCAATTCAGTTGCTTCTAATTAAAATTCTTTTGCTTCATGTAGACAAAACTAGTTTTTTTTGAGTCCCTTGAGACTTCTTTAAGAGTTGTTTTATCTTTATGTACAGTCAGCTCCCTAATTAATGCTTTAAATAGGGTAAACTTTACTGAGGCTCCTGGGTTCAGTTCAAAGGGAAAAAAAAAACGTTAATTTTATATCTCATTCTCACGCAATTCACTGGAGTCTCTCTTTTTCTTGTAAATCTACTTTTTTCTTTTGTTTTCAAGTGAATTTAATAATCAGGGAAGGTGCCAGCTTGAGAGCACTGGGAGTTGGAGATCCCCCTTCATCAGTCTAGAGTTTTCCCTACCCAGAGAAACAGAAGAGAAATTCTTGTCAAGTTGTCCAGTTTTGCAGCCACCACAGGTGAGGAATATTTACAGGAGGATTCTCCAAGGGGACAGCCCCAGTAGATTCCCTGAGATAAATACTACCTTTATTTTCAGCCAGCATCAGCAAGGCCCAATGCTAATGTATGTTTTCCTAACTTGTTAACTGAGCTAGCTCAGCAATCTATCTGCCTGTCTAGGACCTAAAATCTAACACAAGTCCTACTTACTCCACCAGAACCAACAACATGCAAGTTAAGCATTTACTCAAGTGTCTGCCTTTGCGGAGGTCATTATCAGGTATGACTTGCAAACTGAAGTGGCTAGGTTCTTGCCTCTGCTTTTACCTGCCTTCTGTCAGTTAGCAATGCAAAGAGAAAGGAATTCAGTAGAAGCACATTCAGGGCACTCTTAGAGGTTTCTCTCTCTAGTGTAGCATGCCAGGACACGTTCTTGACTATTTTACCTATACCAGAGAATGGGCTGGACTCCCATACTTAACAGACTGGGGATGGCAACTCCTCTCTAACAAAACATCTAGAAATAACTCAAATGTAATGACTCATTTACAAACTTACCAGGCAAACATTGTGTGAACTCTATGTACACCAATATAAGAGAGATAATACTAGAACAGAAAGTCCAATGTTTACTGAACAAGGGAAAGCGGCAGAGAAAGGAATTCTTGTTAAAAGAAACATCTAGTAGTACCCAGGAGAACCCTTAGCTTTAGAGGCGGTTCAGTTTTATTTAACATTAAATGAAAACTCCAAGATATGTGCATCTCTGCAACCGACTTGAAAAGAGAAAAACAAAGTGGGGGCTGGGAGGGGTTGTGTATACATGCATGCATTTGAACGCACACGTGTGTGTCTGCTTGGATGGACTATGTATGCCTGTCAGCACATCCTCTGGTCCACAACTACCTGAGCACCATGAAAGGAACAGGCCAAAACTGCTTCCGTTGTTTGAAGTAGGAATGAAACAACAAATTCTACTGAGGGACGTGCAGATCTAGATCCTCAGCAGATTGAAACTGATTGATGGAGCCCTAACAAATAACACCGTACATTATCCAGCTCATTGAATGTTCCCACGGATGGCATTTTTTATTGAGTGTTAAGTAGATATTAGTAATAGCGACTGTTCAGTAATGCTTGTTTCACTTACCTTATATAATCAGATATGTATTTTTTCCCCAAAGTCTGCCACTTAATTTGTCCTTTATCAGTATGGAACTTGAAACAGTAGAGGGTGTTTCTGATTCCTCTCCCACAGTAAGTATGCTGTCTACTATTGCAGCAGATACGGACTGCACAACAGGCCATGTTTACCCCTGTGGACATCATCAGGGAGACAAGTATGTGCACAGTGCTTAACAGTAAGCCTGAGTCTGCTTGGAGCCTCATGCAATGCCCTTCTGATTCTGAGATACAATTATCAGAAATGTTTGTGTTTTTTGTGGCAGCCTGCCGCAGTACTATTAGCATAGCGTGTTACTGAGGTTGTGTGTTGCATGACTAAGGCATGAAGACCTTTAAGGGTATATGGCTTACCAGGATAACACTGGAAGACTGTGCCAGGTGGAGAAAAACAAAGCTGATGTGACTTACATTACTCTATTTGGCTTCACTGTTCCCTGAAGAAAACATCCCGTCAGCTGCACCCAGATTTTCTCTTGGAAGGAATTAGTCGGCATTCCTCCAGGAGGGAAGCAGAGACTGAACTTGCGTTAGGGGACCACGGCCTGGAAAGAAAGGAAGGAGAACTTAAGTTGACAATGAAAACATACTAGGAATCTATTTCTGTTCTCATGCCCATTTTGCACAAGAAGTTCACATTTTATATCACAGAAAGTAAGCCAATAATCAGGACGCTACTTTGCATGAGGAAATGTTGTCAGTTGTTCTTGAGGAAGGGTCATGTTTTTTTCCTCACGAGCAGTTTACAGATATTGGGCTAAATTTTCTGTGCAGAAATATTACATGACCGTGGCCACAAGAGGGGGCATTTTGGTCAAAAGCAAACGCAGCACTTCAAACACGAAGGAGGTTTTCAGTTTCAGTATCAAAGAATGCCTTTGTGAGTGTGTTTTATAAAGTTAAGACAACAGGCCTAATTGAAGAATTAAAGATGAAAATGCTAAAAAGGGCAACTTCATTTAGCTTCTGGTTCAGATTTGGAATTGCTAGTGGAAGATTTAGTTCACAAGAATTCCTTATTCTGCAATGGATGATTTAGTCTACCCCACACTTTACAGAACTGATAAATACTGAAAACACTTATAAATTACTGTAGTTTTATTAAAATTATTATGGTAAGAAGATATATTGGAGTATATTTTTACAAATGCCAGGGAAAATAAGCTGTTCCAAAGGCAGTTCTGATGAGAGAAAGATCACAATCCAATTTAAGCTGTATATATAATTTATACTAAAAAAAGTATAAGTTCCATAAACTTTTTTAAAACTGTGACAGTTTATATGAAAGAAGAATCCCTGTTTACGCTGTGGAAGTGTTTACTGGGTTGTCCTCTGTCACTGATATGATTCACCTGGATTGCATACAGAAGCTACACCTGTTCTGGAGCCACTATTTTTACAGTTTCTGGGTAGAATCAAGACAGTATCGGGTAAAGCTCTTTAGGGAAATCATATGCCTTCCTACTGACCTGCAAAACTAAAGGTGTGTTTTCAACCTACAAAAATAATTAGTAACAAGCTAATGTTATTGCTCCCACATTGCCAGATACACATTCTGGTAAAATAAAGATATTGAAACGATTCCAGACATCAGTATCATAATAGCTTGGTGGTATTTTGTGTTAGTGGAACAAGGATCAAAGTTCATTCCACCACAGTCTCACAGACCAAAATGGATTTATTATTCAAAAGAGAGACTGATGTCAGTTTAGGCAAAGGATCATACCTTCTCACATTATGAACATTCACACATTTTTCTTGCACTGTTTGTATCTTGGTGCTTGCTTAAGCCTTTTTCATGATGTTACGGCTAACCAGCCTTAGATGAGTAAATATTTACAATCAGTATCACTGTTTTTTAACAAATGTACAAGTTACCAGAAACAGATTATTTTACACAATAAAAGCATCATGTCTGCAAAATTAGATGCTTTATTATTTCCTGGTTCTAGAGATAAGATCATTACAACCATTTAATAAGGACAAATGCTGTGTTTTATTCTTAGAACTTTGTGTTGTAAATGACAAGTAATTATTCAAAAATGGATCCAAGAGTTATGACTTTCAGTGTGTGTCACAAGGCCAGGCTACTGAGATAAAAGCAGGGATATATAAATGTGTTAGACAGAAATCAACCCTTCCTGCCCAATCAGTAGCACTGGTCAGTCCTCCTAGTGAGTAGCATTTCCAGTTTGGGTACTTCGAGACAGGTGTGGACCTATTGGAGAAAAGCCAGAGAAAGGCATTAAGTATAATCAGATATCTAGAAACTACGACCTGGGAGAGAAAACCTGAAAGCACTGAATTGTTGAGTCTAGTGAAGTCTTGAGTAAATCACAAAAGCACTATGAAAGAGTGCAAAAAGTAGCTGCAAAGAGGAAAGAAAACAGTTTTAATAGCCACCAAGTGAATATAAATTGCAAAGAGACTCTGCTCAGATATAGAAAAAATGTTTCATAATGTAACCAGAGAAGTGCTGGAACAAATAAGCGAATCATCTGTCAAGAATGACGGAGGCAGAACTGATCTTTCTGCTCTGGGGTTTCCCTCTAGTCTTACTTCCCATGATGATTGTGCTGCACTGGTTCACGCTCTGGTTTTTCAGAGGCCGGTGCTGATTCCAAGGACGGGCAGTCACAGGGTGACCCTGGAAGCCCGCCAAGGGAAATCCCACATTTGTCAAGCTTCCACTATTCGCAGGCTTCAGTTAACCCAAATATATTATTTTGATTATTCCTTAAGCACCTGCACATCAAGCCACAACTGAAAAATAATTTTATAATAATTAATAATTACTATCTTTGTGGAAGTAGACGTGCCAAACTGGGAACTGAACTGTGAGGTTTCTATAACAATTTTTTAAAGGAAATACAAACAGTCCAGTGACAGACTAACATTGTGTGAGGAAGTATCCATGTTTTTGTGTGAAGAACAGATGTGAGACAGAAGGGAGAGCCACAGAGAAGTGTTTGAACCAAGGCCACGGCCTGGAGGCCAGGAGCCACCAGTCCCTGAGCGCAGCGCTCTAGGGGCTCACCCTCACAGTCACAGCAGATCCAGCGTGAGAACCCACAGGCTCGCCTCCTCAACACCATCAAGCCAAAGCTTCCTTCGGTGCTGAAAAAAGAAGCAGCCACATGAACGTGAAGTAACGTGAGCGATGGGTAGCACCTCCGCCTCAGCCACCCCTGCCTCAGGAGCACGGCCTGACCACGGCCTCCCACCCATGGCCATGCCCATGGATGCTGCTCATGGTGTGTCTCTGCAAGGTGGCCGTGCCAGCGGAGGCCCTGCCTAACAGAAAGGCCTCGGTGGGCCTCCACACCTCACCTCCTCCTGACCTCAGCTCCTGGCAGCTTTCCACAGCACGGAAATGCACCCTCCAAGCAAAAAAAAAAAAAAAAAAAAAGGGGGCAAAAAAGCCTCCTGTTGTACACCCTGAGCGCATTTGCCTCCCTTATCTCTCAGATAACAGACGTGGTGCTTGCCAACGAGGCACACCACCCACCCCTCAGCACCCGGGGCTGGGCAGGGGAAGGAGGACAGCGGGCTGGGGGCGGCTGTGGCGGCGACAGGGGGGAGCCCCGCGCCTTCTTGCTGCCACCTCAGGAGACGGGCGGCAGGGGCGGGTCCGGCGGCTCCATCTTGCGGCCCCTGAGGGCTCCTTCCCTGCGGCGGGACGGGGCCGGGCGGGGCCGGGACAAGGGCTGGGACGGGGCAGGGGCTGGCACGGGGACAGGGACGGGGACATCGCGGCCCCCCCGCCGGCAGCTCATGCGCAATCAGCCGCCCGGCGGTGGCGGCCGGAGCATGGCGCCGCGGGTGCTGCCGCTGCCCAGGCAGCACTCCTTCTGCTCGCCCGTCGTCCCCAACCCCTTCGTCCACCCGGGCCGCCTCAGCGCCGGGGACAAGCTGCGGGTAAGGCTGGCGGTACGGCGTGCCGGGAGAGCTGCCCTGCCCTGCCCTGCCCTGCCGTGCCCTGCCGGGCCGGGGAAGGGCTTCCCGGCGGGGGGCGGCTGCCCCTGCCCCAGGCTGCGCCCCGCGGGCCGCCATTTCGCGACGGGGCTGCGCGGCCCTGCGGCGGCTCCCGGAGCCGGGCGGGAGAAAGCCAGCGGCCGCCTGAGGGAAGGAGAGAGGGGAGGGAAGGAGGGAAGGGCTCCCGGACAGCCGGGGCTCCCCCCCCCCGGGGCTGTAGGGCAGCCGCCGTTGTCCCCTGGAAGGGGGGAAAGCCTCCAGGTTAGCAGGGCCTGGGGCTGTGGGCTCAGCGCACCGGCCCGCCGACGCCGGGTTTGAACTCCTGATGCGAGGTGTGCAGCGAGCTTGTGGCAGGGATTGTGCTGTCCCTACAAATAACACGTCGCTTCTGAAACAGAATTCCCATGTCCCCACTCTTAAAAGTGAGATGCTGTCCGTGGTGCCAGATGCCTCTGGCGCTAATGGGAAGATGCTGACAGCTTCTCTCTGAAATGATGTGCTAAAATAGAAAATAACATTCTCTTTTTACAATAATCCCATTTCAGACACATAACTCGCTGTAAGCTGATTTTAAGCCTGCTTTGGGGGAGGAAGGAGTCCCCCCTTCTGAGTTCCATATCCCAAAAAAATGGGTATGCCCACCTCCCCTGCCTTAGTGCTGCTGTCGCTGGGTGAATTGAACCGGGCTCCTGCAGTCCCACTACAGTGCTGGACCATGCTGATGGTACTTGCACAACTCAGAAAGCAAACAGCATTTCTGGGTGTTGATTTCCAAATATCTTCACTTTAAAAACTGAGGAGATGAACCAGCTGTGAACTGGCATCTCGGTGAAGACAAGGAGCATAGCAGCACGTAGGCAAACTTTCAGCATTTTCTGCTGATTGTTACACATACCTAAGGCTGACATGCAACTAAATATTTTGTGTTCCATATAGCTCTCCCTCAAGTTATAAATGGTGTTTACCCTGAAGGTAGCTAGTTAGAGGAAATTTGAGAAATGTGGAAAACAGTTTCAAGTCTTCTTAACCCCTGTGTTTTACCAGCACAGCTCAAGTGCACCTGAATGAGAAGCTGTAGGCATGAACCCCGAGGTACAGGTAGCAGTTTCTTAATGAGGTTCCAGAAATGGACAGTTCTCTCTGCTGGCTGCTCTTTGTAGAGGATGCACAAACTACTTTTAAAAGCTTGCAATTTTAAGCTTCAATTACCATTTTATCTGTAATAAATATACCCTTTTCCTTCAGGAGGAAGGGATGAAAAACATGGTATGTTTTAAAGCAAGATACCCTCTATACATAACTCCACAGTGTACCTGGTAGGAGAAGCAACCCAGCTGGGACAGGACCCAGCACTAGTGAGCTTTGAAGCAAAATTGCAGTAATCACTACTGACTGCAGTAGTGAAAGGTTACACAGTTGTTGTACACAACTTAAACAGAAAGTACCCAGGTGATTCCTAATTTGGGGAAAAGTTCTTTGGATGACTCAGGATAGTTTTATCTTTGTAATTACTGCATATTGAAATGAGCAGATCTGATCCTACTTAAGAGTTACTGAACTTTAAACCTGTCTTTCTTCTGTACGTTTTTCTCCGGAACTTTTTCTTTTCTAACCTACCTTGACCTTTCTCTTTTCTTACCCTACTCTGCAGCTGATGGAGCAGGAATCAACTCTGCCTCCTTACACAGTGACCTAGAAAGCCAATAGCTTGCATCAGCACATCAGTACCACCTGTGCATCTGCCTAAAATAGATTAATGAATTTATTAGTTTTGAGGGAGGAATTGTTTTGCTTTTGCTACTGCATCCTTTATTTTTTCATTGTAGGTCAGTGCATACATTTACTTCTTTTTTTTTTTAATAAAGTAAAAAGGTATTTTAAGTGAAAACATGCTGATTTATGCTTATGCTGCCCCTTGCACATTATTGAATGCAGCTGAAATGTTGAACCAGGACTCAAGATCACGTTACAAGAGGACACACATGGTGGAAAAAATAGGGATCTGATTTTGGGAGGCAAGCAGGGAGTCTTGGTTGGTTTAACTTGCTACCTGAATTTTTCAGATTCTCTGTGACCTGTACCAAAAGAGCAATAAATCCCCAGGGCCAAATCTCTTACACCCAGCTACCGAATCCATTTGTGTGTATCCATAGTAGTCGTTTTCTTACTAACCCTGAAGTTACTATTAAATTTCCGTAACTACTTAGATACAACTTCTATGTAAAAAACATTGTATACTTCAAGAAGGATCAAATGATACCTGAACGTCTATCTACCCTGGAAACATGTTATGTGGCAGTGCTTAGAGAACATAAGCTGCAACACCTGCTACCTCTACTTATCCTAATTTACACTGCATATCCACTGTCAAGTTTGGTATGTTATTACTGTACCTTTTGTAACACAGAAGAGAGTCCCGAAGGCCCAAAATTCCTGTTAATCCCTGTCACTATCACAGGTATAGAGACTAAAGCCAGAGCCTCTCCTGAATATTGGCCAGAGGGCAGTAGGAGAATATTACAAAGGAAGAATGAAGGAGTTGGGCAGCCCGTGGGAGGACTGTGTCAATGAAAGGAAAATTAGAACCAAGCTACTGTATCTTGGAATTGGATTAAGAATACTTTGATTAATTGGATTAATATAAAGATGCTTATATTCCAAATGTCCTATAATCATTAGTTCCTTTGGAAAGGAGAGAGGTAATTTAAAATCCTCTGTATTGCTTAATAAACATCGTTCAAGTATTTAAGTACAAACAAATTTGGAAAACTTATTTATTATTCAAAGCCTTGTGATTCATGTACTGTAAGTAGTCATTGCTGAAAAGATGTCTAGAAAGGCTGAGTTTGTGAGAGGAGTGCTGTTGTGCAGTTGTAGGCTTCCTTTTAAAATAATAAAGCTCACAACTTGGCTAGTCCAAACTCATTATCTGATCTGGCATGACATAGAGAAACGTGTGTGCCTTCACATCAAAATCCACTTGACTTGCTGGCAGTTTGTGACTACAGACCATTCAGATTTAAATTCCAAAATGGGAACTTAGCGGCTCTCTCCTCTTACAACTATTTATTTGATTAGAACTGGTATAAAACTTAATGAATCAAATTCTTTTTGTAGATTTATATAGGCTGATACCTCCCCAAAAGACAAGATGAATATCATGCAGGCTTTTTACCTAAATTCAAAGGTGTGTTATACGTTATTAGAAACTCTGCAGAACAACAGATGTTATTACATAATTACAAGCTAAATGCTTATCAAAATGTGTAAGCTAAAACTACCACGCTTCTCCTTGACTAACTTCTGCCATGCTTCTGAACTGGGAGAGTTGTCAGTCTGTGACTACCGATGCAGCCATGTTCTAAGTTCTGAGGGACTTTTACAAACACAGCTCAAATAAAAACAATTATTCACTATAATAACTCTGCTTGGGCGTGCACTGCTGTGTGTGTACACACACAGAACTGATGCTCAGCATGCCCCGAGCTGGCCAGGTGCCAGAAGGCGTCGAGCTGCTTGCAGCCTGCCGGGAATGCTGTGCTGTGACTTCCGCAAGGTATCGCAGCTCATCTGCCTCCCAGCCTGGGCTTGCTCAATCCACGTAGGGCTGTTGTTGCGCCACAAAGGCCAACCTTCAGGATATAGTTTCTAAATTAATGTGCTGAGGTAAGACAGCCGAGAATTTCTTCCTGCCCTGCACCACAGGCTGCTAACAACCTTGTGCCAATGCACCTCCTTCCCAGAGCTGTGCACGGAAAAATGCAAGCTGAATATTCATTAGTAGGGGTTGAGGGTAATAATTGAGTATTATTTGCAAGCAGTGTTATGTCAGGTTTCTACTTCCCCCCCACTCCCCTTACAAGTGTGTATGAAGAACTGAGGAAGCGGTGAGGAGCAATGTCAGCTTGGGGCTGTTTCAGACCAGCTTTGCTACCCAGTGTGGTTGTCTGACTGTAGCAGAACTCTCTCAAGAGTTTCTTTGCTTCGAGTTAAAGCAAGCTAATAACAGCTTCCTGACTGTGGGGAGAAAAGGGAACTAAGATTTTTCAATTCATTCTGAAGTATGCAAGGAGATCCCAGCACAGAGTTAATAGCCAGGATGCTTCACACAGACAGGAGGCAAGAAATTAGTCCCCATAATCTGAAGGGCCCTGCTGTATGTGTACTGCAAGCAGTGAGCAGATGACTTCCAAAGGCCATCAGCCTTGAGCTGCTACAACAGCACTGTAAAGTCCAAACCCATGCCTTAAACCACAAGTATAATTTTACCAAAAAAAAAAAAATGCCGAAGTCCTAACTAGGGGCGATGAAGTTATGTGGCCTCTGCACTACTACAGGCAGTCGTACTGAGGATCACTTGCAGCAGTAGTGTGACTCAGCACAAGATCTGTCATTTTAAAAGGAGCAAAAGTACATTGTGATCATCTTAGCAATCCCGCTTGGCTTGTATACAGATGGCAGCTGGTGACAGAAGGCTCCAGAGTGGAGATGCACTTCAGCTGGTCAGACTCCTCTGACCTTGTATGCTGCAGAACAAGCCGAAGTATAAACTAAGGCAGGCAAACTGTTTACCCTCTCTGTCTAACAGCATCCGAGCCAAAAACCCAAACAGTCAGATGTTCTAATTCTAACTGAAATGGGAATGCAAAAATATTTTCTGAAACACTACAAATGACTGACTTCCCCATATGAAAACAGGAATCATTAGTGCTTTCATACATTAAATCATATGGCAGTAATGTAAATATTTCACAGTCCATAAAATGTAACTGCATAGATATGAGTAATTCCTGTTGATGCTATTTCTTGAGATTTTCCCCTCTTTTTTCAGACCGTTCTTCTGGGGATTATTTTGCTACCTCTCCGTGTCATATTTATTACATTCATTTTACTGCTGTCATGGCTGGTTGCATCAATTGCAACTTACCGTCACCATGGAGGAGGATCTGTGCCATTAAAAGGATGGAGAAGGTAAAGTGTGGCCAAGATTTATAAAAAGTCTGCTTTTTTTTTTTTTTTCTTTTTTTAAATAACACAAGACCAAGAGATTATGGAGAGTCCCGCTGAGGGAACATGTCCGAGGTATGGGAAGATTGTCACTTAATTGTTTAAAACTGATTAAAAAAAAAAAAAAAAAAAAAAAAAACAGTATCAAGAGTGATATGAGTTCATACAAAAAAGACACTGAAACTGCCAAGTACTCTCCCTGCTCTCCCAGTAGCATCATGCTAAAATGCTATGAAATTTGACCAGAGAAATAACAGAACTTGTTGGGGGGCACATTGTTAGGAGGTGCTGTACATTGCCTTATCTCTAAAATTGTAGCTGTGAAATTGTAAGCTCTAACACAGAAGATGATGGTCCTTCCCTCCCTCTGCTTCCTCCCCTTTACCCCATGCTCTCCTTGTGAGTAGTGTTCCTACCCTGTGCCTGGCCACAATGCTGGTGAGATCTATGCATTTGTTTAGAAAAGTAGCTGTAATTTGGATGATATTTTTGTGTTTCTGTTTACAAGGAGGATGATCCAGACAAGCCTTTCATGCCTAACTCGTACCTTGTTCTTCGTAATGGGTTTCCAAGTGAAAGTAAAAGGGAAAGTGGCAAGTCTGCTGGAAGCCCCCATCTTCGTTGCAGCTCCTCATTCAAGCTTTTTTGATGCCATTGTTTCTGCCTTAACTGGAATGCCATCGATAGTATCTAGAGCAGAGAACCTTTCAACTCCAGTATTTGGCAGTAAGTATTCATGAAAAAATAAAATGTTAAAAGTCTTATCTGTGAAACTGATTAAGGGAAAGACTTTTAAATCCTTGAGTTCCAAAGATACTGTCAGATTTTCAGTAAAATCACTTGGGGCAGCTTATCTTTCAGAATTGGTCAAAACATTTGAGCGTATACTGTTTCCTTTCAGGCATGGAATATAATACCACTTTAAATGTGCTTTACATCGAACGCATGTTTCCTAGCTGCTGAGTAGAAAATTTCTCTGAAAATTCTCTCAGTAGGTAGCTTAAACAATCTGTTCAACTGCTGTCTTTTAACAGTGTGGCCCACAAACACAGGACATGTTTTGGTAAAGGTTGTTTCAAAACAGACCTGAACTACAGCAGTCTGGAAAATACCATATTCGTAACTTGCAGGCACTGTTATAGATATTTTTTAATGGGAGTCAAACCAGGAAGGAATAAAAGAGAAGTTACTCAAAAAGGAAATGCAGAGAATGGGAAAGATCAGATGAGTCATGCTTCTATTATTTTCTCTTCCTTTTGGCACAGAAAGAATCCCAGTTTGCATTATTCCTGGAATCAGCAGCAGCCTTTCTGCTGGCTGTATCTGTCTCTTCTCTC
Source organism: Anser brachyrhynchus (assembly GCF_964034855.1). Lineage (NCBI taxonomy): Eukaryota > Metazoa > Chordata > Aves > Anseriformes > Anatidae > Anser > Anser brachyrhynchus. The sequence goes on along the minus strand of NC_137707.1, from coordinate 15,089,856 downwards.
CGTAGGATTCTTAAAAGAACAAGCCAACAGTAGCCCAAGACAGAACTCAGTAGGCAACACAGACAAGATGCTTGGTAGGAAATAAACTAACTGTTGATATAGTGATCTTATCTTAAAAACACAGGAGTGGGATGTCAAAGATAATTATTTCCTCAGTTTCTTATCACATTTCAGCATGTCCACACATTCTGATGTAGAGTTCTGATAAAATCAGTTTTGTTTTTTCTTTTTCTTTTTTTTTTTTTTAATTACTCACAAGCCATGTCTGCTTCGTAACTAAAAAGCACTTGCTTCTTCAGCTTGGGCTCAAGGTACTTCTTCGTTGCAGTCTGGATGCGTTGGGCCCCAGTGTGGCCTGTAAGCAGGTCTCTTTCTTACAGCTGTGTGGAAACGCTCAGTGAAGGATAACAGTAATATTAGTAGAATGTGTGCACGAGAATTTGATAAGTTCATACCTACTGTCAAGCTCCTCAGCTTGAGGACAATAATGATACTCTTATCTATTTAGTCTGAAAGCTGTTTGTGTAGTCTGTTTCCTAGTATGAGCATAACAAGTTTTTGTTACAGGGGAGCCTTGAACACGTGTTTTCTAGGCACTAGTGTAAAACAAATGAACATTTGGATCTCTTTCACAGCAATTTTAAGTTCCCTTCAGCCTGTAGCAGTTTCTCGTCAAGACCCTGATTCACGAAAGAATACAGTCGCTGAGATAACAAATCGGGCATTATCAGGAGGCCAGTGGCCACAGGTAATAAAGATATCACTACTCTTCTGTAATATATCCCAGATACACTGTGCATCATAATATCAGGCAGTGCCCAGATGAATAGGATTCTGTTGACATACGAAGTCAGCTCTCAGGTCTGTGACAGGTTTGGGAAAGGAAGAAGAGAGGCTGGTGCCCAGAAAGAGTTTTGTCACGACAAACAAATCAGTTAAATCCAGACAATACCCATTGCTGTTCTAAAATGCAGATGCTCTTGGATTTCATTCCCTATTTTAATTCTTAACTTGCTGTCCTCAGTGTAGCAGTTGACTTGTATTAGTATATGTGAATCACTATTCTCAGGCAAGCTCATGTGTGAGAAGCTGTGGTGCAGAGCTGCGCTCACAGCAGTTGATGAGTAACCCAAGCTGTGTGAGCTCCATCATAAACAGTACTTAAGCTTAAAACATTCATTTCACAGGTGGAAAACAGCTGATCTGAAGGTCAGTTCACTCGTCAGGGTAACAGTCCAATAAGAACAAGGCTTTTAGATTGGTCTGAATTGTGGAACAATTTTAACATGGACACAATAGTTAGTGATTCTGCACATTGCTTCCCATGGTCATTCCTCAGCAGCAAGCTGCTGTTGTGCTTCTAGGCCTTGGGTGGCTTTCCATCCTGAAGACCTAATGGGGCAGGGGCTGCTCTGAAGGACAAAACAGTTGAGGCAGCAACTCTGCTGCTTTTGGACAGGCAGAAGGCTGGGATAGAAATCTGCATCTACTGGCATCTTAGTTGGCATTGCCTCTCCACTCTCTTCTGATGTATTGATTGTGGTTTCCTGTCACCTCTATTTTTTTCCATTTATCAACTGTATGGAGGATTTTAAATATGCACTCGTGAAAGTTAGCAAGGCTTTTTGTTTTTTTTTAATACTATGCTTAGAATCTGCATTGATGTTTATGACTTGTTAAACTGTTGTGGATAAAGTGATCCCAGCAAAGTCCAAATACCTAACCTCTGCTGAAGACAGCACGGGGAGAAAAAGTGGAATTGTCTTTACACCAATTCTGCAACTATGTTATGGCATGAAGAGCCTATGAGTCAAGTAATCTGGGAATCTCCGAGACTGAATCAGCTACAGCTGGGGGTATCAGAGGGTGATTCCTAGTCCTGTGCAGCGGCCACACCTTCCTCCTTGACCACAAGATGATGTCTCCGATAACCTCAGCAGAGTGCCTGGGCTGCATTCTTTTAGCACAACACAAACGGAGGAGTAGCTGGATTCCCAATTCTTTCCTCCTCAAACCGAAACACGACAGGCTGGACAACACTCGCGCTTATTAATAGCATAAGCTCCTGATTATTGCTTCTCCCAACCCTGTACCAAAACAAAAGGGGAAGGAGAGTATGATAACTTACTGCTTGGGCAGTCACTAATATGTTTTCTGGGGCTTATGATGTATGCCGAGCAGAAACATACCCGTTTTTGTGCCCATAGCACCAGCATATCATATCTTAGAACGGCCTGTGTCTCCTGAGCAACAATCCCTCCTTCATCTAGCCTTGACCTGTTAATTTGGACTGAAGTGGGAGCACACCTTGAACCCTCTCAATCCAGACCAGTTCTTGTACTGAGATTTTTTGGAATGCTGCTTATAATCCTATAGTGATAGGAGAAATACAAAGCTTCTTTGTATTCCATAGGGGGCTGAATTCAGTGTGTCACATTGAAGCTCACTACACATCTAATCTGGTATTTTTCAGAAGCTAATTCAGAGCCCTTCGGGGTATTTGCTGTGTCTGAGTCATTCAGAGGCTGTGTAGTGGTGTGTAGTGCCATCAGAGCTCTACATCAGAGATACACCTACTCTCTCTGCCTTTTGCTGCTACCCCTTAAGCTGTGATCTTCTCATCATAGCTGGCATCTTGACTCATGTTGATAGCATCTGTACCTGTAAATGCTCAAGTGCCTCACGCATTTCATGTCAGCCCAGACTCTTGGTGATAATACACTCAGCAGTTCAGTAAGAAACTGCTGGCAGAGAAACAAAGAGAAGCAATTCTATCATTACCAACACTAAACATCTCAAGTCAAACACTGGAAACATTTTGTACTGTATTTCTGAACTGATAAAGGCCTTTCCCCAAAATTTCTCTCGTACAAAGCATTTGTTTCCAAGTCAAGATGAATCATGTTGTTATTACTGTGGGCATCCTTTACTAATTCATTCTATTCTTGTTGAAACAGTAATGGTATTCTTGTGATGCAGTGTAACATGTCACAGAGCTGGCATAAAAATTCAGCCTTCATATAAACTGATGCTGAAGTATAATCCTTTTGTGACACATATATATTTGCTTTCTTTCTCTTTAAATCCAAGATACTGATTTTCCCAGAAGGCACCTGCACAAACCGATCTTGTCTGATCACATTCAAACAAGGTGAGAAATTTTGTCACATCTTTGTTGGAAAACAATGTGTGAAATACTAGTCTGGTAGCTCTAGTATGGCTTTCTGCAGGTACATATCCACAACAGCATTGTGGTGATGTCTTCTGTCGTTAAAGTTTCAGTACTGTAGTAATGTCTTACATCACTGATGTTTCAGTCGCACTAAACCCACTATTTTATACTATCGTTTGACTTTTCTCATTTTTGGTGTTTTGTAGGTTGCAAAATTTCTGTGCTGCATACTTGCTTGTAGTTTTTTGTTTGTTTGTTTGTTTGTTTTAGTTACCCAGAAAAATGACTGACTACTATGACATAAACTACCAAAATGCATGCTACTTACAATGTTCCTTTAACTCAACCTACAGTCGTGCCAACTTAGTTTCCTCTAAATTTTGCCGTGCAAGACTTAGCAACTAAACTATGAGATCTGTTTGCGTGTGGTTTAGCAAGATAGGCCAATAGATTATTTTTAACACAGAAAGGGGCTTGATAGCATCACTGACCATTAGCTTGTCGTGCTGCACTTCAATTAAAGCTGTAGTACTCTCCTTTCTCACTGTTGTACAGTATCTTTGGTAGCAAAGTACAAAACCAGTACTACATGCTCAGATCTGTATCACCAAGATGATCAAAACAGAGAAGAGTTCAGGAAACACTCAATGGCCTTGTGAGAATCTAATCCTTTGAAACAAATGGCAATCAATGGGAGGAAATACACAGAAAATCAGTTTGAACAGTCCAGGAATCTGAGGCAGCTTTCTCCTTGAACTAGGGAGCAGCCCTTTTTTTGTCTGTTCTGACATCTTGCTAGTTGCACTGATGATTTTATGGGAAAGAAGGTAAAAAGAAAAAAAAAAAAAAAGAACACTTTCCATTCCTCTGGCCTTTTAAAAAAATTCTCCTTCCAGATATTGTATCTTATTTGAATCTCTTAGAACTTCCAGCTGCTGTATGAAGCTCAGTCTTAACAACCCATACAAATTTTTTGGTTGCAGGTGCATTCATTCCACGAGTTCCTGTGCAGCCTGTGCTGCTCCGATACCCCAACAAGCTGGTGAGCAGAACATTCTTGTATCACTAACTGGTAATCTGGAAGTCAAAATACTGACTTAAAGTGTACCTAGGCTAAATATTTTGCTTTGTAACTGAAGAATCTATTGCCCTGAGCTTATCATTGGAGAATTCCAGGCTTCCCAAGAATCGGCATGACGTAGTTGCTATTCTGATTGTGAAAAACTTACTTCTGGGCATCTTAGCTGTACTTCAAGGAAGAGGGAATGTAAGAAAATACTGCAGCGGAAGTTAGAAACTTCCTGCAAAGCCACAGAGTCTGTACTTTGAAGTCTAAAATGCACACAACTTCCCTACTAGTTATCCTTTTTTGGTTAAGCTTAAAGTCCTCTTACTGCAGACAGGCTTTCTGAGCAAAAGCGAAGCTGAACCATGCACTACTTCCAACACCCCTTTCTTTCAGGCAGTTCAAGAGGGCAGCTTTGCAGATGGTTCTTTTTGTGTAACTTTCCTTTGTTTTGCTGGGTAAGTGTTTACACTCCCTGTGAAGTATAGGGATTGAGCCATATGGCTCTGTTTCACCGACAGGTGTAATACTGGGACACGAGTCTAGCGACTGTTAACGTGTTTTTTTATTCCCTCCTCATTACACAAATCCAAAAAAGACCAAACTTTTCATTTATTATTTACAATGATTCCTATCTAAAGTCCTTTTGCAGATCAATTTCAAAACAGTGAACCACTTAACAGGGACTGGAACTGCATTTCACTGATAGGATGTAAGGATCTGCAGCACACATTGTAAAAGTTATATATAGGAAGTAATACACATAGAATAAGAAAAAAATGCAAAGCCAACAAAAAAAAAAAAAACATGATAGATTACCTATGCAGAGATGTCCTTGAAAACATATTTATGGACAATATAACATATATATTATGTCCATGTCCAATGTATTTAGGAGGCTGCCTTTCTAAGTGGACTGGTGAAGTCCACTTCAGAAGACTTACCAGATTTTTTTTTCTACTTCTGTTGTTTAGATTAGAATGAATGATTTAAAACATCTAAATAACCACTTAAGTTTTATTCCTAATTGTTGATAGAACACAAGTCTGCCATGCTTATTTCCAATTTTTTACGGCAAGAAATCCTAGACATATTGTCATCTTTATTTATTTTCACTACAGCACTACAACACCATCATCTGCTTTTACTAAACTTGTGCCTGTTTTATGTTGTAACCTATCTGCTCTCTCACTTTGATCTCATTTTGTCATACATTTCTGTGTTTTATTTTTATCCTTAGGATACTGTGACCTGGACATGGCAAGGCTATTCATTGTAAGTTTCTTAATCCTACTAAAAATTACACATAGATTTTTTTTCCCCATTGCTAAACAGTCTGCCGGACAGATTGGGCTAAGTTAAGACTCATGTTCTTCTAGATGTCTTTTTTTATGAGGGGGAAGTTCTTGGAGATAATGCTGTCATGCAGTAGATTTCATATCTGAATGGCTAGAGGAGGAGTTTTCAAATGGGAAAACATTATTTCCATCTCTGCCACTGCTTTGTTTAATTTTCTCCTATGTTTTGCATATTACACTAGACCAAGGGAAAATTGGAAATTCTTTTTCTTTTGGGAACAATCAGTGGCCATCAAAGGCCATTGATATTAACAGTATCCTACATGGTATACAAACAAGAGAAAATAAATGTTATTTTATCCCCTCCATTTATTTTTTCCCCACCTTCCTTGAAGAGTAACATGACAATAGGTGAAGAAGACAGGCAAAACAATTATGTTTCCCTGTCTTTCTGTTCTGACATCTAGGATTCTTTTTGCTTTTACCTGACTCAATAAAAGCAAATGCTTTTTTTGAGATGCCAGTGACAAGGCTAAATATATAGTTTCTGACAGTTAAACAATGAAAAAAGTTTTAACAGACCGTTTTGGCTATGGGTCTTGTTTTTTTGTTGCTGTTTCTTTTTGTCAACACAGGTGGTCTTCTGATATGATAAAATATTTTATTAAAAAACTTCCATAAACTGTACTGAAAATACTAAAACTACTGTCTGGGAAGCACTTTTCAGCTCATAAACACTCACTAGAACATTATGTGGATTTGCAGAATTCATAGACCATACTTTCATGTGGCATATGTAATACATCTAAGTGCAGCACTAATGATTTACTGTGTGACTAAAATTTTCAGACAACTGATTTGAGACCTATCTGAACTAGCAAAGTGGAGCATTTTAAGTGCTCTACTTAAAAGTGCCTTTTAAGCTATCATTAGTTAATCCTGGCACTCACAAACTTATAGAATGGACATTTTGAAAGTTGACCTAGATGAAAATACCCATCTTCTTTAGTTTCAAAAGATTTTTTGTATTATTGCTGTCACAGTTATCAGCATGCTGATAGTAATATATAGTACAGATTCAGTAGCATACTATAGATTACCCCGACAAAGTATTTATGCTCAAAGATTGAAAATAATTGTCTTTAGTTGTGAGAGAAAATGCAGAACTAGCAGTCTTCATAAAACATCTTGGGTATTGCAGCCAGAATGGACAGTACCAGTCTCCTTCTCAGAAACCTCCTGACCCAGTTTCTGCTTTCATTTGTTACTTTTCTACTTATGTGTTTTACTGAGTGTCATGCCTAAAATTACATACTAGGAAATCAAGCATTAAGGGTGGATTCCTGCAGAGAGTAAAAAGGATCACTTAGTTCTGCATTTTTTCTCCCTTTTATTTTTTCAAATTCAAGAACAGAAGAAAGATTGCTTTAAAGTTTCCTACTCTAATTTACATGATTTAAAGTAGAGAGCAAATGTACATGTCTGCTTAAAAATCTCAGTGAACAAGTCAGAAATAGAAGTGGTTATGCTTATCCTTTTTTCCAGCTTCTTCTTCCCCCTACCTGTTAAAACTTGTCCATTTCTTAAAGCACTGAAGGTCCTGGACATACTGACACTTAATTAACATATCTGTGTAAACATGACTATAATTTGCAAAATGGGTAGCAAATAGTTACAGATCCTTGCTTCAGTTCTGCAGAAGGAAGTTACTGGCTGTTTTGCAGATAATAAAAAATAGGGAAGTAAAGCTGCTTCTCAGAATCAAAGCTCTTAAAGCTTCAAAATCCATTATGTGTTCACCTCTTTAAAGATAAAATAACACATATACATTTTGCTAGCCAAAGAATTGTATAGTATTGTTAGTAAGTATGACAACTGATAACAGGTTGCCTGCCCAGTGAGCAAGCAGCTGGTGTATGCAGAATCCCTACAGAAAAACATCAGCCAACATTTCAGGAAACTTTACTACAAGATACTTAAAAACCTTGCCCGGTATCGGCTGTGTTTTCATCAATGCTTCAAAATGTTTCATCTTCAAATACTTTTTTAAAAATAATTAAAATGTCTTTTTCTTCCTCTCTCTTCCCCACCTGCAGAAAAGAGCTATTTGTAATGACGATGTGTCAGCTCTTCACAAGAGTAGAGGTTGAGGTAAGAATCAAAAATAATTTTATACTAAGGTTCAGTAACTCCTACTGAGTTCATACGTCAACATAAATGCATTATTCACGTTCTTAGTCACTGCTAATGAACAGTAAACAAATGTCTCAGCAACAAGAACAGTACACGGTGATTGTTGTCCACGTCGCTGTATCACTTAACCTGATGTGTTCCTAAATGAAAGCTGGCAGAAAAGCCTTTATTTTTAAAGCACTGTAAAATCATTGCTAAGTCATTGCATGGATTTTACAAATGTATAAACTAACAATTATAATACATTCTGTTAAAGGTAACTTGTGTTTTTTTCCCCACCTTCTCATTTCCCTGCTCCCTTTAAAGACTCTCTGTCTTCCTCACCACCTTCCCAGACTGAACTCTGAAAGGTTTCTGCAACTAAGAGCTCAAGGACTCTAGTGTTTGTACTGTGGAGAAAGCTGAGCCTTGATCAGTAAAATCAGTAGCACAGCACACAGACAGATGAATGATAACTGACACAACGACACAACATATACACTTCATAACAGCAGTACACTTACTCTAACAGCTTGCTTCCTGTCAGAGTCAACATTCAGAACACAGTAGTGAGGAGCCAGATAACAGCTGTGATCAGGTTGAGGGTTGTACTTCACATTCCTTGACAGACCCCAAAGATTGTCAGTATCGAGTAAGTTGGTTTATGGACCTGAGTGATGGGAGAAATTTAGACAGCTTTTGCTGTTTATTTGAAAAATACAGAATTCACAAAGTTGTGCAGAGCTCTCTGAACACAAGCAGTGTTGCTGCTACTAAAAACTAGCAATACAGTCTTTGTTGTCAAACAACTAAATTCATTTTAAGGGAGCATCTTGTATACTATAATACATGCAGTAAACAGTTATATTTATGGAATGTGTACTAAAGGTATAATTCTCCTCGCGATTTTGGACAGAAGGACATACCTGTGTAATTCATATATGTGGGAACAATAAATAATTAATGTAGCCCTTCCAGTAGAAGGTTTATTTCCCCCTACTTCAGAATGGAACTCAAACTTGCCTGTTAGAAAATAAGTTCTGTACCCAAAGGTGAAACCAAAACATGAAGAAATACACAGCTTTCACAGCAGCACGTGTCCTCAGGGTGAAAATAATTGCTTAGCATCAATGCAAAAGTTCTACCAAAAGGCCAAAGACAAGGGGCAGATTGACCTGGAGAGGGAGGAAATCAGACTACTCCTTTTAGCAGTGGACTGTCACATACTGTGAACAAGCAGCCTCTCCATTCCCATCCGTGTTGCTCTGCCTCTACCTACAGTGCATCAACCATGATGCACAACTGCAGTCCGAGGAAGTATCTAGCCAAATTGTGTATATTGACAATTAAACAGTGAATGTGGCAGTGAGTTTTATGGCTGCAAAAGTTGCAGCATTTGGCAAATTCTGTAAGAAGATAGTCCAGGTCAAAAGCAAATCAGAGAAGAATTTTTGATACCAAAAGTGCTGTGAAGAATTTTTCTTACAGGATTGCAATATGACAGCAAAGGTATACTTAGTAGTCATCACCTGATAAGCAGCTGGGTGTGTGTGAGATCATGCATGCCTCCTTGGGAGGCCAAGAAACCAAATCCTTCACCTCCTGCTCTGGTTTCTGGCAAACTGGTTTTATGAATAATTAGTGGTAGGCAGGTTTTTTGAAAAAGAGGTGGTGTTTCACCTGCCAAAAATCTAAATTGCTGTCTGAGCAAGACCTCAGCCTCAAATGATATAATGACCACCTACAAGACCATAAACCATGTTTACACAGATAAACTTCTCAGACTTGTGTTTTCATCTTACCCAGTGATAACACCATACTCTGTGTCTGTACAGAGTATCTGTGCTTCCTCAACCTAAGAGTTACATGACTTCTGCAGGGGAGTTGTAATAAGCAGGGACATCTGTCGGCCTTGAACAGAGCTGGCAGCTCCTTGTAGAACAAATGAAATCTCAAAACTTCATGCGAACTGCTGGGCCCCTGCTGTCCTTCCAGGAGAGAAAACTCCTGGCTATAAACAGAGAATTTTTATGGCTATTTGACAGATAACTTGTTCCATAAACTTACTGGTTTTGGTCATGAAGAGGCAGCATTCCTTAAAATCAAAGACAAAAAGGCTGGTCAGGATGGACTGCATATATAGTTACCAGCTGGATGTAGTTACCACTACAGCAGTGTATCACCAACAACTAGATAAAAAACTGAAGAAACATGTTGACAGATATTTAGCAAGTGTGTCTGCCAATGAAGTGTGCAACATCTTACACTTTTAGCATTGTTGTAGTCTAGGATTGAAGGGCAGGACTGCAGGATGAGAGGCAGCGTGAGGTAACTGATAACCATAACTGAGAAAAGGTATGGGAAGCTGAGCTGCAGGTGACCACTCTGTAGACTGAAGGAGGAAGAACAGAATACACATCCACACACACAACTGCTGTAATGGATACCTGCTTAGATATCTGCTATGTTTTCTGAGCTTGGGAAAAGAGTCGGTTGTTTTGTTGGGCTTTTTTATTCTCTGCTTGGGGTTGCAAAATTTTATAGCATCAGTATCCATTTAGTGCTGTGTTGGTAATTCAGAGCTAAGATTCCATTTTTACCACAGAGGAGAAACTTACAGGAAACTTGTCGATCACATCCTGACAGATACAATTAACAGGTACTGGGTGCTACTGTGGCATGTATGAAAAAAAACCTTATAAATCTTACACACACTTTTCCACTAATAACTTCATTTATAAGGAATCTTTGAAAAGGACTGTACAGGATTTCAGATGTGCATTCTTACAGACACGGCATTTAATTTTCTAATTATGTATGTATTTACTTTTCTTCTTTGGAGTTTTTATTTTTCTTTTTTAAAGCTGCTTCTACCAACCTTTAAGAAGCAGTTTGGACTAATCTCGTTTGTGAGCCGGAGTTGTTTCTAAGGCAGTTGAGACCTCTAGTGTCCAGTTCTTTCATTGCGTGGCTGACTTTTTCTCCTGTTTTTCCCCTATCCCAGACAATAATAAGAAACTGTCCATGTTGCTAATAAAGTGGTGACTATTAATTGATCCAATAACTCATTTCTTTCAGTTTTTGCCTGTTCATGTGCCTACTGAGGAAGAAAAGAAAGATCCCGTTCTTTTTGCCAACAGAGTCCGACAAACCATGGCAACGTATGTAACGTCATAAATAAAATCTTAGAGAACTTTTCTTTCATATCTCTCTATATATACTTTTATATATGTCCATACACATCCTAGCCACGTACTCCAGGTACACTGTCACACAGTTAAGTCCTATGTGCTATACATAGGTGTCAAATTCCTATACCAAAACACGCTTGGATTGCTTTTATGTAGAGCATAAAGCAGATTATGTTGGAACATAATATGTTCAAAACATGGAAAGCTGAAATAAAATGTTGCCTTACTTGCTTGACAAGAATATGTAAATTGTTCTCTAAGGTTACTGGGCTGTATTTACAAGACTGTAAATCTTAAACCATCGTGACACTGCCATAACGTTTCACAGTATGGCTTCACAAAATGTATTGCTCTATCCCACCTTCAGCAAAGCAAGAATGAATTATCACGTGTTTTGTATATTAGCATTAAAGCCAAGCTGAGGTGGTGGGAACAGAAACAGTCAATTCAAAGTCATTTTAATGTAAGAAGTTGATTTTCTTTTTCCTTAATTTTCTTAATTTGTTTTTCAGTGCTTTGAATGTGCCAGTCACTGATCATACTTTTGAAGATTGCAGACTGATGATTTCAGCAGGACAGCTAACTTTGCCCATGGAAGCAGGGCTGGTGGAGTTCACCAAAATTAGCAAGAAACTCAAGTAAGGGAACTTAAGCTATTGGTGGTAATAATCACTGCAGTTCATTTGTTATCTACAGAAAGATAAATGACCTGACAACTGACCTGGCATGGCTCTGGTCAAATATAAAGTCTGTGCACAGTGAATCTAGACTTGTTACATATGTGCCACACACTTATTTATACAACTCCGTCTGGAAAAATCTTCAGTAGTTACATGACAATCATAATTATTCTTACCAAAGTGCAGAGCTGTAATTTTGTAGAGAGATCAGATACTTCCCAGGCTGCAGCAATATTAGTGTTTGGGTAGAGAGTTAGCTAACAGTGTTGAGATATATACCCTTCTGTTAAAGAAATATTCACAGTAACACCTAATGTAGCAAAATAATGTTATACCTGAATTTATGGCAATGAAAACAAAACCTCTCCACTGAACTAGCCTTGATAACAGGTTTGGGAAGGTAATCTAAGGAATTCTGAAATACCCAAGGATAGAACTGGCTGCTTTTAATAGTAATGGCCATGGGGGGGCAGTCCTTAATTGCTGATTTCATACAAAATATCAGCCTGGAAGTACAGCATTTCCAGTGCTGTACACTCACGCTCTTGGCTATTTTTTGTCTTTGAACACTATAATAACTCCTACTGAAATTCCATCTGTTCAAGATCTGCTGTATAGAAAAACCTCCTCTCCCTCATGTTTGCATAGCCTAAAATGGAATCACGTCAGAGAGCAGTTGGATACCTTTGCTGCTATTGCAAGTGCTTCCAAAGGGGGAAGAATTGGAATTGAGGAGTTTGCAGAGTACTTGAAGCTGCCTATTTCAGATGTCCTCAAAGAGCTGTTTCAACTCTTCGATAGGGTGAGTAGTCTGTTACCTGGCTGGAGATCTTCTTGGCAATGCTTTGTTAAGAACTACATCACAAAGGATATTTAATTCATTACGTCCAGCTTAGTAAATGCTTCTTGGTTAGCAATTCCACAAGCTAGACAGGCGACTCATACAGTTACCATTTTTTGTTTCGATGGAAAGAAGTTGGTCAGTTTGGAGTTGTGAGATGACAGCCATCTCTTGGAACAAGTTGCTGCACCACCACCACCAGATGATAATCTCCATGCTGGTAGTGGCTGAATATTTGCTTTTGCCTATCCCAGATTTTGCACTCATTTACATTCTGACAGCTTAATTAAGTGCTGTAGTTGTAAGTAGATAATTTAAAGCAGATTGAAGCTAACTAGAGTGTGTGTTCCTGCTGTGTTTGTGAAAGGTGCTATTAGACACTGTAAAGACTCCTATTGCCTGTCTCCAGCCATAAAGAAGGCATGTGCCAGTGCTAATCTGATCATCTAGGCTTTCCTCCATAGTCAGTGGTGATCTCTCCCATTTTATACTCATCCCTGAAGATGGGGAAAATTGCTGTATGGATGTGCCCCTCTGACTACAGCAGAAACTTAAGTAACTAGAGCACAGTGTAGAATTCATCTTACTGTATGTGTCCCATATGTGCTACACTGGAAGCAGTGTGTTTTACTGGAAGTGCTTATGAACCAGAGTTTGTTTCTCATCTTGGGAGCTTTCCTAATGCAGCATCATTCTTCCCAATCAAGTTAGTTCTAGCAGTACACCTGTCCTTGGGAGGGCAAGTTGTTGTGTTGATTTGAACTTCCAGGATTTTTCCAAATACAAAGGATTTACGGACTTTAAAATAGAGATATGTCAAATGTATTTCTGTAGTTGCTGAATGCACAGAAGCTCTAGCAGATAAGGTACTCATCCTTTTTCCATTCCTGCCTCCTCACCTTGGACTGTTGGCTCCTACAAACACGTAGCTAAGTTCTGCAGCACAGCACAAATGTAAGAGAAATACAGTGTGGCAACCAAAATAACTAAAGGCAATCAGGACTCTTTTCACCTCCCCTTTCTGGCACAACTGCTTCAGTGACTGGAATTAACAACGTAATGCACAGTTCACTAAAAAGTTGAAGGCATAAAAGACTGCAAGAACAGCTGAGACTCTAGTAAGCTTTCCCTGTATTCATCTTTAGGAGAGAAGCTTTACTGAGAAACAGTCACACTAAGGTGGCAGGGCTCTTTTCAAACTGCTTCAGTTATGAGCATATGTATCTTGAGACTTCTGCTTTTTGGCTTTCAGTCTCGTCAGGTTTTTTGCTAAAAAGATTTATCAAATCTCATAAAGCTAAATATGCAGACAAGAAGAAAGAAGCAGAGGAATATCAACAACTGGCAGAAACTGCTGAGATCTGCAATAACTCAGGCAGCTGGAGGCATGCAGAGACACGGTAAAGTCTAAGCATGAAGATAAGCTGTGTTCTGCCCACACCCAGCTCAGACACAATACGGCTTTGGAGAGTTACAGAAGCACTGGATCTCTGAGTAACTCCCTTCAGAAAATCTTCACCATGTTCCTGGCTAAAGCTTTGCTGAGTGGAGGAAGCGGTAGTGGCCGTGGAGGAAGCCTCGCACGTGGCCTTGGAGGTCTCCTCACAGGAGGTGGACATGGAGGGAACCTTGGAGGACTTGTTGGAGGTCTTGTCAATCTCATAAGTGAAGCAGCAGCTCAGTATAATCCAGAGCCACCTCCACCTCCTCACAACCATTTTACGAACGTTGAAGCTCATGAGAGCGAGGAGATTAGACAGTTCCGTCGCCTTTTTGTCCAGCTGGCTGGAGATGATATGGAAGTGTCTGCTACCGAGCTAAGGGACATCCTGAACAAAGTGCTTTCCAGACATCAAGACCTGAAGACAGATGGCTTCAGCTTAGACACATGCCGTAGCATGGTAGCAGTCATGGACAGCGATACAAATGGCAAACTGGGCTTTGAAGAGTTCAAATATCTGTGGAACAACATCAAGAAATGGCAATGCGTATACAAGCAGTATGATACCAACCAGACAGGCGCTGTTGGGAGAGCTCAGCTGCCGGAGGCCTTGCGGGCTGCAGGGTTCCACCTGAACAAAGAGCTCTGCCAGGTAATCGTGCGCAGATATGCCAGCGAGGACGGTAGCATGGATTTTAACAACTTCATTAGCTGCTTGGTGCGGCTGGACAGCATGTTCCGGACCTTCAAGTCCCTGGACCAAAATGGAAGTGGGCAGATCAAAATAACCATTGAAGACTGGCTGCAGCTGACCATGTATTCCTGAAGGCATAGCAGAGAAGAATAAGCTTCATCTGAAAGATACACATGGAAGACTGCGATCCTGTATTATCAAGCTGTAGTCTTTTCCTTATTCTAAGGTAGATGTTGGTAGAGGTACTTAGCTTAGCTTGAAGTGCTGTGATTCCTCTTGTGCATGTGTTAGTCTGCTATTCTGGAGGGTTTGTGCAAGTTATCAGTTGCGCAGATGCATAAGTCTGTCTCAGAAAACTATCTCTAGACTCTGAAATGAGGGAATATGTTGAAGGATCAAAGCTTAATTATTTCCTCACATAAAGCAGGCTTGTATAGGAATATAACTATTATTAAAAAAGCTCTAAGTTTGGTGGTGTTTTGTGATGTTACTGTTCCAATTTGTCAGCATTCAGTAAGCTGAAATAAAGTTCTGCTTGCCTGAAGGCAGTCACCAGTGGAATTGAATGGATTCATAAGTTGTACAGTTATTTCTAACAAGGGAATAAACATTAAAGTTGCAATGACTGTAATGATCAATGAATTTACATAGTCATATTTTACTTCCTTCCTACTTCTGCTTTTTCATGCTTGTCTGCTGAAACAAAACCTGAGTAGAAGTGTCAGTTCTACCTGGTAGCCAGGACAAAATTGAAGGCATATAAGGCTACTTTTACAACCTTTTTCTCCTTCCTACGACTCTATTACCATATCTTTTTTCTCTCTCTCTCTCTCCTTGAAACCTTATTATAGTTATAATGAAAACAACTTAAAATACTACATTTATATTTAGAGAAGTTTGCTGTAGTAATGCAGTCACACAGCAGCCAGCCAGCCAAAATCAACCTCTGGCTATCAGACATAACTTTGCACCGGGGTGCAGCATCCCACTCAAGCTAATAACACAGTTTCAAGATGTCAATTTTTGAGTAATACAACAAGAAATAACACAAACCGTCAAAGGCACGTTTTTCTGAATTAAGGACTACGTAGTTAACGATAAACAGTTCTTGCTCTGCGAAGTAACAAGGAAGATTTCCCAGCAGGGTTGCTTTAAAAGCAAGTTGGCTAGGGTGTGTGCTGCCCGATGGGAATGTGACACCATGAGTGGAGCAGGCAGCAGCTGCACACAGCCTCCATGTGTAAGAGTCCAATGCCCCTGCTCCTCCCGATGTCTCCATCAGTGACTGAGAAATACCACACAATACCTGCAAGGCAACTGGATGCTAATGGAGTACTGAGGTTTGGTTTTGTTTCTACATTTCCATAGCTTTGATTTCTAAATCTTACAGTTACACTCAGCAGAGTATTTTGTAAACTGATGAAATCTCCCTGATATGCTTACAACAGCTTTTTACTTGCAACTTAGGAAGAAAGTAACTTACAACTTTTGCTTTTTTTTTTTCCTCCTGCACTGTGTTTAATACCAAGCCAGGTAACACAAAGAGTAAAAATATTGGTGTTGGCTCAAACTGTGATGAAAGAAGTCGGTTCCTTTCAAATGACATTCACCCTTACCCCAGGTATTCAATGGAAAAGTGCACAGTTATCCACAGGGGCATTTGGGCTCTCTGAGTAACAGAAAAGTAGGCGTTGAGAGAAAGTGTGATGCCTCCAGGTGAGCACCACCCTACCAGGTTTGCTTCAGAATTCCCTTTCTGACAAGCTACAACTTGCATGTAGCAACAGGCAGTTGAAATTTTTGAGTGAGAGCAAAAGCCTCTTATATAATGAGCCTGAATGTGAACACGAGCCATGCAAGTGCAGTTCCTCTCCAGGTGGTCCAGTTGTGGCTTCTCTCTGATAGCCCTGTAGCCAACTCAGGGTTTACTTAGCTAATCAGAACAGGGATGACCAGTGCACATGTGCACTTGATTTTTCCTGTTGCCTTTGTGCAATACAAGTTTTGGGGCAGTAGTACTTCAAATTTTACCGACTGCATCTGTCTTGCAGAGAGCTTTGCCAGCTGCATAAAGCTAACTGGTTATCTAGCTTTGATCTCCTTGTGCAGCCATAAATGGAGACTGTTTATGGCAGTGGAAACTTCCTTCTCTAAAGAGTAAGGTTCATTATATTATATAAAAACTACATCAAAACCCTAGTTACCCCACATGCTGTAGCAAAAACAGTAGCAGAAAACTTGTTTACTTTAAGAAAACAAGGACTGTTGAGGCTACACTCTTTTGGTTATTTTAATAACATAATTAAAAACATATAAACATGTTCTACTTTGATATTTAGAGAATTGGAGCTTAGCTCACATTTCCTTAAATTACGCTTGGGTGTATAGGCTGCAAACACAGCTAGATATGTGTACAACAACTGTTGTAGTTGCTCTTTTGTGTTGGTGCTACAGAAACATGGAATGTTTTCCAGTGTTTTCAGTTTTACTTCCATCTCTCTTCCCAGGCAACAAACCCTATCATTTCTCCTTAACCAAAATGCCAGAGCATATGGAAGTTAGCCAGCATCCTAGGGCTTAGTAGACCTAGTCACAACATGATCTTACAAGTACAGTAACTTCATTTCATACTCAAGCTGCTGGCGTTCTCTGTATCAGATTGCTCTCAGTTTTGATTATTGGGTTTTAATGCTTTAAGTAAAGTAACGTGAGCCTTGTTAGCTCTTGTCATTTTTCCACGTGCAGCCAAAGCTGTGTTAACTGAGTTCAGAAGTTGTTTTTGAATTAATTTTAAAGTTTACTGTCCAATTCTTTTTCTGTGATAAATATTCTTAACTTTATGTATGTTTATATATTCTAATGCCATCAAACAATCCTTTGCTAAGAATGAAGTCTATAAAACTGTCCAAAAATAATATTCCAAAGCCCTTTGGACAAGTATTATCTACACTTTTGCTTCAGTTGTTTTAAGAGTTTAGGTTTATAATGTTACATTTTAAATCTAGGGCTATTATAGTTTGGAGAACTGTGACACAGCCAAAATATTTAAAGTGAACCTCTGCTGCACAATGACACAACTGATTGTTAAATTAAAACGGCATTTATGAGAGAATATTGTCCTTTTCCAATGATTAAAAGCTGTCAAAAGTTGTATCCCTTGACATGCACCAGAGTGACTTAAAACTATTCATATTTTTGCTAAAAAACTATCTAATCTCAGTAACAGAAATCCCTGTTTCCTAGAGCCCAAGACTTCCAAAGCACTCTACAGAGCAGCCTTAGCATTTCTCCACTGGGGAGCTCCATATTCCACTATTCAGCAGGAGAAAACCAGGAACAGAAAGGTTAAGCATGGTATGCTAAAGTGGGCATTGGAAGCTGGTGGGAGAGCCAGGAATAGAAGTGAGTTCTGGCTGTTTGCTACAGATTTACCCAGGAGACCACCCCTCTTTCACATGGCTGAAAATGTTTTGTGCTGTTTGTTCTCAGACTTAGGGAGTCCACTTAGAAAAAATAAAATAAAAATCTTGAAATGTACAGCACATTATCCACAAAAGGAACTCTGCTTTACATTTTTGTTTGCTTTTCAAATGTTTTTGACGAATGTCCTTAACTGTGAATGTTCCAAACTATGAGCTGTGAGTCATCACAGCTATGCTTTCATTAGCTGCTCTGGGTCCCATCACCAACACTAACATATGGCTGCTTCCCTAGGCTGGATGTTTCCCAAAACCCTCAAGAAAACTTTCAGTGTGGTCACAGGAACATTACTGACTTAAACATGTATTCCAGTGGGTGTCTGCAGTTTTCCCTGTCTGGAAATACGATGCAGCTTACATGGAATTAATCACAAATCCCATCAATGAAAGCATCAATTGAAAGAGCTGTGTAGTTACCGTGTGGAAATGTTCATTCAGGTCAAAGCTGCAATTATCAGACAGGCTGCTACAATTAACTCATTGCATTTCTAGCTTACGATGTATTTGCTTCAAAACAGCATGTAGGGCAATGCATTTGCTTCAAAGAAAAGCTTAAGATAGACCATGTTGATTTACTGCGTCGTCAGGCTGTACTTTTGCTGGCATATATTTTATTGCTGAAGGTTCTTAGCGAGAATTAACTCAAGGCAACAGCCTCACTGTTGCCCTTTTTATTCTAGGATGTTGCATTAGTCTGAGCTAGTGCTACATGAACGGTTTCATTTACTTTAAGCACCTGTATTCCAGTTCTTGTTAGAGGCTTCTTGGAGGCCATACACAAAAGAAAATGTCCTAAGTTGTTTTAAATCTTTTCATTTGGGTGTTTATAAGATAGAAATTGATACCCATTGATGCCCCAAATTGGGGATCAATTTCTGTCTATTGGAAATATGTACATTGCTACTTCATCCCTATTATTACACAAATTTAGAAAGCTGTTAGTATTTTATCCAGGAAGAAAAAACACCCTTAATGTTGTAGCTGTCTTAGTGCATGTTGCATAGTTGATTAGTACAACAGCTTTTAAAGTGATTTGCACTATTAACCATAACTCCTGCCATACATATTTTGGTTTCAGAATGGAGATGGCACCATCGACTTCAGAGAATATGTAATTGGTTTGTCTATTCTTTGTAACCCAGCCAACACAGAAGAGACTATTCAGATGGCATTTAAGGTAAGTTCAATTTAGTGTAAATCTATAAACCTGACAAATCAAGACTGACTGTGAATCTGTTAGTTTTCAAATCATAAGTTTATAGCTTCAATCTGTTATGCAAATGTGAGTAATTCTCTTAAACCAATTGACATTTAGAGTGTGAAGGGGAGGGGGAGAATTGCAGGCATCAGCTTCATAGAAAAGGGTTTCAAAAGCCATGTGGAGGCACTAATGAATATGTAACTTGGCAGGCTAACTCCAAAAATGATTCAGCAGCACTTGCAGTTTTTTCCCCTGAGGTTTTTTTCTGCTGTGATTCTTCAGTGTCGCAAGTAGACAATAGTTGAAACAATATTGGAACAATATCCTCTTGGATCAAGTGCTCAGTAAAGTCCCTCTTGTTAACAGCCTAGGAGGTTGGGGCGAGAGGAATCAAGAGGGCTATTCAGGACTGGCATATCCAAAATTGGGCTGCATCAGAGATCATCTATTTGCTTGTCCTATGGTTTCCTGATAGTTTGGGCAGTTGAGGAGTGGTAGCACCTTTCACATCCCAAGTACAAGCATGCAGCATGCAACCAGAGATGCCCATTTATTAATCCTTGAACACAAAAATGCCTAAGTGCCTTTTTTTTTTAGTAGATATTTGACACAGATTCAGGTATTTTACCCACCACTCTGCTCTTATGAACAGCATTGAACATTGTATTAAGATATTGATCATATTCATCTTAAACTGTATACATTTTAATATTGATTCTTATTCAGGAAGTGCCCATATTTTTGTGGCAATCCATTATACTAGTTGCTTTGCAGATAAGTGCCATAGCTGTTCAAAGTTGTTAATGCTTCTGGAGGATGTTTTATTACTATAGATTCCTCAGAAGAAGCAAGCCTTTGGTGTTTTATTCTTTTGTTTTCTAGACTACACTCTTCAGTAGTGTAACAGTTGCATTGATTATAAAAATTGTAATTCACTGTAATTCCCAATTTCAGTGTGAAATGACTGGTTCAGCTGGTAAGAAGTCCATTTTGTCCTGAAATGGCACTATGGGTTTTCTTTTGCTACTTGTTTTCTTTGCCACTAAATGTACTGTCCTTCATAATGGGACTCTTTGCCTGTAGCAAGTGCTTAAGAATTACAGCCATCTATCCCTTGTATTTCTCAAGGGGGTGATTCATAGCAGATGCATGTTGTCGCTGTGCTGGGAAGGATGGCATGATCAGTGTACATGTACTGCCTGCATTCCAGTCACCAAAATTCCTTTTAATTATAATAATTCCTTAGTGGGTGACAGGTCAGATATACTAGAAGTTAGGTGTTATACATCAGAGCATAAACTATGGCAAGTTTATCAGATGCCAGATGTGCCATAACTGGAAGACTAAATTGGAAGACTAAAACCTAAGATATAATAGTATGGAGTTGTTGAATCCAGCAGACCCTCAGTATAGCTCACAGTGACAATTATCATAAACTTTTGTTTTTAAGTGTTGTATAAGTTCTCTTACGGAACTAATGCTGTGAGGTTTCTTTGCTCTCGCAGGTTTGCTGCATACTTTTCCTAGTACAGAATATTCTAATCCCAACTACAGCATGTACATTGCTCTGCTAAATTTCTGCTTAGTAGTATTCCAGAGAAAATGCATAAAAGCTCTTGTAAGAGAAGGTAGCTGAGGTGGAACCAGTTAGCTGGTCAACTTTTCAAATCCCAGGCATTGATCGCAAATCATCTCTTGAATACTTGAAATCTAATATGGGTGGCTGGTTTGTACACAGAAGCTTCACAGGCAAGCGAATGCTAAAGCATTTCTACATATACGTCTTTTCCAGCTCTTTGACGTGGATGAAGATGGCACTATAACAGAAAACGAGTTTGCTTGTATCATTCAGTCAGCTCTGGGAGTGCCTGAGCTTGATGTTTCTAACCTCTTTAAAGAAATAGATGCAGATGAAACTGGGAAGCTGTCCTATGGTAAGTTACATCCTTTTATAATGAAGAGCAGTCTGATGGTCATACCAACAGTGAGACCTCTTTTTCCCAAAAATATCTGCTGGTTCTCATATAGTTTCTGGGGAAAACTGTTGAAGCACAGTCCTAGATACTTTGCATAATATGTCTGAGATGCTTCAGAAAAACCTTACTGGAGATCACCTTCATTAAAAGGAGCAGGCTCTGAAATTTTCTTTGATTCTGTTGCCGCACTGTAGTATCTGTGGTTTTTATATTTTTCAGATGAATTCAAAGACTTTGCACTCAAGCATCCAGAATATGCCAAACTGTTTACTACATACTTAGACCTACAGAGATACCAGCTAGGTATGTTGGAGGAAGATGACATTCAGCCACCTGAAGCCAAATACACTCCAGTTGGAAATGCAGTCCCAGTCTCAGAAACAAGACCAGTGGCAAGAAATAAAGTCTGTCCTGCAGACAACGAAGAGGATAACTCAGGTACCTCAGACAAAAAGGATGACTGAAAACAGTTGAAGAATTCATCCCTTGAATTCTACAGGAATGTTTTCCCTACCTATTCATAAGCACAACTGATAGAAAATAGAGATGAAAATTATGATTCAAAAAAAAAAAGTTTCATGTTTTTTTTACTTTCATATCTGGAAGAGCTATTCCTGTTTGAGTGTAAGGGAAAAAAACACTGTAATTATTCTGTCCTTGATGCCAGTATCACACCATTAGGAATGTTGCTCACTGTCTTCCAAGTTCATGCTTCCACAAAAGTAACAGATGTACTAAGAGGGTTAAACGGCTCCAGTGCTGACATGACCTCTCACAATAGAGACTGAGGAGTCCCAATGTATAAAAACAGGTAGAATTTTTGGTGCTGCTCAATTCTTCTACATCCTTAACACGTCTTAAGGGAAAAAATAATTATACCAGAGTGTTTTAATTTTCAAATATCCCTTAGCCTTTCTTCAGAGAGACAGAAATTAGTTACAGGAAGCTGAGAGCTGAAGCTGGTGTTTTCTTTTAGTTGTCCTTAGATTTCCCTTAACTACTTGTGAACTATAAAGCCTAAGCTTCTGAACAGGACATGCTGTTTCACTGATGTTAACAGTAACAGCTTTAGGCTTAAAGGCTAGTTAAAGATGGAAGTGGCTGCATTTCTATACAACAAAAAAACTAATCAGAGTTCCAAGATAGCAGTTCACAGACCACAGGAAAATGTAGACAATAAGACCCAAGAATTAATGGACTATTTCAAAATAAATAGAATGTTGCTTGCAATAACAACTGTTCAGGACCACATTAGGAGGAACATTTCAAACCTCAGCATATTTTTATTCTAATAGTTATCAACAGAGGAATGTGACCTTGCTCTGCAAAACTTGAAAGGTAAATATGTTGTCAAACCATAGTTCCAGTAGTTTATACCTACTCTAAAATAGTCTCCTAGAAACCGTATTTGCATTACTGTGCCATTACTCATTATGGTTGTAGGGTCTGATTCAAAACCAAGCTCTTTCTGGTCAATGATTTGAGTATGTTTTGCCTCAGTCCCGTCTAGTGCACTGGAAATTGAGCCTTTTCCTTTTTCTGTCCTTCATTTGAATGCACTTTATACAGCATTTTAAATATATAGGTATTTATGCAAATAGCTTCTAAATAAAAACTTGGAGTGGAATGACAGGATATTTTCAAACTAAAACTGAGGTGACCAAAGTCTAGAATGTATAGTACCAAAAAGAACCTATTTTCAGGTGGTTTTCATATGTGAAATGTCAAGCTTTGCCTCTAAATTATTGTTTGTGTTTTCTGGCTCCAAGTATATTGCCATGTTTAATCTTTTCTGTATTTATAACTGTGCCTATCCTGATGTTTCACATGCTTAAAATAAATCTATATTTTTACTTGAAGACTTTACTTGAACAATGCACATCTTTTAGTACAGTCGGAAGGGCACTCTATCGTGAGGCGCTGGGGGGATTTCCAGGAAATCATCCTTACGATGTCTTACCTTGCTAAACACAGTGCAATTCCAAGTGGGTATTTCCAGTTTGGAGTATGATGGCACTTTTCCTTATGCTATGGCTAAAAACGTAGGACAGGACTGATGCTCTTCCAAAGAGTTACTTCTGCTGCCTGCCTCAGCAAGAAGGAATATGATACAAAGAAGACTTGCAGGTATCTGGAAAGATCTCCCTCTCTTCTGGCAGAAAATAAGGCATCACCATTGGTATGTAAAATGAGCAACTCCAACCACAGTTACTGAGAAGTAACTAACATGACTTTGTGTGATTTGAACATCAAGAAAGAATGAGAAGCAGGGGATACCCTAACCTGGCTGCACAGTTAAGTGAAATGCATGTTAATTCCTTGGCAAGGATGCTTTTGCCTATCACTTTAAGTGAATTCCTCAGCTTCTCAACCAGCAGTAACCTTTTCAAAGAAGGCTTCTGTTCCAGCCAGTAAGAAAAAGATGGGTGGGCAAAGATGACAAGAACTGCTCCTGATCCATGACTGCTGAAGCTGCCTTATACATGTTGCTGTTGAATCCAGCCACGTTAAACAACTGGAACACTGTGCTGCCCACTAGTGCAGCACATTGAGGACTAGTGATTTTATAAATACATGCAAGTCACACAAATGCCTGGTAATTAAAGCTAAAAATACCGTGTATATAAATCTACATATCTCTATAGTTTAAGGAGGAGAGGCCACAAATGGGTTTGGTAGGTAGCAGTGATTCAAGTATCCTCTGGAAAGAACTCGGCTAAACGTTAGAGACACTAACTCAATATACACACATCTGCTTGATGTGCGGGAAGGGAATACATTAATTTCTAGGCATCATTGTGCCTCAGGAAGCTTTTAAAAGGACCAAACTAAAAGCAGGCTGCAACAAACAGGCATTGCATTAAGTGGCAGAGCAGGAACTGAACAGAAAGAGAAGGCTAAAAATACTGAACAGAAAATGGTTCTCCATCAAGCGCTGAGGAGTGACACCTTTCTGCTCCTGCACAGAGCATTGCCTCACTGCCTGAGACTTCCTGACATGTGAGATCCTGTCTAAGCAGCCCTGCTTAAGGATCATTTTGAGTCCCGTACAGTAGAGCTAGAAAGGTATCTTTGGTCTCCTGCCACCATAGGAAACATCATGTGTTTAAATCAGTACTGCTCTGTCCTGCTGCAACATGGATTCGATGACAATACCTTCTCAGGTACCAAAGTAAGACACTGTGAACCTTACACAAACTCCATCGGTCTCAGCAAGGATGAGAACCAAACGAGGACAACAGTCCACTGCAAGAGGAAAGCACAACTAATTCCCAAGAACAGATGCCCATGGGCTGCTGTTTTTCATGTTTTCTGATAACGATGTGCATGCGGTACATACAATCAGTCTGAATAGATCTTATTTAAACTTTTAAAGCTAGATTCCTGCTCCTGAACACAAGACAGTCAATGGATGCTCACCCAGAAAACTGGACCTTCCTTGTTCACCTGGAAAGAGAGAAGATACTAATACCATAAATCCTGACCAATTTGTTTAAGGAAGGTGAATTGATAGGGTCTCCACTGGCCACTCCAGAGGCTGATTTCTTAGGGAAAGGTCTGATCTGAGAAAATTAAAAGTGAAGGGTTCTGTCATCTGCCCTAGCAATTCTCATCTAAGACAAAGCATTCCCTGGGTATCAGAAGTCTCAGAAACATTTGTTGAGATCTTTTTTATGGTGGCCAACACACTGGGGCCCTACTCCTGGGTAATCCCTCAGGCACTATGCCAATGCAAATAAATTTACCATTCTCCTGCTTCTGGTGGTGGTTGCATAGGTGCCAAGGGCTACTCCAGATACATGGATGTGAAAAATCAGGGCCTGAAGCTTAGAAGCTAAACACGAAAAACACACAGACTTACACTGCTCTGTGGACAGCCTGAACCATTTGAGCACAGCCTTCAACAAGCAAAGCAGCCCTAAGTTTCACGCTGAGGCTTACAGAGTTCTCACTTTGAGAATGCCACAGGAAAAAAAAATTACATCAGTTTTTTGTGAAAGGCTTGGGAGCTTTGTGGTTACGTTCTGTACAATTTGCTAGGACAGCTGGACCATGCTCACAGCGGCCTTGGGCTTACCTTTTGCCTCTGATTTGCCTTACTTGGAACAGCCCGCCTTTCCCTCTACTGTCTCCCTCCACATTTCCCCCCAAAATACAGGCACCACTGACAAAAGCTGTATTCCACAATGATTAAAATTAAGAAGTTGTAAGATTAAAAAATGAACCATTACTGAATTGGGTGAGATCCTGGCTGCACTTACATAGCACTTAGGTAGCTACCTTTACTGGTCTGCAGTGAGATCAAACTTGTCAAAGGTTGTAAGGGATTGTAATGACATTTAATTAATTAATTTTAAATCTTTACTCAATGAAATAACATTTATTAGACTGACTAGCAGCAGGGAGACGTTTGTCAGCAGTGCTTAAGTTGGCAGACTCTCTGTTACTATACATAGCCAGAGAGGCAGAAAGTAAACATTTTATAGGATTAGCAGCTATGTTGATAGCTGAGATGAAATTTGGACATTTCATTAGTATAAGATTGATTCTGACATTTCCTAAAGCCAAAATGCAAACAAAAAGTGTGTCTGATATAAATACAGTATGCAGCACTCATTCAGATAAAGTTCAAGAAGCACAGCAGGTTTAGAGCCGTGACAAAGGAAACAGAGAAGGGTCATGTAAGGACCCAACTTCTGTAAGCACTGAAGTGTATGCTTATCCTGTGGCCATCACTGAGATCCTCTGAGCTTATTAAAAGCACACAATAATACTAATAATTAGAAAACATGAAAAAAATCTATGGTAAGCCATTGATAATGGTGGTAAGAATTAGATCCCCCTCACCAAGGAAAACAGTATCACGATTAATTAAACTTTATGAAAGTTTTCATTTTTTGTGCCATCCTCTTAGTTTAAGATATTCACAGCCTGACTGGTGAGACTTCGGAGACATGAGACACGTTATAATAGGAAATCGTTCATTACCTTAGCTAGACACTACCTAGTGTTGTCTTTGTTAACACACACGAACCCCAGTGCAACAGGTTGAAAGAAATATATGTCCCTCCTCTGTTCTCACATTACAGTTACTTTGCACTTTAATATTATTAAATACTGAAACGAAAAACTGAACCCTTCAAACCAGGCATGGCTCTTATGTAGGAACTAAGGGAATCTGTGTTTTCTAGGAATTGCTAGCAAAATTGAGGCATTTTGAGAACGTTACATAGCTTATTTTTCACTTACTATTGGCAAGAATACCCAGTAAACACGTGCAGAAAATCATTCCCTTCCCATAACCCAGCAAACACAATTTTTCTGCCAAAGCGAAAATTCATTAGGTGAAAGCTGTCATTAAAGACCTGCAGAGAGGACGACTGCACAGCCTTGCCAGCAACCTAGTCCCTTGCATAACCACTTGGGCTGATAGAAAAGCTCTCAAGGTCAGACCTGAACTCTTCTGTGCTGAAGGCATAAGGTCTTGTTCACACCCTGCTCAAAGAGAATCCATTTTCTACTTCTTTGCAGAGCATCTTCCTTTCTATCTATGTACCTCCACATGTTCAGAGATTAGCATCATGGCTATTCCACTCCTGTATCTCCCAGCCTTCCTTTCCTAAGCCAAAAAGAAGAAGTTCCTTCATTCTTCCCTCACAGCTGGCACTTTCCAGATTTGTGTTATTTGCATTTAGGTTCTCTGGAGATAGCACTTGAGCTCTGGCCCTACCATTCGTAGGTAGAGGAGACGGATTTCTTTACACTCTGCACACAGTTTGCAGTCAACATCTCTGCTTCCGCATGCCCAGTGTAAGGCTTGGCTTTGCTGAAGCAACATGGCACTGCCCACTTACATACAACTATCATCAATCTGTGAGCCCCAGATCCTCCTTGAAGGAACTGCTACTTAACCAGAGTCCCCCTTTCTCTCTTCTTACAACCGCTTGTTCCTGCTTAACTGCAGTGTCTTAGCATTGTCCTTACTGAATGTAAAAGATCAGCTTATCAAGAACATTTTGATCAGCACAGATTATCATTAAAGAGAGCTCTCTTCTAACTACGTATGTATTTTTTTTCCTTTTGTTAAGGACATTATCTTCCTAAACCTTCACCAAGCATCTGACAGGGCACTAGAAGCAAAGCGCTACGAATTGGAAAGCCATGATGAAAGCTTAGAGTTCATAATTGTTCAAAAAGAATAATTTCCTTTCCAAAGGTAAACATCAGCCTTGCAGACAAAGATAAGGCCAAGTGCACAATTAGATACACAAGTCTGTGTTTCTGCTCGTATCTCCTGATATCAAAGATTGCAGGAAAATTCGGAATGTTTTCTTAAAACGTAAAAAAAGAAACGAACAGGAAAAAGTGCAGGAGACTAGAAGGAGTCAGAGCAGCACTGCCAGCAGCTTTTAGGAGAGCTGTTTTCCTCCCCGCCGGAAGTCTTTTTGAAACTGGAGATAACCAGCCACGAAGGACAGCAGCTATTCAAAGCAGAAATCATTTCAATGTTTAGATTTGGGACGCTGCTGTTTTGAATGAAAGCATGCCAATCTCCATCATGTTATTTAATTACATTTCTTTGACAGCCTGTCTCTTGTAAGCAGAAAAGTATATTGTCAATAGACTGGGGAGAGCGAAGCTGCAGCATTTTCACCCCTCCCAGTGCAAGTTTGGACTACTACTAACCCAAAACTAATCCTAAGCCAGCCCTTGAAATAAATACAAGCAGGAGCTGTTGTCTCTACTTTTCCTACTGCCAATTTTGAAGGCCAAATTCTAGGCTTTCTATAGTGGAAACCTCTCTTTTAGTAGAAATATTATGCTGTGGAGCATAGATCAAGCCAGTTTCTTCAGAAAATACCTAGTAATGGGAAAGACACCTCTGACAAAACTCTCTTATATTACTTGTTGTATTACAGTGGGCCTTAGCAGCTCTAAAAGATGAAACAGCCACTGAACTAAGTACTGTGTAAAACACATAAGAAGAGTTTCTATCCTTCCTGAATGTTTACCAGTTTACAAATAGGCAAGGAAAAGGAAAGAGACAACCCTGCCTAACATTACTCAGGAGGGCATGTGGGAGAGGAGATGGAAATCCAGGTGCTCTGACTCCTGATCAGAACTACCCCCGAGTGCTCACTGTGTCCCAAACCCGATAACCGATTTGATATTTTTTGCTTTAACACTCCCACTGATGGTTCTTTTCAGACGCAGGAAGGCAAACTCAGCATCCAGCCATGGAAAGAAATGCTGAAACAGATTTGATCAGCTGTTTAGACCATGCCTTTAGCATCTCTCCCCACGGAAATGCTCATACTGCTCACCGGCAGCTCTCTCAGACCTGCTTGCTATCACTGAGCCTTTTCCTTGATACCAAGCCTGATTCTTGCTCACATGACTGTGGTGCACACCCAGATGCAAAAGCAAGCCCTGCGGTCTCCATATGACCATCACAGAGGGCACACGGGCAAGCCCTGCTCTCGCAGACACGGGCCTGCCAGCACCCGTCAGTGTCTGACCTTCTGCTGGAGTCGGTCAGTCTCGATTTACTCTTCTTCCAGCCTAATGTGAATAATTTCACAGCAGACAAAAAGACCCTCCCCTCCACCTAATCGCTTATTATTCTCCCAAGTGGAGTCCATCTAGCTCACATCAAAGAATTGCTCTCGTTAAACCATTGTTTTATAAGTCTGCTAATATTTTTCCTGTCCGTAAGACAGAAGACACCGCTGATAGAAATATGTCAACAGGAAAACAAACAGGCAGCATTTGACATGCTATTAGTCCAAGTCTGGGCAGATAAATAAATCATAGATCAAATATTCATGAGGGGGAGAAACGGTGTTTATTTCCACTGGGTTCATTACGCACACATCTCCCGTACAGCGTGGTGGCAAACACATTTCTCAAAAAGGATGTCACGACGTACCCAAGGAAGGAGTGTTGATGCTGAGAGGACAATGTATTCCCTCCTTAGAAAGTGTTTCAGTCCCTTGGGGAAATATCAGAGCGGCCATGCAAAACCATGCCAGCTAGGAGTGTCTTTAGCTCAGGCAGGGTGCAAGGCAAGGCCTTGGGATGAGAAGCCCTCCCTGCTCCGATTGCCATCCCTGCACAGCCCCGCTCAGCTCACCCACACAGGCTCTGGGGCTCTTTCCTCCTCTCTTTCTGGCAATCCGTGCCCAGGGTCTGGGTCTGCTCTATCCTTAAGTACTACTTGCCCTTCACTGAGAAGTCCAGCTCAAAGATAAAGCCCTCACCATACCCTGCAGTGCAGAAACCCCAAACAAAATTACAGCCTGGCCCAATTCAAACAAATAAAGAGCACAAACTCAATCTATTGAGACAGTCAGAGTTCAAAGTAACAGCAAAAGGCATATGGGGGTAAGCACTGCCAGAGATGCATCTGTTCTGTTGCACAACATGACAAATTACACTTTCTAAAGTAAAATGTAGATATGGAGGAGAAAAGGAGGTGGGATCAGCAGGCTGCTGGGAACCAGGAGCCTGGGAGCACCTCCTGGTTACTGAGAAAAGAGACAGTGTTGTCTGTTGCCAGAGCTCCCCATCTGGCTCCTTAACCTGTCAAACTGACTGGTCTGCTGGAAACTGCATCTTTTGCCCCCAGCACAGAGTCAGGGAACAGCTGGGGGAACAGAAGAGACCTCTGGAGGTGACCTGGCCCAGCCCCTGCTCCAGCAGGGCCACCTCCACCCGGCTGCCCAGGACAGTGTCCACCTCCCAGGAGACAGCAAAACACCCACACTGTTCGAGATGAAAAATGTATTCTAATCCTACCCTGATCCTACATCTGGATAGTTCATCAAGGTATCCAACCTTCTTCCAAACTGAGAAAATATAAAAGAATAGAGAAATAAAATAATAAAGAAAGAACGACGACATTAAGGTGTTAGGTGTCTACATATATTTTGGCTCACAATGCTCTCCATGTTATATTATACTTGACAAAGCAAAACTGAACCCAATTTATTTTGGTGATGCTACCTAATTAAAAAAAAAGTCATTAAAGAAAACACCTTGACAATCATTTGTGTTCTAGCTGCAACCTCAACTGTAATAAAGACAGGATGATCAGTTTAGCACCTCTTCTCTCCCAGAAATGCAGTACAAATGCAGGTCACTCAAACAAAGTGAAGAATAAAACAGATATAGATGTGTCTCCAGTTACTGGAGCTCAGTACAGTTCATGGTGAAGCAAAGCATCAAACGAGAATGTTCTTTGGGTCAGAAGTTTGCCAGGAGACAGATGCCTGTGACCCATTGATAGCACCTAATCTCAGACAGTGAGGAGTGATTAAAAAAAAAAAAAAAAAAAAAGCTTTTTTCCTGTTTCTTCAGTAGCAGTTCTTTCAGAGGAAGCATCTCAGATAGGTAAAGATTTACCCAGATCTCTAGATAAATACTGTATGGAAAGTGCCCAGAGACAGGTCATTTTGTTTAAAGCTCGAATGTATTTCTCTACCTAAAGCACCATTTTCCAAAAGCCACCTATAGTTTAGAAGACCAGGTATCATTAAAATGTCTTTTTGCTCTGATTTTTCAGCAAGCACAGCCCAACAAAGTGCAGGGCACAAAGAGGATGTGATGGAAGAGAAAACAGAAATCCCTGTTAACTCACTTTTAATGGCCAAAATAAGCTCTGCAGAGGACCTGAGCACAGAACTGCAGGAAAAGCACAAGCTGTCCTTCCCCCCCTGCTTTCTTAGAGCAAACAAAGACCCCAGAGAAGCCAGGCAGCATTCACAGCATTGGTGGAAGCACCAGCCTCTGGTTCTGGTAAGCAGGCCCAGCAGCAGCATGACACAGCCCTTTCGACCTACAGGTACCTCCTCCTGCCAAATACCAAGGGATTTCTAATCAGCACTGACACGGGGAATATGGAAGGTGCCTGGCACCCAGCGCAACAAAGCCAGTGTGTGTTCTGCTCTGAGAGCCTCCTTTAAGCCCGACGAAGCTCTTCTCACTTCTAGCACAGTGGCATGCCGCCTTAGTCAGTGCTACTGAAGGTTGGTGCCTGCGAGGAAGGCAGCTCTGTGTATGTAGGTTTTTTTGCAACAATGCTGATTTCTGTTCCATTATTTTATTATTCAGGGCTGGGCGAGGAACACAGCCATGGTGCCATATTTTGTCTTAGGAGCCTCTACTGCCACTGGTCAGTGTTCGTCATCATACTCGTTACAACCTTGGTCTCTCAGCAATTGATAAATAGTTCAAAAGTCAGTGATGATTTTCTTGTGAACTACCCATTATTAGAGAGCATCTAACAAATAGTTTTCATCAAACACATTCAGCCCCTGGTTAACCTGCAGACCTTCTTGCACAAGCTCAGCCCTATTCACCACTCCTAACAAAGGGTCCTGACCCCATGGTGTGCCCCCTCCTCCTTGACTGGATTAAACTATTTAAGAAAACACAGACAGCCTCAAAAGAGGAGGGAATACAAACCACCAACCTGAACAGCAGCTTTCCAGGAAATATAAATGCTCTTCCAGACAGTATTAATGCTAAAATCAAGGTAACTTTAGTTGCATAACTGTTTCAATGAATGTCTGGCAACTAGCAATCTGAATCTCATTTGTATCTACAGAGTATAATAAAGTGAACTCAGTTCTTTTAATTGCAAACCACCCTTTATTTCTCCCAGATTTATTCCTCCCAGATCTAGTCAGCTCTCAGTCTGAAGCCATAAAACCATTTAGGTTGTAGCTCTTCCCCTTTACCTTTACTCTCTCTGTTTCCACATCTCCTCTGCACAGAACATTAAACACTGGAAGTCACACAGACGTGTTTGCGTTTCAAATAACTACACTTGCGAACTGGAGGCAAAGAGTATCTAGTCTCAATAAAAGAACGGCATTGAGGTCACAGCTGTACTTCACAACAGTATGTGAAAAATGAAAAATCAGTGAAACAGCAGCAAAGGCTATGCTTAACATTAAATGATTCAAAGTGCCCTGGTACCCGTTCTTTGGGCCTTACTAAGTAAGTTTCTGGAAGAAACAAATGGGCTGGGGGTTTCTCAGACAGATGAAATCAGATGTCCAGGAACAGCTCTCCCTCATTTGCTGGTTTAAGAATCATTATGCAATCCTGAAACTCAACTGTATCCTATCAGATACTTCCAGGGTGATTTTTTTTTCTTATTTTACATATTACAGGCAGATGCTCACCATTAATAACAGAAGTGTGGGGATTTTTCCGAAAAAAAAACTCCAAATAAAGTCTTACATCAAGTGTGTTATCAAGGTTGCAGGTCAGAAAAGGATGCATTCCCAACAGCCGATAATGCAGCAGATTTTAACAAATTCAGCAAATTTCAGGGGAGATTCAGAGAATGGCCACTTAATTCCTGCAAGAGGAACCAATTAAAAGCGTGGTGCTAAAAGGAATTTTGAATGTATTGCTCTTGAATGAAACAATGTTTGAAGAAGGAAATGAATTTGTTTATGAGAGGCATTGTTGGCTTTGCTGAGTTTTACCACCGCAGTTTTCCTCCAACAGGAAATACATTATTAAACAAGAAGAAAGCCTCTATCAATCCCAGTAAGGCAGCCTAAAGTTAATGTCAGCAGTGACATAATAAGGCTCTTCTACCAGAGTTTTATTTGGCATTTTTGTCTATAAACCCTCCAGAACTGCCAAGTTCCAATTTACATCCAAATTCCTTCAAAAAGGTTGGGATTTTGACTTGAGCCTATTACATACTCTTATCTGTGTGGGTTTTTATTTTAAAAAAAAAAAAAGGGCTTGAGTTCTTCAAGGCTTGGGCTGGCTTTACATTAACCATTTTACAGAGCCTGTCATAACAGAGCACCAAACCCCACCAAAACAGAAACAATAATTTATTCAGCAGAGCAATCTGACCCTTTAATGTACATTTTTTGAAGCTGCTATCGGATATATCTGCCAAGAAACAGGTCCCAGAATCTAGGTCCAAGACTACAAACCTTACCAGAATCAGATAATTACATTGCATGATAATGAACTAGCACAGTTAAGGAAGCATCAGTGCTGTCTTAGTGGTTGCTAACAGTGAAAGCAATGAATTAGTGTGCCATCAGAGCTGTTACTGTACCCGAGGACTGCAGTGCTGAGCTTCCAGCGCTGCTCTGCTGCTGTCCTTGTGCTTGTTCCAGGAAGGCGGCCGTGCTCAGCTCTGCCCCGATTTCTCCTTCTCCCCCCAGGGGATGCAGAGACCTGTGCCACAGTGGGGACCGGAACAAAGTTTTGCTGATACTGACTTGGAAGAGGGGAAAAAAGAACGAGGATAAGAGAAAATAGGGAAAAGTATAAGATAAATAACATGGGAGTGAGTGGTCAGCGTTTCTGATTGATTTATTGAGAACACTGAAGTGCTACTGCCGCATTAAATCCTGCTCACACCTTACAGACACAGACCTAGAGTTGCGGGGGATGGAGTTGGTGAAGACAACTGCAGTGATTCTGGGGCTGAAGAAAGCAGATGAATCAGCAACTGACCTGGACCTAGTGAAAGACCTAGCGAAGATGTTTTGCCTTCAGTAGCTTTCTCCCTGATGAGGCTACTACCAGCCAGATCAACTTAATTCAGCTCATTCTTCTTATTTTCTCTCTTCTAGTCTTGTTAAGTCAGCATGTGCAGACCTAACTAAATGCACAATATTCCTCCAAAGTAGAATTTGCCTTCCTGATTTTATCTAGGATCACCTAGAGTATTGCCCTGATCAAAAAATGATGCAGGAAGCTACAGAGAAGCCCAAAATGAAAACAACTCATCCTCCCATCCTCAAACTCCCCCATAATTTCCTCTGTAGTTGTCAATTTGTTGAACGAGCTCCCGTGCTAACCAGAGATCACAGTCCATCAAACACTCCAGCCAGTTCTTCTTGTATCCTGAACAGACTAGCTCTTAGTGGCCAGCACATCCTTGCCCTGACCCAGCAGTACCTACCTCTTTTTCTCTCTCTCTCATAAAGAACAAATAAGAAGAAAGGAAACCAAATTGCCTAACTTTCTCCGAAAGTTTTGAGTCTAACTCAACTCACTTGCCTCCCTGGAAGGGCTCTGAACTCCTGGCCAGTGCTTTGCTCCAGGCAAACCGCGCGGCTGGGTGGTCCAGCAGGCCTCTGAGCCACTGGTAAAGAGGCACTGAATACATTCTGCACTCCCTGCCCAGAAAATCTGAAAACTGCTAACGAGATGCAGACTTCACAGATGAGGCTGGCCCCTTGATTTCCTTCTGCAGCTTGTATGGAAGCTCAGGCAGATCCTTGTCCAAACCTCAGAAATAAAATTATTTTTTAAAAAAGGCAAATCCAGAAAACCCTAGGATCACAAGAATGTGTTAAGAACTAGAACTGCCTACGTTAATAATGTGCAGACTAATAATTAACAACAGCCTGCCACTAACAGCAAAAAATTTGGGGGGAATTAGGAGTGAGCACAGAACAATGAATTGTTCTGCTCTGTTTGATAGCTCACGCCGGGTATGGTAGTGTACCCTGATTTTGTGTAAGAGTGCACAGCATGCATTGCTTTGCTTTTGCCTTGACATCCTTTCACACACATCCAGCTCACTCTCCCCACCCTCCATTTTTTGGCTTTTTAAAACTTCCATGTGCTCTTTTATGCAGGAAATGTCTGCACTGCTCAGCTGCAGAAGAGCACCACTGAGTAGGGCGTTGTGTAGTTAGGGCCTGATCCCATTTGCTTCCTCACATGTACCTCCCTCCCACGGCAGACCTACAGAAAGTGAAGGATCTCAGAAAGGTGCAGGGATGTCTCCCTGAATGCCCAGAGAAAGACGCTTAAGAAGTTTCTCTCTCTAAAAAATACTGAAAAACACACTAAAAAAAAGAAAAAAACTCTTAAAATTATGTTTGTTTTTCTCCCCAAAAAATAGCAAAGCATTTATTCTTGTTTCCCTTCTGTTTTTGTGACTGTATGGTGCACATTTTCAGGCCTATGGGCTAGGAATGTCTCTTTCCTGAACAGAAGCTGGGTTTCTAATCAAAATGAGTGCTTTATGAAAACACCCCAAATACCATGAGGTGCGGGCAATCCCAGCCTCAGAGGAGGAGGATCGCTGGAGTTGCAGCAGAGCAGCCCTGCTGCACCACCACCACCACCACCAGCCCTCCCTCCCCAGCTCGGCTCCAACCCAGCCCCACTGCAGGCACACACTGGTGCTGCCACGCTCTCATTTTCTCTTTAGAAAGAGACACCCTTCAGCAGAAATCCCTTCTCAGAGTATGCAGGACTGTTCTACCCTGCGCTCGTTCCTCTGGGTTCCTCTGTATGGCCAGAAGAGCAGCTATAGCTGTCTCATCCCCGTTCCTCCCTGCACACTGGGAAGGCAAGCCCAGTTCCCATTGATTCCCACTGCACTGTCGTTACTGCATGAACTGTGTCACTTGTGTCACTTAACCAGGGGAGAACAGTGTCACTCGGGATCCCATTCTGTGCCCAAATCCTAACACAACGGTGGCCGCAGTTCCCCAGAGGCAAAGGCACAGATGAAGGGTGGGCGGGCACGTAGCGCGATGTTCTGCCGCGCCGGCGGATAAGCTGTGCAGCAAGCAACTTGGCCTTCCCAGGGCACAGGCACATTCTCTATGCCTGAATTTGCAAAATCCAAATTGCAGATGCAGGGAAAGCAGGCAGAAAACTTATCAGCTGAGATTACATGGATTAATTGCAGTTAATAATGATCTGTGAAGGGCTATCAAAGGCCACCAGTGGGAGAGAGAATGAGGAGACTGGAAATGCAGGTGTTCAGTAAGGCAAGGAGCAGAGCTGTCCGCTCTTCTTAGCAGGGCGACTTCTCCTCGTGCCTCATGAAGTCAAAAGGGGTTCTGGTTATGGGGGATCCCAGCGTTACCCTATTTGCCACTGTGAAGCCTCCTGGGAATGATGAAAACTTGGTACCTTAATATGTAGAAGAAAAGTTATCCTGATGGTGTGCCACCCAGGAGACGGATTTCAGGTAGAACAGACAGCACAGTCTGCAGACACATCCTCAGTCTACAGAAAAGACAGTAATTACCATTCAGGGGATCTGATTCTGTTCATGGACTTGCAGCTGACCTCACCCATAGCACAGTCTGAGCCACTTCTCTCCTTCTGTTTCCATCGTGATCCTCGGTCCCTGGCTCTGACCATGTGTGGGCACAGGACCAAGTCTCCTGTGGACCTGTTATTACAATGGGGCTCTAAGCTCTACTGTCAAACAAACCATGACTTTCTCCCAGAAACAGCACAGCAATTGTTAAAGACCATATAGAGCTGAGAATACTCAACCTCCCCATCACACTTTCCCAGTGGATGATCATTTTTGACCCTGACCATGAGGAATTATACGCTCTCTCTTTGTGACCTGGACACAAACAGAATGCAACGTGCAAAGCTTCAGAAAGCAAGAGAGATGTTTCCAATGTTGAAGATGTATCTGATACCCCATCTCTCCTTCAGAGCATACCAACTCACAAAGAATATCTCGTGCTGATTAATCTTCTGGTATCACTGCTCTCTGAGTACATTAAACCTGAAGCTTTTACTGGTCAAAGTATCATATTTTTTTTCGTTATGAAATTTTATGTTCATCCATTTCTATGCTTACGTTTTACTGAGATGTAAGTAATACACTTTAAGAAACATTTAAAAACTAAACAATCACAGCAAGAAGGGGTGACTGCATGCTTACCTGCTGGTTGCACCTCAGCTCATTCATTTGAAATGAACAAAGAAACCACTTCTCCAGATCCATACCTACCTTCAAAATCTGTGTTCTCATTCCCCTTCCCTTTACCTCAAAGGTTCTTGCCTCCTCAGGGCAAAGAATAATCGGACAACGTGTGATACTGGGTTTAGGAGATCTGTGGGGAAGCTGTAGGTCCCAAAAGCTTGGGTCCCTGGAAAAGGCAGAGAGCCAGAAGAGGGCAGGGGCTGACAGCAGGGCGGGCAGCACGGGTGCCTTCTGAGATCTAGCACCAGCTCTGCCACCCACTTGTGCCAGAGCAAAATCTCAGCTAAAACGCTATAACACTACCTTGACAGCATTTCTTACACTTTGGTTGCTTGACTTTGCAACAGGAACGGGCTTTTAACCTTGCCATTGGTAGCTCATATTTGCTGCATCACTAAGGAAGCTTGTGCCTTCTTTCCCCTCAAAGCAGGTGGCTTGAAATTCTCTAGAAAACCACTGAGCTCTAGTTGTTTCTAGAGGTCTACAGTACTTCACGGGAGCAGCAGAACAGGCACACCAGCCAGGATCCCACTTCCCTTAAACGAAGTTTCTGAAACGCAGCTGCTGAGTGGGACGGGACGCCTGCACCCCGCAGCTGGCAGGGAGCGGCGCATCCAGCAGGAGGAGCGTCAGGGCAACCCGAGCGGAGACTTCTGCTCAGAAAACAGAAGCCCAAGTACGGTAATTAGGATCTCTCTGAGCACTTAATCAATAACCCCGATCTAGATGAATGCAGCTCATCCTGGCACCTGTTTTTGCCCATTTGCTGCCTGTCTCCTTTTCCCAGTTTCAGTAGTCGTGCAAGTGTAAGTTCCCTTTACTGTATGTACCCCCAAAGCAATAAAGCAATAATGTGCTTTCTCTATATCTTTTCATTCTTTCTTTGTAAAACAAGGTTAATGTTGATGACACCATATGTGCTTAGTCTGAAAATGTAGAAAAGGGATCAGAAGTTGAAGTAACAGTGGAGAAACGCTGTCTTCTGCTACATTTCAATATTGCCATCTATGTTAAACATATACACATGAGTCTATTTGAGGTTGCTCTCACTGTGTAAAGTTTGCCTCTCACTTTTCAAAGAACAGAAGTAGCTAGAAAAGTACATTTTCCTTCTCTCTGCTCTGTAGCCTTCCACCCCAGTGCTGCTCCACCTATTGGTGTCCAGACGCCGCATGTCTCCAGGAGGAACTCACTGTAGCCCGCGTTACCGGCCAGCATTTGGGTTTTACTGACCTCTTTCAATCCACTCGCATGCATTGCACTCTTAAAACATCAACTGCTCTGTGCAGTGGTGGTGTCACACTGCTGCCTCCCCTTTTAATTCTCCAGCTGAAACACACTGACACATAGAGGCATATAAATGTGTGAGTGAGCACCATGTGTTCCCTATAGTTTTCAATGGCTGATGATTTTAGATGCACAAAGTAACAGAGAAGGGTTTGGATTTTTTTTTTTTTTTTTTGGTTGATTTCCCCTCCCCTCTCCCCCACTTAGAAAATGTGTCCCCTTTGCAGGGCTGGGCAATTTGGTGCCGTCCTCTGCTCTCCCCAGGATCCCACTGCTTTGGAAACTCACAGCCAGTGCACGTACAGAGCCCAAGTGGGACTCACAGTCCCTGCCACATTGAGGACCTAAAAGTTAACTTGTTTTACCTAGACTTGCTTTTTCCCAGGTCCACCTTCCTTCAATTCAGCTTCTTGCTTCTAACCTTTCAGCTTATCAGCATTGATTTATTTAATACAAAGTAGTGAGGTTACCTTAGATCAATTATACCTTTTTTCTGTGCAATTTCCAATGCTTAATACATCTGTTACTGCTCAGCCGCAGGGACAACTTGTCCAGCTGGATCCTAAATTATTTCGATCCTTAATTCAATTGTATTTTTGCCACAGCCCAGCCAATGAGCATAATTCTTTTATGGCTAAGAAGCCTCTTTAGAAATAATCCAATAGCCCATATTAAAATATAGGTCATTGTGAAAACTGCCAAGTGCCTGACTTGTCATAACTTCGAAGAGAGGCTCCGAGTCTCCTTTAGCATTGTTGATTCTTTCGGTGCTCGGAGGCTTAATTTTAAAACAATCAGCTCAACAAAAACAATTTACTTATAACTGTCCAAACTAGTCAATGTTAGCTGGGGAGCTAATCTGCTACTTGGTGCTGCGCTTGGATAAATGCTACAACTGAGGGCAACCAGAGGTTTCCGAGTACTCAATCAGTTCACAGCTCAAAGGATTTACACGGACCTGTTGCTATAGAACTGCAAAGGCTTTGAACAGTAAAAATAAGTAAAATCCACTCAAACCTACACGA